>NW_024070209.1:17755645-18153708 GCF_014754425.2 Oryx dammah
TTTTTTTTTTCTTTTCTTTCTCAAACTTTTTTTTAACTGTTAAGTCTTCTATTTCTCTACTTTATATTTCTATAACTATTACTTTTCAAAAAAAAAAAAAGACTCTACTTTTTTAAAGCAAACACCATATATAGTCTTCGCGTGGTTGTTGTTGGTATTTCATTTTTAATCTTGGGTTGTTTTTTTTTTTTTTTCTTATATATATTTTTTTCCTTATTTTTTTTCCTTATTTCTTTTTCTTAATATTATTATTATTTTTTTTAATCTTTTCTCTTTTTTTTCTTTCTTCCTTCTGCTTCATCTCTTTAACATTGTATTTTTGAAAATCTAACCTCTACTCTAGGTTTTTAATCTTTGCTTTTCGGTTTTTGTTGTCAATCTTGTACATTTCATAACCCAATCTTACCTGACAGAGAGATTACTGGCTTGACCACTCTCTCCTCCTTTTGGACTCTCCTTTTTCTCCACCAGGTGGCCTCTGTCTCTCCCCCCACCTCCCCCCATCTCTTCTATATCCAACTCTGTGATTCTCTGTGTGTTCTAGATGGTGGAGAGCACCTAAGGAACTGATTACTGGCTGGACCTGTCTCTCTCCTTTTCATTCCTCTCTCTTACCCTCCTGGCAACCTCTGTCTACTTCCTCTCTCTCCTCTCCCCTGTATAACTCCGTAAATACCGCTGAGAGGTCCAGACTATGGAGCACACATAAGGAAGTGACTATTGACTAGCTTGCTCTCTCCTCTTTTGATCTCACCACATCTCATTCCAGTCACCTCTAACTACCCCCTCCCTCTTCTTTTCTCCATGTAACCCAGTGAACCTCTCTGGGTACCCCTCAATGTGGAGAAACCTTTCATCTTTAGCCTAGATACTATATCATTGGTGCTGTATAGATGGAGAAGTCTAGAGACCACTGTAAAAATAAAACCGAAAACCAGAAGCAGGAGGCTTAAGTCCAAAGCTTGAGAACATCAGAGAACTCCTGAATTCAGGGAACATTAAGCAATAGGAGCTCATCAAATGCCTCCAAACCTACACTGAAACAAAGCTCCACCCAAGGGCCAACAAGTTCCAGAGCAAGACATATCACACAAATTCTCCAGCAACACAGGAACACACCCCTGAGCTTCAATATACAGGCAGTTCAAAGTTACTCCAAAACTTTAGACGTCTCATAACCCATTACTGGTCACTCCACTGCACTCCAGAGAGAAGAAACCCAGCTCCACCCACCAGACCTCCAACACAAGCTTCCCTAACCAGAAAACCTGGACAAGCCACTGATACAACCCCACCCACAGTGAGGAAGCTCCACAATAAAGAGAACTCCACAAATTACCAGAATATAAAAAGGCCATTCCAAACGCAGCAATATAAACAAGATGAAGAGACAGAGGAATACCCAACAGGTAAAGGAGCAGGAGAAATGCCCACCAAACCAGACAAAAGAGGAAGAGATAGGGAATCTACCTGAGAAAGAATTCCGAATATTGATAGTGAAAATGATCCAAAATCTTGAAGTCAAAATGGAATCACAGATAAATACCCTAGAGACAAGGATTGAGAAGATGCAAGAAAGGTTCAATAAGGACCTAGAAGAAATAAAAAAGAGTCAATATACAATGAATAATGCAATAAATGAGATCAGAAACACTCTGGAGGCAACAAATAATAGAATAACGGAGGCAGAAGATAGGATTAGTGAAATAGAAGACAGAATGGTAGAAATAAATGAATCAGAGAGGAAAAAAGAAAAACGAATTAAAAGAAATGAGGACAATCTCAGAGACCTCCAGGACAATATGAAACGCTCCAACATTCGAATTATAGGAGTCCCAGAAGAAGAAGACAAAAAGAAAGACCATGAGAAAATCCTTGAGGAGATAATAGTTGAAAACTTCCCTAAAATGGGGAAGGAAATAATCACCCAAGTCCAAGAAACCCAGAGAGTCCCAAATAGGATAAACCCAAGGCGAAACACCCCAAGACACATATTAATCAAATTAACAAAGATCAAACACAAAGAACAACTATTAAAAGCAGCAAGGGAAAAACAACAAATAACACACAAGGGGATTCCCATAAGGATAACAGCTGATCTCTCAATAGAAACTCTTCAGGCCAGGAGGGAATGGCAAGACATACTTAAAGTGATGAAAGAAAATAACCTACAGCCCAGATTACTATACCCAGCAAGGATCTCATTCAAATACGAAGGAGAAATCAAAAGCTTTACAGACAAGCAAAAGCTGAGAGAATTCAGCACCACCAAACCAGCTCTCCAACAAATTCTAAAGGATATTCTCTAGACAGGAAACACAAAAAGGGAGTATAAACCCGAACCCAAAATAATAAAACAAATGGCAACGGGATCATACTTATCAATAATTACCTTAAACGTAAATGGATTGAATGCCCCAACCAAAAGGCAAAGACTGGCCAATTGGATACAAAAACAAGAACCCTCTATATGCTGCTTACAAGAGACCCACCTCAAAACAAGGGACACATACAGACTGAAAGTGAAGGGTTGGAAAAAGATATTCCATGCAAATAGAGACCAAAAGAAAGCAGGAGTGGCAACACTCATATCCGATAAAATAGTCTTTAAAACAAAGGCTGTGAAAAGAGACAAAGAAGGCCACTACATAATGATCAAAGGATCAATCCAAGAAGAAGATATAACAATTATAAATATATATGCACCCAACATAGGAGCACCGCAATATGTAGGACAAATGCTAACAAGTATGAAAGGGGAAATTAACAACAACACAATAATAGTGGGAGACTTTAATACCCACTCACACGTATGGACAGATCAACTAAACAGAAAATTAACAAAGAAACGCAAACTTTAAATGATACATTAGACCAGTTAGACCTAATTGATATCTATAGGACATTTCACCCCAAAACAATGAATTTCACCTTTTTCTCAAGTGCTCATGGAACCTTCTCGAGGATAGATCACATCCTGGGCCATAAATATAACCTTGATAAATTCAAAAAAATCGAAATCATTCCAAGCATCTTTTCTGACCATAATGCACTAAGATTAGATCTCAATTACAGGAGGAAACATATTAAAAATTTCAACATATGGAGGCTGAACAACACACTTCTGAATAACCAACAAATCACAGAAGAAATCAAAAAAGAAATCAAAATATGCATAGAAACTAATGAAAATGAAAACACAACAACCCAAAACCTGTGGGACACTATAAAAGCAGTGCTAAGAGGAAAGTTCATAGCAATACAGGCATACCTCAAGAAACAAGAAAAAAGTCAAATAAATAACCTAACTCTACACCTAAAGCAACTAGAAAAGGAAGAATTAGAGAACCCCAGAGTTAGCAGAAGGAAAGAAATCTTAAAAATTAGGGCAGAAATAAATGCAAAAGAAACAAAAGAGACCATAGCAAAAATCAACAAAGCCAAAAGCTGGTTCTTTGAAAGGATAAATAAAATTGACAGACCATTAGCCAGACTCATCAAGAAGCAAAGAGAGAAAAATCAAATCAATAAAATTAGAAATGAAAATGGAGAGATCACAACAGACAACACAGAAATACAAAGGATCATAAGAGACTACTATCAGCAATTATATGCCAATAAAATGGACAACCTGGAAGAAATGGACAAATTCTTAGAAAAATACAATTTTCCAAAACTAAACCAGGAAGAAATAGACAATCTTAACAGACCCATCACAAGCACGGAAATTGAAACTGTAATCAGAAATCTTCCAGCAAACAAAAGCCCAGGTCCAGACGGCTTCACAGCTGAATTCTACCAAAAATTTCGAGAAGAGTTAACACCTATCCTACTCAAACTCTTCCAGAAAATTGCAGAGGAAGGGAAACTTCCAAACTCATTCTATGAGGCCACCATCACCCTAATACCAAAACCTGACAAAGATACTACAAAAAAGGAAAACTACAGGCCAATATCACTGATGAACATAGATGCAAAAATCCTCAACAAAATTCTAGCAATCAGAATCCAACAACACATTAAAAAGATCGTACACCATGACCAAGTGGGCTTTATCCCAGGGATGCAAGGATTCTTCAACATCTGCAAATCAATCAATGTAATTCACCACATTAACAAATTGAAAAATAAAAACCATATGATTATCTCAATAGATGCAGAGAAGGCCTTTGACAAAATTCAACATCCATTTATGATAAAAACTCTCCAGAAAGCAGGAATAGAAGGAACATACCTCAATATAATAAAAGCTATATATGACAAACCCACAGCAAACATTATCCTCAATGGTGAAAAATTGAAAGCATTTCCCCTTAAGTCAGGAACAAGACAAGGGTGCCCACTTTCACCACTATTATTCAACATAGTTCTGGAGGTTTTAGCCACAGCAATCAGAGCAGAAAAAGAAATAAAAGGAATCCAAATTGGAAAAGAAGAAGTAAAACTCTCACTGTTTGCAGATGACATGATCCTCTACATAGAAAACACTAAAGACTCTACCAGAAAATTACTAGAGCTAATTAATGAATATAGTAAAGTTGCAGGATATAAAATCAACACACAGAAATCCCTTGCATTCCTATACACTAATAATGAGAAAGTAGAAGAAGAAATTAAGGAAACAATTCCATTCACCATTGCAACAAAAAGAATAAAATACTTAGGAATATACCTACCTAAAGAAACTAAAGACCTATATACAGAAAACTTTAAAACACTGATGAAAGAAATCAAAGAGGACACTAATAGATGGAGAAATATACCATGCTCATGGATCGGAAGAATCAATATAGTGAAAATGAGTATATTACCCAAAGCAATTTACAAATTCAATGCAATCCCTATCAAGATACCGGCGATATTTTTCACAGAACTAGAACAAATAATTTCAAGATTTTTATGGAAATACAAAAAACCACGAATAGCCAAAGCAATCTTGAGAAAGAAGGATGGAACTGGAGGAATCAATTTGCCTGACTTCAGGCTCTACTACAAAGCCACAGTCATCAAGACAGTATGGTATTGGCACAAAGACAGACATATAGATCAATGGAACAAAATAGAAAGCCCAGAGATAAATCCACATACATATGGACACCTTATCTTTGACAAAGGAGGCAAGAATATACAATGGAGTAAAGACAATCTCTTTAACAAGTGGTGCTGGGAAAACTGGTCAACCACCTGTAAAAGAATGAAGCTAGATCACTTTCTAACACCGCACACAAAGATAAACTCAAAATGGATTAAAGATCTAAATGTAAGACCAGAAACTATAAAACTGTTAGAGGAGAACATAGGCAAAACACTCTCTGACATAAACCACAGCAGGATCCTCTACGATCCACCTCCCAGAATTCTGGAAATAAAAGCAAAAATAAACAAATGGGATCTAATTAAAATTAAAAGCTTCTGCACAACAAAGGAAAACATAAGCAAAGTGAAAAGACAGCCTTCCGAATGGGAGAAAATAATAGCAAATGAAGCAACTGACAAACAACTAATCTCAAAAATATACAAGCAACTCCTGCAGCTCAATTCCAGAAAAATAAATGACCCAATCAAAAAATGGGCCAAAGAACTAAATAGACATTTCTCCAAAGAAGACATACGGATGGCTAACAAACACATGAAAAGATGCTCAACATCACTCATTATTAGAGAAATGCAAATCAAAACCACAATGAGGTACCACTTCAGACCAGTCAGAATGTCTGCGATCCAAAAATCTGCAAGCAATAAATGCTGGAGAGGGTGTGGAGAGAAGGGAACCCTCCTACACTGTTGGTGGGAATGCAAACTAGTACAGCCACTATGGAGAACAGTGTGGAGATTCCTTAAAAAATTGCAAATAGAAATGCCTTATGACCCAGCAATCCCACTGTTGGGCATACACACAGAGGAAACCAGAATTGAAAGAAACACATGTACCCCAATGTTCATCGCAGCACTGTTTATAATAGCCAGGACATGGAAACAACCCAGATGTCCATCAGTAGATGAATGGATAAGAAAGCTGTGGTACATATACACAATGGAGTATTACTCAGCCATTAAAAAGAATACATTTGAATCAGTTCTGATGAGATGGATGAAACTGGAGCCAATTATACAGAGTGAATTGAGCCAGAAAGAAAAACACCAATACAGTATACTAACACATATATATGGAATTTAGGAAGATGGCAATGATGACCCTGTATGCAGGACAGCAAAAAAGACACAGATGTGTATAGCGGACTTTTGGACTCAGAGGGAGAGGGAGAGGGTGTGATGATTTGAGAGAATGGCATTGAAACATGTATAATAACATGTAAGAATCGAAATGCCAGTCTATGTCTGATGCAGGATTTGACACGCTTGGGGCTGACGCGCAGGGATGACCCAGAGAGATGTTGTGGGGAGGGGGGTGGGAGGGGGGTTCATGTTTGGGAACGCATGTACACCTGTGGTGGATTCATGTCAATCTATGCCAAAACCAATACAGAATTGTAAAGTAAAAATTAAAAATAAATAAATAAATTTAAAAAAAAAAAAGAATGGATAGTAATCTTTAACTTCTTATGTAGTATTTTGTGTCTTCAGCTAGAGGTATATACACTGACATTCAGTCAATGATTATTTTAATTATACACACCTTTGAAAACTTATACTATATTTTTAAATTGAGAAACATTTTACTCCAGTGTAAGGTCATATATAGGGCTTCCCTGGTGGTTCAGAGGTTAAAGCGTCTGCCTGGAATGTGGGAGACCTGGGTTCAATCCCTGGGTCGGGAAGACCCCTGGAGAAGGAAATGGCAACCCACTCCAGTACTCTTGCCTGGAGAATCCCATGGAGGGAGGAGCCTGGTAGGCTACAGTCCATGGGGTCACAAAGAGTCGGACACGACTGAGCGACTTCACTCACTCACTCACTCATGGTCGTATATTGGTTACTGTCAGGAACGGTGGCGGTAAGGAGATACCCCTCATCCAAGGTAAGGAGCAGCAGCTGTGCTTTGCTGGAGCAGCCTTGAAGAGATACCCCACGCCCAAGGTAAGAGAAACCCAAGTAAGATGGTAGGTGCTGAAAGAGGGCATCAGAGGGCAGACACACTGAAACCATACTCACAGAAAACTAGTCAATCTAATCACACTAGGACCACAGCCTTGTCTAACTCAATGAAACCAAGCCATGCCGTGGGGCAACCCAAGACGGGCAGGTCGTGGTGGAGAGATCTGACAGAATGTGGTCCACTGGAGAAGGGAATGGCAAGCCACTTCAGTATTCTTGCCTTGAGAACCCCATGAACAGTATGAAAAGGCAAAATGATAGGATACCAAAAGAGGAACTCCCCAGGTCATTAGGTGCCCAATATGCTACTGGAGATCAGTGGAGAAATAACTCCTGAAAGAATGAAGGGATGGAGCCAAAGCAAAAACAATACCCAGTTGTGGATGTGACTGGTGATAGAAGCAAGATCTGATGCTGTAAGAGCAATATTGCATAGGAACCTGGAATGTCAGGTCCATGAATCAAGGCAAATTGGAAGGGGTCAAACAAGAGATGGCAAGGGTGAACATCAACATTCTAGGAATCAGAGAACTAAAATGGACTGGAATGGGTGAATTTCACTCAGATGACCATTATATATACTACTGTGGGCTGGAATCCCTCAGAAGAAATGGAGTAGCCATCATGGTCAACAAAAGAGTCCGAAATGCAGTACTTGGATGCAATCTCAAAAACGACAGAATGATCTCTGTTCGTCTCCAAGGCAAACCATTCAATATCAGAGTTATCCAAGTCTATGCCCCAACCAGTAACACTGAAGAAGCTGAAGTTGAATGCTTTTATTAAGACCTAGAAGACCTTTTAGAACTAACACCCAAAAAAGATGTCTTTTTCATTATAGGGGACTGGAATGCAAAAGTAGGAAGTCAAGAAACACCTGGAGTAACAGGCAAATTTGGTGTTAGAATGCGGAATGAAGCAGGGCAAAGACTAATAGAGTTTTGCCAAAATGCACTGGTCAGGGCAAACACCCTCTTCCAACAACACAAGAGAAGATTCTACACATGGACATCACCAGATGGTCAACAACAAAATCAGATTGATTATATTCTTTGCAGCCAAAGATGGAGAAGCTCTATACAGTCAACAAAAACAAGACCAGGAGCTGACTGTGGCTCAGATCAAGAACTCCTTATTGCCAAATTCAGACTGAAATTGAAGAAAATAGGGAAAACCGCTAGACCATTCAGGTATGACCTAAATCAAATGCCTTATGATTATACAGTGGAAGTGAGAAATAGATTTAAGGGCCTAGATCTGATAGATAGAGTGCCTGATGAACTATGGAATGAGGTTCCTGACATTGTACAGGAGACAGGGATCAAGACCATCCCCATGGAAAAGAAATGAAAAAAGCAAAATTGCTGTCTGAGGAAGCCTTACAAATAGCTGTGAAAAGAAGAGAGGTGAAAAGCAAAGGAGAAAAGAAAAGATATAAGCATCTGAATGCAGAGTTCCAAAGAATAGCAAGAAGAGATAAGAAAGACTTCTTCAGTGATCAAGGCAAAGAAAAAGAGGAAAACAACAGAATGGGAAAGACTAGAGATCTCTTCAAGAAAATTAGAGATACCAAGGGAACATTTCATGCAAAGATGGGCTCGATAAAGGACAGAAACGGTATGGACCTAACAGAAGCAGAAGATATTAAGAAGAGGTGGCAAGAATACACAAAAGAACTGTACAAAAAAGATCTTCACGACCCAGATAATCATGATGATGTGATCATTAATCTAGAGCCAGACATCCTGGAATGTGAAGTCAAGTGGGCCTTAGAAAGCATCAGTACGAACAAAACTAGTGGAGGTGGTGGAATTCCAGTGGCGCTGTTTCAAATCCTGAAAGATGATGCTGTGAAAGTGCTGCACTCAATATGCCAGCAAGTTTGGAAAACTCAGCAATAGCCACAGGACTGGAAAAGGTCAGTTTTCATTCCAATCCTAAAGAAAGGCAATGCCAAAGAATGCTCAAACTACTGCACAATTGCACTCATCTCACACGCTGGTAACACAATGCTCCAAACTCTCCAAGCCAGGCTTCAGCAATACATGGACCGTGAACTCCCTGATCTTCAAGCTGGTTTTAGAAAAGGCAGAGGAACCAGAGATCAAATTGCCAACATCTGCTGGATCATGGAAAAAGCAAGAGAGTTCCAGAAAAACATCTATTTCTGCTTTATTGACTATGCCAAAGCCTTTGACTGTGTGGATTACAATAAACTGTTGAAAATTCTGAGAGAGATGGGAATACCAGACCACCTGACCTGTCTCTTGAGAAATCTGTATGCAGGTCAGGAAGCAACAGTTCGAACTGGACATGGAACAACAGACTGCTTCCAAATAGGAAAAGGAGTACATCAAGGCTGTATATTGTCACCCTGTTTATTTAACTTCTATGCAGAGTACATCATGATAAATTCTGAACTGGAAAAAACACAAGCTGGAATCAAGATTGCCGGGAGACATATCAATCACCTCAGATATGCAGATGACACCACTCTTATGGCAGAAAGTGAAGAGGAGCTAAAAAGCCTCTTGATGAAAGTGAAAGTGGAGAGTGAAAAAAGTTGGCTTAAAGCTCAACATTCAGAAAACGAAGATCATGACATCTGGTCTCATCACTTCATGGGAAATACATGGGGAAACAGTAGAAACAGTGTCAGACTTTATTTTGGGGGGCTCCAAAATCACTGCAGATGGTGACTGCAGCCATGAAGTTAAAAGATGCTTACTCCTTGGAAGAAAAGTTATGACCAACCTAGATGGCATATTCAAAAGCAGAGACATTACTTTGCCAAGTAAGGTCCATCTAGTCAAGGCTATGGTTTATCCTATGATCATGTATGGATGTGAGAGTTGGACTGTGAAGAAGGCTGAGCGCCAAAGAATTGATGCTTTTGAACAACTGTGGTGTTGAAGAAGACTCTTGAGAGTCCCTTGGACTGCAAGGAGATCCAGCCAATGCATTCTGAAGAAGATCAACCCTGGGATTTCTTTGGAAGTAATGATGCTAAAGCTGAAGCTCCAGTACTTTAGCCACCTCATGCGAAGAGTTGACTCATTGGAAAAGACTCTGATGCTGGGAGGGATTGGGGGCAGGAGGAGTAGGGGACGACCGAGGATGAGATGGCTGGATGGCATCACAGACTCGATGGACGTGAGTCTGAGTGAACTCCGGGAGATGGTGATGGACAGGGTGGCCTGGTATGCTGCGATTCATGATTCAAGGGGTCGCAAAGAGTCGGACACGACTGAGCGACTGAACTGAACTGAATATATATAATATGTTGTATATATCAATTATACATGTGATATTTATACAATATACTATATATACTGGCTACTAGAGTGTTTTAGAAAATCATGATGGAAGAATATCTTTACTCTTTCTCCTTAATCACAGCTTCTATGATTATGTGCTTAGACATTACTTACATAAGGGAAGAACAAGAAGCTTTGGAGAAACTTCATAGTAGAGAAACATTTCCATGTTACAGATGTGGGGTTAAGAGTCAATAATAAAATAAGAGTCTAGAATACAATCCCCAGGGAACCATGGAAGCACTTCAGAAATTAGATTAAAGGTCTAGCACTTCCTTCCAGATCTCTTTCATGGTATGACATTAAAATCTCAGTAATTCTAGTTGCAAAACTTTACTGAACAAGCAGATTTTATTACAGGGAATTGCATTGATACAGGAACTCTGCATAGATTTTTTTTTTTTTACTTTATTTTACTTTATAATACTGTATTGGTTTTGCCATCATTGACATGAATCCACCACGGGTGTACATGAGTTCCCAAACATGAACCCCCCTCCCACCTCCCACCCCATATCGTCTCTCTGGATCATCCCCATGCACCAGCCCCAAGCATCCTGTATCCTGCATCAAACATAGACTGGTGATTCGTTTCTTAGATGATAGTATACATCTACATAGATTTTATAACATCTGTAGCCATGAGTCAGATATTATAGCAAGTATGAACTCTTCAAGAAAAGTTTTATGAAAAATATGAAAAAATGTATAGATAGATGGGTAGATTGGTGGATGGTTGAAAATATAGTGTTAGTTAAGATATAGCTCAGAATATAAAGATATAGAGAAAAGTTTATATGTAAGTACCTTCCTTATATTTTAGTTGTTAAAAACCAAAGTACAAATTTCAGAAAACATATTCTATATGCAAAGTAATCTTATTTAGTAAAAAATACTTGCATTGTAGTATCAATTGTAGTTCAAACTAATTTCTTCCTTTTTTAAAATGTGAAGGAACAGATATTTCAATAGATAAAATAGCACACATACTAAAGGGGACTTAAATTTATGCAGTAACCTAAATTTATTCTTTAGCATTGTATCTTGAAGAAACAGAGTTGTTTTTTAATAACTCTAAAAAAGTGGTGTTTTGGAAAATTAGTCTGAGGGAAAGTAACAAAGTAAACAATATATGTGCCTATTTACACATATGGTTACACATATAATAGTTTATATATTTAATATTATAAAAGTATAAAATTATGCTTTTATATAAAAGTATATAATTATGCTTTTATATAAAAGTATATTTTATTATAAAAGTATAATATTATAAAAATATACATATATGTACTTGTATAGTCAAGGTAGGGCAGGGAATGTAAGAGATAAAGGATTTTGGTTTGCCAGGAGGAAAAAACAAAGATATTAAGGTTGTATCTTAAAGTTACATCAGGATAACATATGTGTAGCCAGTGGCATAATGGTAAACAGCTATGGAATTCTCAGGAATACTACATTATAGAGATAAAGGAAGAGGAAGCCTCAAGGTGACAGAGGAGTAGCCAAAGAAATAGGAGAACAAACACACAAGCATAGGCTCCAGAAATCCAGAGGCACAAGTATAAGGAAGATGGGAGTGGCCCAGGAGGCAAATGCTCCAGATAGTGTTATAATGACTCAGAATTTTCAAGTGCATTTTCAAGTGCATTCAAGTGACCTTAACAAGACACATTGCAGACAGGACCTAGGAGACAAAAGCTGGATTTCAGCAGATTGAGATGTGGTGAGTGGAAAGGTAAAATGGTGGGACTAGTAGCAAGTGTGGTCAATTCTTGTAAGTGATTTATTAATAGCTGTGAAGGGAAGGAAGCAGGAAAATATGTTTTCTTTTCAAGATTAAAGAAGTTTCAGATGCTGATGATTAGAACCACCTTTATTTTTTGAACCTCTATACTTGATATTCATGTAGATTTTAGAATTTTAGAATAATTTTAAGAGTTGAAAGGAATCTTAAATGTAAATTAAAACCTTGCCCAATATGAGCATCCTTCCTATAAAGACCACATTAAAAGATCATCCAAACTCTGCTTGGACACTTCCATGGTAGGGAATTCACTACTTCATAAAAGCTCTGGTTGCATTACTACACACCTCTGCCACTTCAAAAGTATCTTCTTAAAATGGCACCACTGATACAACGGACATGAACACATGCAAACTCTGGGAGATGGTGAGGAACAGGGAAGCCTGGCGAGCGGCAGTCCATGGGGTGGCAAAGAGTTGAACACGACTTGGAAACTGAAGAACAACTAGTAAAACAACACAAACATGCTTTGCTCTGATACGGAGAAGGCTTAGCCTTTTGGCATCACGTGTAGATATAATACTGCGTGTCTTTAGTTTTTCCAGTCTGCCAACCCTTCCCATCATCCAGGTTGTTCTCCTGTGGGTGAATTCTAGTTTATGGATTTCCACTTACAAGAGTAGTGCATCCAATTAAATCATTAAAAGCAACTTTTCAACTGTTGTTTAAAAAAAAAAAAACTGATTTTAAAGGTACTCATTGCTTTAAAACCTCTGTGTAGCACTCCTATAGGTAAACTACATCATGCCTGCAGATATGTGTTACTCATCTGATCTGACAAAATACCATTCAGGCTACAGAATTTTCATTTGTTTTACTAACGCTATCAATGTCAAACCTTGTTGGTGGGCATCTCAAACCTCCTCTACTGCTCACCTAGTGACCAGGATTGATTTCCATAATATTCAAGGCTATACATGAGAGTGGGCAGAGAATAACATACCCTATCCTTTGTGCTATTTTCTTAGTGTTTACTATTATACTGATACTACTTGATTTCTTAAGTCTTTTCTTCCTTACTTTTAACCAAAGTAAAATTTGAGTATATACTTTCTTAATAAATGAAACACTTATGATTGCTCAAGAGGTAAAATTGAGTAAGCAAGAAAAACTTAGCTATATATTAAGGTAGAGCCAAACCAAAATAAAAACATTTATCTTCTATTATGAAATTCAGGCAAACTTGACACGCTTAGAGCAAAAAGAGAAGGAATTCTGGAGATGAACATTTTTCCTTTAAGACATTAAATTTACGGCCTAGAGATAAAATACAGCATTAGAAAATGTAATCAGAGGAAGAAGGAAAATCTTGGGCTGGTTTCCAAATAGCATAAGAAGGGAAAAAAAAAATCACAAAGAAATGTGGGAGGACTATATCCACTTAGAAATAAACTCTCAGGGACTTTACCCAGCAACCTTCACCCAACCACCATTCCACCCCCCACAAGACCCCATGATCAGGTTATTCAGCAAGGTAAAGAGAAGAAATTCTGCACACAATGTATAGCAGATGTGGGTGGGAGAAGTGCTGCCAAAACAATGTTTTTGGCAAAACAATTAATTTTGTTTATATCCATTACAAATAATATCACCACATTCCTTTCAAACAAATTGAATTCTATGTATTGTGTACTAATTCAATATTTGTTGGTCAACAAGCTCATTCATTTTTGTATCTATTTATTAAGCATATACAAATTTAACAAGCATTTGGGGGATATCTATTTTTACTAGTGATCTCTAACAATATGTGGATGTTTGGGAACAAATCAAAAGCACCCCTGGCATCAATGGAAGAAGTATGTCAATGAAGATAGCTTAAACTTTGAAAATAAGAATTATGACCAAAACACTTTGGCCACGTTTTCACTTTATGGATCCTTGCCTCACCTCTCCCATTTGATCTGAAGTTTTCACCATCTGTTAACCTCTCATTAATTCTTCCCACTGATATGATGGTAGAAGTTGCATGAAAAACATTAATTATTGAGTGTTGTGAGCTAAGTCACTTCAGTTGTATCCAATTCTTTGGAACCCTGTGGATTATAGCCTGCCAGGCTCCTCTGTCCAAGGGATTCTCCAAGCAAGAATACTGGAGTAGGTTACCATTTCTTTCTCCAAGATCTTCCCAACCCAGGGATCAAACATGTCTCGTATGTATCCTGCATTGGCAGGTGGGTTTTTACCACTAGCTCCACTTTCACTTTTCCACTTATTGAATGGAACATTTAAAGATTTGAAAGAATTTCAGTAATCATTAAACCACCAATTTTGTCTAAGACAGTAAATTGTCTAAGAATTAAATAAAGGACACAATTCAAGAAGTCTAGAGTATAGTATAAATTTAGAAAGCAACAGAGAAAGGATAACAACTTGCTGAAATAAAAACAGTGAATTAAATGGGAGGGGAGAACTATTAGGTTGAACAACCTGCTATGGGTTTCTAGATCAATTAATCAACTATTAGTAATATTTACATATTTGAACCTTCAAAATTAGATTCACTTCTGCATGATCTCTGTCAACATTTTCAAGTAAATTCAGATATCCTCAACTTCTGTAGTATCTTGGAAAAGGTGCCATTGGTGCCTGATTCTTTTTTTTTAAATATAAATTTATTTATTTTAATTGGAGGCTAATTACTTTATAATACTGTAGTGGTTTTGACATACATTGACATGAATCCACCATGGGTGTACATGTGTTCCCCATCCTGAACACCCCTCCCACCTCTTTCCCCATTCCATCCCTCTGGGTCATCCCAGTGCACCAGCCCCAAGCACTCTGTATCATGCATCGAACTTGGACTGGCGATTCATTTCAAGTATGATAATATATATGTTTCAATGCCATTCTCCCAAATAATCCCACCCTCCGCCTCTCCCACAGAGTCCAAAAGAATGTTCTATACATCTGTGTCTCTTTTGCTGTCTCGCATATAAGGTCATCATTACCACGTTTCTAAATTCCATATATATGTGTTAGTATACTGTATTGGTGTTTTTCATTCTGGCTTACTTCACTCTGTATAATAGGCTCCAGTTTCGTCCACCTCATTAGAACTGATTCAAATGTATTCTTTTTAATGGCTGAGTAATATTCCATTATGTATATGTATCACAGCTTTCTTATCCATTCATCTGTTGATGGACATTTAGGTTGCTTCCATGCCCTGGTTATTATAAACAGTCCTGCAATAAACATTGGGGTACACGTGTCCCTTTCAATTCTGGTTTCCTCAATGTGTATGCCCAGCAGTGGGATTGCTGGGTCATAGGGCAGTTTTATTTCCAGTTTTTTAAGGAATCTCCACACTGTTCCCCATAGTGGCTATACTAGTTTGCATGCCCCCCAACAGTGTAAAAGGATTCCCTTTTTTCCACACCCTCTCCAGCATTTATTGCTTGTAGACTTTTGGAAAGCAGCCATTCTGACTGGCGTGAGGTGGTACCTCATTGTGGTTTTGATTTGCATTTCTCTGATAATGAGTGATGTTGAGCATCTTTTCATGTTTGTTAGCTATCTGTATGTCTTCTCTGGAGAAATGTCTGTTTAGTTATTTGTCCCATTTTTTTTATTGGGTCATTTATTTTTCTGGAATTGAGCTGCAGGAGTTGCTTGTATATTTTTGAGATTAGTTGTTTGTCAGTTGCTTCATTTGCTATTATTTTCTCCCATTCTGAAGGCTGCCTTTTCACCTTGCTTATAGTTTTCTTTGTTGTGCAAAAACTTTTAAGTTTAATTAGGTCCCTTTCATATATTTTTGCTTTTATTTCCAATATTCTGGGAGGTGGGTCATAGAGGATCTTGCTGTGATTTATGTCAGAGAGTGTTTTGCCTATGTTTTCCTTTAGGAGTTTTATGGTTTCTGGTCTTATGTTTAGATCTTTAATCCATTTTGAGTTTATTTTTGTGTATGGTGTTAGAAAGTGTTCTAGTTTCATTCTTTTACAAGTGGTTGTCAGTTTTCCCAGCATCACTTGTTAAAGAGACTGTCTTTTCTCCATTGTATATTCTTGCCTCCTTTGTCAAAGATAAGGTGTCCGGATTTATCTCTGTGGTGCCCAATTCTTATAAACATTTATAATAGAGATTTTTCTCCCACTCTCTTGGTAAAAATATTTAATGACTAAACATTTTAAAACTTTATGTTAGAGCACTCTGTATCATGCATCGAACTTATGATTTATTTAACAGAAAAAGAAGAAAACTGGATTAAAGTCTTTGAAGAATAAATTATTTTTCCCTAAAATTTTCTGTGATTGTGGTGTCTATAGATCTATGTTGACCAATACACATGTGGCTATGGAGAATTTTACCAGTGCTTAGTTTAAATTGAGACGTGCTCTAAGTTTAAGATATGTATCCAACCTTCAAAATGTAGTATAATAAAGAAAGGATGTAAAATATCTCTTTAATAAATCTATGTAATTATATGTTGAAATAATATTTACATCAGTTCAGTTCAGTTCAGTTCATTTCAGTCGCTCAGTCATGTTCAACGCTTTGCGACCCAGGCCTCGCAGCACCCCAGGCCTCCCTATCCATTACCAACTCCCGGAGTTTACCCAAACTCATGTCCATTGAGCTGGTGATGCTATCCAGCCATCTCATCTTCTGTCGTCCCCTTCTCCTGTCCCCAATCCTTCCCAGCATCAGGGTCTTTGCCAGTGAGTCAGCCCTTTGCAGCAGGTGGCCAAAGTACTGGAGTTTCAGCTTCAACATCAGTCCTTCCAGTGAACACCTAGGACTGATCTCCTTTAGGATGGACTGGTTGGATCTCTTGCAGTTCAAGAAACTCTTGTGTTAAATATATTATTAAAATTATTTTCAATATTTCCTTGTTTTTTAATGTGGCAACCAGAAGATACAAAAGTATATATGGGGTTCACATTTATGGCCCACATTATTTATTTCTTCTTTTTTTTTTAACTTTTTATTTATCTGTCTTTATTTTTGGCTGCACTGGGTCTTCATTACTTTATTCAGAATTCCTCTAGTTGTAGCAAGTGGGGGCTACTCTTCATCTGATGTGAGGGCTTCTCAGTGTGGTGGCTTCTCTTGTTGCAGAGCACAGGCTCTAGGCACATGGGCTTCAGTAGTTGCAGCCTACAAGCTCTAGAGCATGGACTCAGTAGTGGTGAAACACAAGCTCAGCCACTCTGTGGCATATGGAATCCTCCCTGACCAGTAATTGAATCTATCTTCCCTGCATTGGCAAGCAGACTCTTGTCCTCTCAGCCAGCAGGGAAGTCTCTATATTATTTCTCTATTGGGCAGTGCTGATATACAGAACATGTGAGCATTATCGGTTAGGCACTGTCCCTGATTTGTTCATTGCTGAGAACATAAGTATGCCTGGTATACAGAATATATTAAACAGTTGCTGAATGAATCAGAAGAGTCAAGCTATTTGGTTTCAACCCATTATTTGACCTTGAAAAGATTGTAAATATACTGCAGAGGAATCTGATAAAGAATTTATCTAGTGGATATTATTCTAGAAAATACTTCACAATGAAAAGCACTCTGATCAGACTATCTTACTTCAAATTTTCATATATAAAAAATCTCCTTCAGGTAAATATTCTTTGACACAGGACAACCTTTTGTTCAAAAAGTATAGTCAGAATATTTTGTATTTCAATACTGTGATTGTTTTAACAAAAAATACTTTGTCTCATTCTTAAATTATGCTTAAAGCAGTAAACAAAACAATACGTGGTCAACAATATGTGAACCGTGAACTTCCAGATGTTCAAGCTGGATTTAGAAAAGGCAGAGGAACCAGAGATCAAATTGCTAACAAATGCTGGATTTCTGGAAAAGCAAGAGAGTTCCAGAAAAACATCTATTTCTGATTTATTGACTATGCCAAATCTTTGACTGCATGGATCACAATAGACTGTGGAAAGTTCTTAAAGAGATGGGAATACCAGACCACCTGACCTGCCTCTTGAGAAATCTGTATGCAGGTCATGAAGGAACAGTTAGAACTGGACATGGAATAACAGACTGGTTCCAAATAGGAAAAGGAGTATGTCAAGGCTGCATATTGTCACCCTGTTTATTTAACTTCTATGCAGAGTACATCATGAGAAACACTGGGCTGGATGAAGCAAAAGTTGGAATCAAGATTGCTGGGAAAAATATCAATGGTAGCTCAGATGGTAAAGCATCTGCCTACAATGCAGGAGACCCGGGTTCGATCCCTGCTTGGGGAAGATCCCCTGGAGAAGGAAATGGCAACCCACTTCAGTATTCTTGCCTGGAGAATTCCATGGATTGAGAATCCTGGTAGGCTACAGTCCATGGGGTTGCAAAGAGTTGGACACGACTGAGCGACTTCACTCACTCACTCAGATATGCAGAGGACACCACCCTTATGGCAGAAAGTAAAGAAGAACTAAAGAGCCTCTTGATGACAGTGAAAGAAGAGAGTGAAAAATTTGGCTTAAAGCTCAACATTCAGAAAACTAAGATCATGGCATCTGGTCTCATCACTTCATGGGAAATAGATGGGGAAACAGTGGAAACAGTATCAGACTTTATTTTGGGGGGCTTCAAAATCACTGCAGATGGTGATTGCAGCCATGAAATTAAAAGATGCTTACTCTTTGGAAGGAGAGCTATGACCAAACTAGACAGCATATTGAAAAGCAGAGACATTATTTTTCCAAGAAACATCCATGTAGTCAAAGCTATGGTTTTTCCAGTAGTCATGTATGGATGTTAGAGTTGGACTATAAAGAAAGCTGAGTGCCATTTCATGTCAATGTATGGCAAAACCAATACAGAATTGCAAAGTAAAAAAATAAATAAATAAATAAAAAGGAAGAAAAAAAAAAAAAAGAATTGATGCTTTTGAACCATGGTGTTGGAGAAGACTCTTGAGAGTCCCTTGGACTGCAAGGAGATCCAACCAGTCCATCCTAAAGGAGATCAGTTCTGGGTGTTCACTGGAAGGACTGATGTTGAAGCTGAAACTCCAATACTTTGGCCACCTGATGCGAAGAGCTGACTCATTTGAAAAGACCCTGATGCTGGAAAAGATTGAAGGCAGGAGGAGAAAGGAACGACAGAGGGTGAGATGGTTGGATGGCATCACCAACTCAATGGACCTGAGTCTGAGTAAACTCTGGGAGTTGGTGATTGACAGGGCAGTCAGACCTGACTGAGAGACCAAATAGAACTGAAGTGAGCAAATGAAAGTATACTCAAATTTCAGATGACTAAAAACATGTCAGAAATCTAAAAACTAGAACTGATAAATTAAAAATGGGTGCAAAAATAATAACTTGCCTTCTAATGGTGAAATGTAATGCATAGACTACAATATAGATAGTCTAGAATAAGATTCTCAAATTGCAGATCTATTATAATAAAATAATTTATACCTAAATTATGAATAATTCAAAATTCTCTTCTAAATGATGCATTGTAAAGATTTTTGTAGGAGGACTTTAACTGAATACTAGACAATGCCAAATTTCTTCACTATGTAAGGTAGCATAATTAAGGTTCATTTTCTGTTAGATTCATATCTTTTATTTTTAGCACAGCAGGCAAAGACTTGCAGGTTTAAACATTAAGTATATATGTGCTTATAAAACATATGCATTGTGAGGTTTAAATGAAAAAATAGCATAATGCAGCATTCAAATGTTTATATGCTGTGCTTAGTCACTCAGTTGTGTCTATCTCTTTGTGATACTTTGGACTATAGCCTGCTAAGCTCCCCTGTATATGGGATTTCCCAGGCAAGAATACAAACACTGGAGTGGGTGCCATTTCCTACTCCAGTCAAATACTTTTAGTAGGCTTAGAGTGAAGGTAATATTCAGCTTAAGTGCTCCTTTGTGCATTGCTATTTACTGAAGGAAAACAGAAAATCTAAAATTTTCCTCTGAATATGAATTTAAGAATTGAAAGAACACATAAAGTATCCTCTCTCTTCAAAAGGCAGACATGAAAAACACATAATGGAAGTATTGCATATGGACACAAAAGCTGAATAATGTTTCCCAAGGCCAAAGCTGGAATGATTTGAGGAAAAAATAATAATAATATAGTATTGTATTATAAACCAAAGCAGAAAATACACTCCCATGAGTCCCCACTAGTATAAATAAATGATTGAATGAGTGAGTACATACATACATACACACATAAGAACAGATAAATCTTCTATGCAGATTTCCAAAAATTTGTATAGATACTCCCTGTTGAGGAGGTGGAGCCTAACCTCAATCCCTTAAGTGACACTGCAACTTGTGACTTCACTCCAAAATTTATGATAGGGAAAGGTGACAGGAGCGGGGGGGAGCAGAGTAGCTTTAGAGAGGACAATCCTGACAGATATTTCTTTTGCCAAGTGATCAAGGTCCACATCAAAAACAAGTTGATGCTGATATTGTACACCCTTGATATGATGTGGTGAGAAGGGCATGTTCCTTCTGTGATATCCTTTCCAAACTCCATCACTCCAGTAAAACAATGAAAAAAAAAATCAGAAACTCATAAGACATTCTATATATTATGAAATATCTGACCAATAACTTCTCAAAACTGTCATAAAATATAACAAAAGCTGAGAAACTGTCAAACTTTAAGAAGTCTTAGGAAACATGATGACTAAATGTAATGTGGAATCTTGAATGGGATCCTAGAACATTAGCTACAATTAAGAAACTTTGAGTAGACTTTGAACTAATGTACCAATATTGATTCATTAGATGTGACAGTTGTACTGTGCTAACATAAATGTGAACAATAAGGGGAACTGGATGTGGGATAAATAGAAACTTTCTGTACTATCCTCATACCTTTTCTGAAAATTTAATTTTTTCCAAAATTAAAAGTTAATTTTAAAAAATGATGATATGGCTGTCTATTCTTCACCATCACTTTGCAAGTAGGAAAGGTGGAAAGTAAAAGAAACAACCTGAACATACCTTGAGTTCATTTATTAAATGATATCAATAATATTACTTTTCTCATTAGGTTGGGAAACTAAATCATGTTATCATATGTAAAATAGTAACGGTTGTACCTGACTTACACAGAATGGGCTCAAAATTATTACTGTTAATTATAGCAGCAGTAGTAATACTACCACTCTTCCACAACCTCCCAAAAGACTGGGATTTGCCACAAATACCTGAAGTAAGTGTTTGACAAGAACATTAAGCCAGAGTAATGGCCTATCAGCTGATGATATCAGAATGATGGTCTCCTGAGCAAGGTTACAAGGCTCTTAAAAGTCTGAGTTATATATGTTTAGTAGAAAACATATGTGATTAATAATCATTTGAAACTTAAATAAGGTGATGATTAAAATAAAATTATAAAATTATGAACTTCAAAACACATAAGACATGGGAAAGGGACAGAGTTTCACTGAGCCAATTATTATTTATTAAGGGCTTCCCTGGTGGCTCAGTGGTTAAGAATCTGCCTGCCCATGCAAGAGATGCAGGAGACATGGGTTCGATTCTTGAGAAGGGAAGATCCCCTGAAGAAGGAAATGACAACCCATTCCAGGATTCTTGCCTGATAAGTCCCATGGACAGAGGAGCTTGGTGGGCTGCAGTTCATGGGATCACAAAAGAGTTGGACATGATTTAGCAACTAAACAACAGCAATAACAATTATTTATTAAGGTTATTGAGTTCCCAGTATTTTGTGCTAGACTCTGTGAAGAACATATAAAGATGTTTGTGAAGATGTAGTCATCTAACAAGGAGAATTTTTCTACTGGCGCATTAGGTGGTAATCCATAAATCTCAACTTTTCAGCACTAGAAAACTCAAAAGATATATAATATCCAATATATCTGATCAATAACATATCTTTGAGACATGTGAAATAATGTCAGCATCACTAATAGTTGGAGAAATGCAAATCAAAACCACAATGAGATGTCACTTCACACCTGTCAGTTATCAAGTCTATTATCAAGTCTATTATCAAAATATCTACAAATAAAAAATGATGGTGAAGATGTGAAAAAAAGGTAACCCTAGTACATTTTTGGTGGATATATAAATTGATGCAGCCACTATGGGAAACAATATAGAAATTCTTCTAAACACTGAAAATAGAATTATTATAAAATCCAGCAATTCCATTCCTGGGTATATATTTGAAGAAAACAAAAACACTAATTCAAAAAGATGTGCCCCAATTTTCATGACAAAATTATTTACAATAGCAAGATATGGAAAAAACCTGTGACCATCAACAGATGAATGGATAATGAAGAGAGGTATAATGGAATATTACTCAGCCACAATAAAGAATGAAATTTTGCCATTTGTGATGCATTTGGACCTAGAGGATATTATGCTTGGTGAAATAAGTGAGGCAGAGAAAGACAAATACTCTATATTACCATTTACATTTAGAATCTAAAAAGTAAAACAAACAAATGAATATAACAAAGGAGAAGCAGACTCATAGGCATATGGAATAAACTAGTGGTTGCCCATGAGGAGAGGCAAGAGGGAAGGGGCAAGACTGGGGTAGAGGATTAATAAGTACAAACTACTATATATAAAATAAATAAGTTACAAAAATATATTGTACAGCACAGAGAAATATTGTCATTATTTTATAATAATTTTAAATGGAGTATAGTCTATAAAAAATTGAATCACTGTCATTCACTTGAAACTAATATAATATTGCAAATCAACTATAACTTAATTAAAAAAAAAAAAAAAACTAATGTACCTGAGGAATATTTACAGACTAGAATATGCTGTTTCCAGGAACTTCGATAGTTTGAGTGATTCATGTTTAGATTATGTCAATGCAATGAACCTCTATCCACAATAAAGTCCTTATTTAATCTGTTTGCCTACAGGCCTTTTTTGTCCTTCTTTCATTACTCCTTCTTAAAGCATCTGGAGATCTAGCTACAGATATAAAACTCAAAATCAGGTGTCAACTCCTTCTCCCCTTTTCTCATCTCCATAAGCTTGATTTCCTTATAGTATTTGTCTTATTGCAACACCCTGTTTCTAAACCCCATAGAGAACAAACTGTGGGAGTTTATATGATAAATTAAGAAAACTTATAAACAAGCACTTACAAGTTATTAATGGTGAATTGCCAACTACCATTAGTCTCTCCTTGCTTACAGTTCACTGTAAAGTTTACACTCTAAAATCTTCTTGCTTCTACTTCTACATGACAAATGTGAAAGAGATTAATAAGGACTCCTATGCTCCATGAAGTTTTAATCTCCAATTGTCCTCAGACTCTCCAATCACAACCTTCGTGGCTCCCCTTCAATCTCTCTTGTTGTCAATGAGGACAATTCCATTGTCATCATCCTTTTCTTTCTACCTTTTGTACTGAGAAACCTTTCCAACCTGCACATACATCTCTCAAAACACAACACTTTCTGACATCAAACGACTGCCTTTGTGTCCTGGAGCACACAACTAAGCCTTTAAACTTTTGTCCCTTTGCTCTTTACATCCCTCTTCTCTTCTATTTTACAAATCCAATTTTCATCTCACTATCTTTTCTTCCCAGGAATCTCTTTGATTATCATAACAAGAAGAAATGTTGACCTCCTCTTATATTCCATCATACTGTATCTATCAGTTCAGTTCAGTTCAGTCACTCAGTCATGTCCGACTCTTTGCAACCCCATGAATCGCAGCAAGCCAGGCCTCCCTGTCCATCACCAACTCCCAGAGTTCACTCAGACTCACGTCCATCGAGTTAGTGATGACATCCAGCCATCTCATCCTCTGTCGTCCCCTTCTCCTCCTGCCCCCAATCCCTCCCAGCATCGAGTCTTTTCCAATGAGTCAGCTCTTCGCATGAGGTGGCCAAAGTACTGGAGTTTCAGCTTTAGCATCATTCCTTCCAATGAAATTCCAGGGCTGATCTCCTATACTTCTGCCTTATTTATTATAAGTATGTATGCAGTATATTCTGGAGAAGAAAATGGCAGCCCATTTCATGATTCTTGCCTGGGAAATCCCATGGACAGAGAAGCGTGGTGGGCTACAGTCCATGGGGTCAAAAAAGAGTCAGCCATGACTTAGCAACTAAACACTAACAAGTGCAGTGTATCAATCACAACATTTTGCGCATTGCAGCCACTCAACTGCATAAGAGTAAACTAAAAATAAGAAAGTATGGCATAAAAAGTGGCACATATGAAGACATATTTCAAAGGGAAGAGGCAGATGAGTGATATTGGTAATATTAAAATCTAAAAAGAGCATCTACCAAATGGAAAACACTTTCTATTTTTTACCAGGATATGAAAAGAGTAACAAGAAGGATATCTTCCATTTGAGAGAATTTTTTAGGGAAATATGTCAACAGAGGAGAGGAAAGTTATAATTTATTGAGAGTGGCAGTGGGGACACGACGCAAGGAAGGAAAAAGACAGTATGATTTGGGAAAGGATATAAACTACCTCCTGCCTTATTTATGGCTCCCCTAATGGCTCAGTTGGAAAAAAATCTGCCTGCAGTGCAGGAGACCTGGGTTCAATTCCTGGGTCAGGAAGATACCCTGGAGAAGGAAATGGCAGCCAATACTCTTGCCTGGAGAATTCCCTGGACAGAGGAGTCTGGCAGGCTACAGTCTATGGGATTGCAAAGAGTTGGACATGACAGTGTGACTAACTTTCACTTTTTCATAGACTACCAGAACTGAAGACTGTACATTGGGAAAACATGGATGGGGGTGTATGGATGGGAGAAAGCAAAGCATGAAATTGTCCCTAAGATGAGAGGAGGATTGCTAAAGGTTCTATGTCTAATCTTAAGAGGACATTCCTTAGACTAGCGTTCATCCTTCAGTGACGAAGCAGCAGGAGGAAGAGTGAAGAGGACCAGCTGAAGAGGATGATGTTTGTAGTTGCTAATGATTTCACAGTCCTAACTAACTTAACCAGGTTTTCCCCTTTCTTTTCAGGCTTTGGTGTCAGCTGTTGTTTTCAGCAGTGTTGTGTCTCCTCATGGGCATTTTCAGATAAATTCCTCCTGATGAGCAGCTGGTGAGTCAGGTTTACATCCTCCTGCTCTATCTATCAGAGAAGGCAATGGCACCCCACTCTAGTACTCTTGCCTGGAAAACCCCATGGACAGAGAAGCCTGGTGGGCTGCAGTCCATGGGGTCACTGAGGGTCGGACACGACTGAGCGACTTCACTTTCACTTTCATGCATTGGAGAAGGAAATGGCAACCCACTGTAGTGTTCTTGCCTGGAGAATCCCAGGGGCGGGGGAGTCTGGTGGGCTGCCGTCTATGGGGTCGCACAGAGTCGGACACGACTGAACTGACTTAGCAGCAGCAGCCTTATCTATGGCAAAATAGATAATACCTTTTGAAAAATGAAAAATATTTGCTTCCTGCTAAGGGGAACTGTATCTCTCCCAGTTGGAAAATAACTATGGACAAGAGCCAGAGGATTCTGAGGTGCACACAGATCTAAGTCCATGCAGGAAGGGCATGGATGGAACCTGTCCTTTCCAAACCTGAAAAATTTAATTACCAGCCTCCTTTCACCTGCTACCAGAACTGAACTCCATTCCAGAATGTAAAAAATACCTTCCTTTATTGTTGTTGTTTAGTTGCTAAGTCATCTCAGAGTCTTTGAAACCCCATGACTTCAGCACTCCAGGCTCATCTTTCCACCACTATCTCCTGGAGTGTGCTCAAATTCATATCCACTGAAGCAATGATGCTACCTAACTATCTCATTCTCTGCCACCCTTTTCTCTTTTGCCTTCAATCTTTCCCAGAATCAGGGTCTTTTCCAATGGGTCAGTTCTTTGCATCAGGTGACCAGAGTGTTGGAGCTTCACCTTCAGCATTAGTCCTTCCGTTAATATGCAAGGTTGATTTCCTTTAGGATTAACTGGTTTGATCTCCTTATAGTTCAAGGGACTCTAAAGAGTCTTCAACAGCACCACAATTCAAAAGCATCAATTCTTCAGCACTCAGTCTTCTTTACAGTCCAACTCTCATTTCTGTACATGACTACTGGAAAAACCACAGCTTTGACTATATGCACCTTTTTCAGCAAAGTGATGTATTTGCTCTTTACTATGCTGTCTGCTGTCTAGGTTTGGCATAGCTTTCCTTCCAAGGAGCAAGTATCTTTCAATTTCATAGTTGCAGTCACTGTCTACAGTGATTTTGGAGCCCAAGAATATAAAATCTGTCACTGTTTGCACTTTTTTCCCCATCTATTTGCCATGAAGTGATAGGACCAGATGCCAGGATCTTCTTTTTTTTTTTTTAGTGCTGAATTTCAAGCCAGCTTTTTCACTCTCTTCTTTCAGCCTCATCAAGAGACTCTTTAGTTCCTCTTCAATTTCTGCCATTAAAGTGGTATCATCTGGATATCTGAGATTGTTATTTCTCCTGGAAATCTTAATTCTAGCCTGTGAGGAAAGAACAGAAGTGAAAGACAAGGGGAAAAGGGAAAGATATACTCAACTGAAAGCAGAGTTCCAGAGAATAGCAAGGAGAGATAAAAAAGCCTTCTTAAATGAACAACACAAAGAAATAGAGGAAAACAATAGAATAGAAAAAGACTAGAGATCTCTTCAAGAAAAATTAAGATGTCAAGGGAACATTTCATGCAAGGATGGACATAAAGAACAGAAATGGCAAGGACTTAACAGAAGCAGAAGAGATTAAGAAAAGAGCAAGAATACACAGAAGAACTATACCAAAAAAAAAAGATCTCAGTGACCTGGATAACCATGATAGTATGGTCACTCATGTAAATAGAGCCAGATGTCCCGGAGTGTCAAATCAGGTAGGCCTTAGGAAACATTACTGAAAAACATAGCTGGTGGAGGTGATGGAATTCCAGCTGAGCTATTTCAAATCCTAAAAGATGATACTGTTAAAGTGCTGCACTTAATAGGATAGTAAACTTGGAAAACAGCAGTGGCCACAGGACTGGAAAAGGTCAGTTTTCATTTCAATTCCAAAGAAGGGCAATGTCAAAGAATATTCAAACTACCATATAGTGTGCTAATTTCACATGCTAGTAAGGAAATGCTCAAAATCCTTCAACCTAGGCTTCAGTAGTAGGTGAACTGAGAACTTGAAGGTGTACAAACTGGATTTACAAAAGGCAGAGGAACCAGAAATCAATTGCCAATGTTCGTTGGAATATGGAGAAAGCAAGGGAGTTCCAGAAAAATATCTACTTGTGCTTCAGTGACTACACCAAAGCCTTTGGCTGTGTGGATCACAGCATAATGTGGAAAATTCTTAAAGAGAGGAGAGTACCAGGACACCTTACCTGTCTCCTGAGAAACCTGTATGCAGGTCAAGAAGCAACAGTTAGAATGGGACATGGAACAATGGACTGTTTCAAAATTGGGAAAGGAGCATCATAAGGATATATATTATCCTGCTTGTTTAACTTTGCTTTATGCAATGAGTAAATGAAAGAAACTTATGATGAACATATTAAAACATGTTTATCACTATAAAGCAGAGACAAACATACAAGCAGCTTCTAGAGTAGGTTTTTTTTTTTTTTAAGAATAAAGGGGATACCAGGATCTTTACATTCTACCTCTGTCAGTATATGGGGTGTCTTTGTACATGTACATATGTGGGTGTGTGCAGTTTGGTGGGAGATATTTGTAACATGTAAGTTTCCCCAAAGACTCTACTGTTTATAAACACCACTTGAGAACCACTCTTCTAGGAGTTGGGAGTATTTTCAGAGACTAAGTGGGACTTGACAAAAGGACAGCATTTATTTTTGCCCAGTTCCCCAGGCACCAATACTTCATTAATCAGAAATGGATATTTTACTAAATCTTTTTATAAGAGTTGTATTTTCCAGCTGTGTTAAATTCCTCTCAGAAAAACCCTCTTCAAATGCCTTCTGGGAGTACTGGCTCCTTTTGCCCTGCTTTTCAGATCCCCTGTAACTATAGAATTCTATCATCACCATCTTGTATGCCCTATATATTCAGAGCAGTTTAGTTGTCTCTCTGCTGCATCTATTTTTCATCCCCACTTATTATTCAGTGATTCAGAACTTTTCCAATGAGATGTCAAGGTAAGGCAATTATAATGCATATATTATATAAATTTAAAATATTAACTATATTAAATATGAATATTAAATATACATTATAGTACATTTTATACAGAAGAGCAGAGTCACATCAGAATCTTTCTTGTTTCCCAACCCACATCCTTCTGGCCTCTAAGAAGACATGCCCTCTGCAGTTTTAGGAGTGTTCATCCTTTGAGAATACTCCTGACTTTGGGCTCAAAGCTCTAGGCTTAGTATCAACTTAGAAGGCTTAGTTGCTGAAATATACCCACTGAGGATATGCAGACTTCTTGAAATCCAGATTCCTATTTTGTGCTCTCTTGTTTCACCGGCCTCCGAACTTCTTATCCACTGGACCCTATATGTGCTCACCTGCCCGCGCGGCCAGGACTTGACTTCTTCTCTCTCTCACATGCATTATTGTATCAACCATATGCATCTTATCTAATTGCCTTCCCAATGTTGGCTGCTCTTGGCTTGCCTAGCCCTGCCAATGCCCAAGTTTAATTCTGATATTGCTCTCCATTTTACACTGATCCTTTTAGCCCTCAGAAATGCAGTCATTAACTACTCTTTTGAATTCTAGTGTGATGTTAACTTCAAATATTTGACTTAAATTAGAAGGGAACTTGAAGATTATACAACCCATTTTTCTTGTTCAAGAGATTAGAAATTGAGGTATAAAAAATGTTTGGCATAGCTAGAAATAAAACTAGAACTTTCTAATTTCCAAGTCAGTGATCTTGCCACTAAATCTTGCTCTTCCCTGTCAGAATACCTGGAGGAAGACACTTGACCTCTTGTGGCCTTAGTTTTTCATCTTTATAGTATAAATACCTTCTAAAATTTCCCTTGAATCAGATCTTTGTGATTCATTACTGTGTCAGCTCCACTCACCATTTTTTTTTTAAACTTCCAAATATATAAAGAGATTGGTTCTGTGAACAAATGAATTATTGGCTTTAACAAAAAGTACTACAGAGGTCTAATTACATATTTAGTTCAAAATATTTTTTCAAAATAAAAGATTAAGATGAAAATAAATTTACTCAGTTTGTTTTGGTAATTATTGAGAGCCTTAGATGGAATTTCTGTATCTCATCATGTGAATTCTTTATTAGTGTTTATCAACAATGAAAGTGAAAGTGTCAGTCACTCAGTCGTGTCTGACTCTTTACTTCCGCAAGGACTGTAGCCTTTCAGGCTCCTCTGTCTATGGGATTCTCCAGGCAAGAATACTGGACTGGATAGCCATTCTGTTCTCCAGGAGATCTTCCCAAATCAGGGGTCAAACCTAGGTCTCCTGCACTGCAGGCAGATTCTTTACCATCTGAGCCACCATAGGTATCTACTAAAATAATATAGGTATCTAATAAACAATATAGGTACCTAATAAACAACAATATAGTTATCTAATGTTTTCAATTGCAGGCCCATTTTGGTGATAAAATAGTTCTACTGATCCAAAATTTCAAATAATTTCAACTCTATCAGTAAAACTGAAAACATCAAAGCATCAGGAACTAACAGATGAAGCTCTGCTAAGTGTTGTATCAGTTTCAGTTTCAGTTCAGTCGCTCAGTCGTGTTTCTTTGCAACCCCATGAATTGCAGCACGCCAGGCCTCCCTGTCCATCACCAACTCCCAGAGTTCACTCAGACTCACGTCCATCGAGTCAGTGATGCCATCCAGCCATCTCATCCTCTGTCGTCGCCTTCTCCTCCTGCCCCCAAACCCTCCCAACATCAGAGTCTTTTCCAATGAGTCAACTCTTCGCATGAGGTGGCCAAAGTACTGGAGTTTCAGCTTTAGCATCATTCCTTCCAAAGAAATCCCAGGGTTGTTGTATAATGTGATGCAAATGGAAGTCTTGCCTGCTGAAAGATTAAAATTTAATGGTTATATAAAAGCTGACATGACCATAAGTAAATGATATGAAGAAAGCAGGACATAATTAAGTCAATTCCTATTACATTAAATAACATTACTATAAAGAATCCCTGAAAGACATATTTCTGTGTCATAAATGAAATGTGTTTATTTTAACTTGCCCTAGGACTTAATAATAAAGTTCTATTTGCTTAAGAAGGAAGGGGGTCATATTTTGCTAGAGTTAATTGCTGCCATTCCTAATGTTCCCACCAGGGACCAGAAGTTGGAAATGGCAGGGAAGAAAACAGCACAAAAATTTCAGAATCTCCTCAGATATGGATGCATGAAAATGGCATGGTAATATGAAGTTACTTGCATTGTGTCACAGAAGAAATTATCAGAGATGATGACAAAGAAAAGAGAAATAGGAAGAATGAAGACCAGGAATAATAACGCAATGCCTTCAGTGTTGTGTTTGTCTTCGTGTCTGATAGGAATACTAGTAACATACACTGCAAATTAAGCCGGTGTTTCAGTATAAAAGGCTAAAGACTAGAAGGTTTCTGTCTATTTGAATTGCACCCCAGCTGACCTTCCACCATCAAGTGTACAGATTTTAGATACCATCATCCAAAGTTATGGTCAGAGATGGCATTTATTAAATTCATTATTTCAAAAATGTGGTAATTCTGGATGAAATAATATTCAGGATGGGTTTTTGGAAATGGGTGATTTAAAATGAACTGCAAAGCAGATCATTGGCTGTAAGAACTTTTTCTTTTTTTTACTAGACATGTGAAGTAGTTCAATGTCAATATATAGAAACAGAAGAAAACTGAGAGTTCCGGGGTATATAAAGTAATTAAAAACTCAGAAGTTGGCATTACTCCACAGTCTAAGGTTGCAATGTTCTCTGTGGCATTCTCTTAATAGTGTTGCTTATCAGAGCACTTGAACTTTCACAATTGTTATTTCTTCATATGTCTGATTTCCTGTTAGGTTATAAACTCCTTGCAGGTAGAGATATTGCATATATATATTTGTCTTCACAGTACACTTCCCAACAGGAAGCAGCCCCAATCAGTGACCATGGTGGTTTTTACCTCCTAGAGTCTCTCAAATCCATCTCCATTGTCAGTGTTTAGTGATGCACTTCACAATCACATCACCTCCTGCCTAGACTACAATATCCTGCATCTCACTCCTCTTAAATCCATTCTCTTTTTTCCAACAAGAGTGATTTTTCCGAGACAACTGTTATCATTTCATTAAGACTTAACACCATAAGAGAACCCCCCTTTCCTAAGAGAAAAAAATACATATTCCTTAGAATGAGATTTTAAAATTCCCAAGTCAACCTTATAACATTAAATCCTGTCTCTTCTTTCCCTTTCTTGCTGTGCCATTTCAGTCATCATTTATCCTACCTGGATATCCATCTCCACTTGACAAATACCTAATTATTTTTCAAGATAATTCTCTAAACTCTCCTCTGAAACAACACCTCCACTGGCACATACAATATTATAAAAAATGAGTTTGTACCCCTTTTGTCACCTTGCTTGTAATGTTTAAAAATAATTTATTTATTTGGCTGCACTGGCTATTCATTCATGCATAAGGGTTTTTTCTAGTGGCAGTGGGCAGTGGCTACTCTAGTTGCAGTGTGCCAGCTTCTCATTGCAGTGGCTTCTCTTTTTTGAAGAACATGGACGCTAGGACATACAAGCTCCTTTGTGGCTCCTGGGCTCCAGAGCACAGGCTCAGTTGTTGCAGCACATGGACCTAGTTGCTCCACGACATGTGGGATCCAACTGGATCAGGGATCATCGAATCCATGTCTCCTGCATTGGCAGGCAGATTCCTCACAACTGAGTAATCAGAGAAACCCTATTTGTAATTATTAATGTGATGGACATTTCTAGTGAACACCTGTATCACAGACTCCCGTTTTGGACCCATGGTTGTAATATACTTCCCCATCACTTTGAAGCTAGGTATGGTCATATGATTTGGACAAAAAAATTATTTGAGGGAGAAAGCTATGTGAAGTGTTTAATTATCAGTGCCTAACTCTATTTTTCTTTCTTTGCTGAGGCATCAGTGGTAGCACATTTTGATAGGAAATTGCAATACTGAGCCACGTCCTGTGAGATAGTTGCCCTACAGTGTACAGAGTTCAGGTTTTCACCTGGCTGCATTTAAGTCCCTGGAAGTTAGGGTTTGCTTTTTAGTATATCCTAAATGGAACCATCCATTCGCATTGCCTACTCCCAAACTCACAGTGAATTTCTTAAAAATAAGTACTGTGCTCACAGTATTTCATATAAGGAAGAAGAAAAAAGGGAAAAAGGAAAAATTAACTGATAGACTGAGTATGATTAATGTACATGTAGCTCATGTTCTCTTTAGGGATTATGAAACCTCTTGGAGTTTTATTCTTCTCTGTCCCCACTTGTTCCTGATGGTGTGAAGTCAGTCTGACCAATTCCAAAGTAAAATACACAGTGCCTCATTTCCTACGTTGCTACTTTAGGGTATTATGTTATTATGAAATGAGTACATAAGGATCCAATTTCACAAGACTGACTGAAGCAATATGTGTGCATTTTAAAAGAGTAATCAAGGTAAAATTGAGTTCATTTTCCATGAAAATTTCATATACAGCTATTGAAAGAAATCATTTCTGGCATAGGCATTTTAAGGGCAAAAAAGTTGTAGGTGCAAATAATCTAAATGGTAAATGTATTTGCTCTCTCATCTTGAAGGTAAATTTCATGTTTTTAGCACTAAAAATTCATTAGCACTCTCTTTTCCTTCCTCCTTAGCTCAACTGGACACCAGCAAAAATTGCATAAAGTTTTGAACCATCACCATTGCAAAGGCTTCTTTGATTCACTCCCAATTCTGCTTGGTTCAGAATTCCTCATATAGAGGATTTGCGGATTCCTCCCGCAAACAACATTAAGGGCTGGAACTCATTCATCTAAAGATGCTAACTGTAGGGCCTCTGTACCCTATCTTTAACCCACAAGTTCTTACCATGAATCCATACCTCATTTAGAGGTACTGTGTACTGCATTTTGGCAATTTGCCAACGCACAGTAAAAATATCTATATTTGAAAATAAGTAAACGCTACCTTGAATTAAGTTGCCAGTTCTAAACTACATTCTAATTTCCTGTGAAACTGTAATAAAAATCACACAGTTTACTTTTCTTCATCTGTGAAATAAAAAATTCATCTAAGAAATTTTTCCCTAATAGGATGGAGATACTGAACTTTAAAAAAGGAGTCACTTCTTTGATGTACCGAAAACCAGAATACCTGTCATTATAATCTACTGAGTTCCCTAAGATAAATATTAAGTAAATCACACTAAGTGTTGGAATCAGTTCAGTTCACTTCAGTCGCTCAGTCATGTCCGACTCTGTGACCCCATGAATCACAGCACGCCAGGCCTCCCTGTCCATCACCAACTCCCAGAGTTCACTCAGACTCACCACCATTGAGTCAGTGATGCCATCCAGCCATCTCATCCTCTGTCGTCCCCTTCTCCTCCTGCCCCCAATCCCTCCCAGCATCAGAGTCTTTTCCAATGAGTCAACTCTTCACATGAGGTGGCCAAAGTACTGGAGTTTCAGCTTCAGCATCATTCCTTCCAAAGAAATCCCAGAGTTGATCTTCAGAATGGACTGGTTGGATCTCCTTGCAGTTCAAGGGACTCTCAAGAGTCCTCTCCAACACTACAGTTCAAAAGCATCAATTCTTCGGTGCTCAGCATTCTTCACAGTCCAACTCTCACATCCATCCATAACCACTGGAAAAACCAAAGCCTTGACTAGACGGACCTTTGTTGGCAAAATAACGTCTCTGCTTTTCAACATGCTGTCTAGGTTGGTCATAACTTTTCCTCCAAGGAGTAAACGTCTTTTAATTTCATGGCTGCAATCACCATCTACAGTGATTTTGGAGCCCAAAAAGATAAAGTCTGACACTGTTTCCACTGTTTCTCCATCTATTTCCCATGAAGTGATGGGACCAGATACCATGATTTTTGTTTTCTGAATGTTGAGCTTTAAGCCAACTTTTTCACTCTTCTCTTTCACTTTCATCAAGAGGCTTTTTAGTTCCTCTTCACTTTCTGCCATAAGGGTCGTGTCATCTGCATATCTGAGGTGATTGATATTTCTCCCAGCAATCTTGATTCCAGCTTGTACTTCTTCCAGCCCAGCGTTTCTCATGATGTACTCTGCATACAAGTTAAATAAGCAGGGTGACAAAATGCAGCCTTTTCCTATTTGAAACCAGTCTGTTGTTCCATGTCCAGTTCTAACTGTTGTTTCCTGACCTGCATACAGGTTTCTCAAGAGGCAGGTCAGGTGCTCTGGTATTAAGGACAAGGTGTTAAAGACAGTGACTATACATACTTCTTCATTTTCCATACATATATTTGAAATAGCTATATGAATAAAAATTTAGTTACTATTACTAAAAATTAAGTTACTAACTATAGTTAATATAGTTAATGCAGTTTATAAGAATGTTGAATAGAACTGACTTGCACGTCAGGACTTGAATAAGTACAGTTCAATTCAGTCACTCAGTTGTGTTTGGCTCTTTGTAACCCCATGAAGCACAGCATGCCAGGCCACCCTGTCCATCACCAGCTCCCAGAGCTGACATAGAGTTTATCATGTCCATTAAGTTGGGGATGCCATCTACCCATCTCATCTTCTGTCATCCCCTTCTACTCCCACCTTCAATCTTTCCAAACATCAGGGTCTTTTCAAATGAGTCAGCTCTTCGCATCAGGTGGCTGAAATATTGGAGTTCCAGCTTCAACATCAGTCCTCCCAATGAACATCCAGGCCTGATCTCCTTTAGGATGGACTGCTTGGATCTCCTTGCAGGTCAAGGGACTCTGACTCTCAAGAGTCTTCTCCAACACCTCAGTTCAAAAGCATCAATTCTTCGGCACTCAGCTTTCTTCACAGTCCAACTCTCACATCCATATGTGACCACTGGAAAAACCATAGCCTTGACTAGATGGACCTTTGTTGGCAAAGTAATGTCTCTGCTTTTTAATTTGCTGTCTAGGTTGGTCATAACTTTCCTTCCAAGGAGTAAGCGTCTTTTAGTTTCATGGCTGCAGTCACCATCTGCAGTGATTTTGGAGCCCGAAAAAATAAAGTCTGACACTGTTTCCACTGTTTCCCCTTTTATTTCCCAAGAAGTGATGGGATCAGATGCCATGATTTTTGTTTTCTGAATGTTGAGCTTTAAGCCAACTTTTTCATTCTCCTCTTTCACTTTCATCAAGAGGCTTTTTAGTTCCTCTTCACTTTCTGCCATAAGGGTGGTGTCATCTGCATATCTGAGGTTATTTATATTTCTCCTGGCAATCTTGATTCCAGCTTCTGCTTCATCCAGCCCAGAGTTTCTCATGATGTACTCAGCATATAAGTTAAATAAGCAGGGTGACAATATACAGCCTTGATGTACTCCTTTTCCTATTTGGAACCAGTCTGTTGTTCCATGTCCAGTTCTACCTGTTGCTTCCTGACCTGCATACAGATTTCTCAAGAGGCAGGTCAGGTGGTCTGGTATTCCCATCTCTTTCAGAATTGTCCACAGTTTATTGTAATCCACACAGTCAAAGGCTTTGGCATAGTCAATAAAGCAGAAATAGGTGTTTTTTCTGGAACTCTCTTGCTTTTTCCATGATCCAGTGGATGTTGGCAATTTGATCTCTGGTTCCTCTGCCTTTTCTAAAACCAGCTTGAACATCTGGAAGTTCACAGTTCACGTATTGCTGAAGCCTGGCTTGGAGAATTTTGAGCATTACTTTACCAGCATGAGAGATGAGTGCAATTATACAGTAGTTTGAGCATTCTTTGGCATTGCCTTTCTTTAGGATTGGAATGAACACTGACCTTTTCCAGTCCTGTGGCTACTGCTGAGTTTTCCAAATTTGCTGGCATATTGAGTGCAGCACTTTCACAGCATCATCATTCAGGATTTGAACTAGCTCCACTGGAATTCCATCACCTCCACTAGCTTTTTTCATAGTGATGCTTCCTAAGGCCCACTTGACTTCACATTCCAGGATGTCTGGCTCTAGATGAGTGATCACACCATTGTGATTATCTGAGTCATGAAGACATTTTTTGTATAGTTCTTTTGTGTGTTCTTGCCACCTCTTCTTAATATCTTCTGCTTCTGTTAGGTCCATACCATTTCTGTCCTTTAGTCTTGAGCCCATCTTTGTATGAAATCTTCCCTTGGTATCTCTAATTTTCTTGAAGAGATTATTAGTCTTTCTATTCTGTTGTTTTCCTCTATTTCTTTGCATTGATCACTGAGGAAGGCTTTCTAATCTCTTCTTGCTATTCTTTGGAACTCTCCATTCAAATGGGTGCAGCTTTCCTTTTCTCCTTTGATTTTTGCTTCTCTTCTTTTCACAGCTATTTGTAAGGCCTCCTTACAAATAGACAGCCATTTTGCTTTTTTGCATTTCTTTTTCTTGGGGATGGTCTTGAATAAGTACAACTTCAGATTAATTCAAAGGCTTATATTTGGATATCAAATGATACCTTGTTATATCTTTTGGGAAAGAGTGAGTTTCTCTTTTCTGTAAAGGAAGACTAAAATGTGCACTTTTAAAAAGTAGAAAATACAGTTGATTTAAGTGATTTGTTTCCTTGCTTTAAGTCCTATTAAATATGCATATTCTTTTTATGCTGCAACTCTGAAGAAATGAGAGTCAGAAGGGAAGGCAAAATTAATTTTTCTGAGTTCATCTCTATTTTTTTTTAAGAATTTTAGAGGAAATACTTTGGGTCATCCATTTGGGTCATCCAGAATACCTGGATCCACCATTCTCATGGTATTTGACTTCAAGATAAGGCTATGGGTGTGTCAAAAATTCCTTCAGTCAGCTCAAAGGATTAAGCCAGGAATGAATAAGTTATATATTTTTTAAGTGAAGTGAATTAGATATGAAAAGTATGAAAGGAACTAAATATCACTTGGTTGTTTTTAAACAGTACTCTATAAGAATATTTTTATTATTAAACTATCATTTGGTAATCTTGATAAAGGCACATGCTTTAAAAAAAGATACTTTTTATTTAACACTGTGTAACTGATTTGGAAAACATACACAAAATCAAGTAAATAATTTCTTTTGTGCATAAAACAGAACTAAATTATAGGCTCAGATAATTATAAGTACATTTTTTTCACCTATATAAATGTTCATCAGGCTTTTTGTGGGGTATTTGAAACATTTCTTATTCTGTGATAATATGCTCTTCAATGCTAATAATTAGCAAAGACAGTAAGAACTGGAAGACTGCTTTGAAACAGTTTTAAGTATGGCAAAAAACCTATCCTATGAAAAACTGCTCATCAGTAAGTAAAATCTACCACATTTATTCTCTATTTACAAATCATTAACTCTTTTTACAAATTTTTTGATTGGCTTATATTTGGCAAAGTATCAGAATTTCTAAATACTATTTTTGCACTGTTATCTATTTACTGTTCATCATTTTACATTATAGATTGACTACATAATATGGTGGGTAAGGATCCAATTTTGCTGACTTCTGTTCTGCCCCTCTTTCCATCCCCTGTACATCTGCTTTTGATCAATGTGTATTCAGTGTCTACTATTATATCTCTGTAAATAGTGTTCACTGCAGAACATCTCATAGAATATATTTTGTTCTGCAGTTATTTTTACCTTCAAGGTAATTATTGTTTCTTTTTTTTTTTTTTTTTACATTAGTTTTGTTTTCTTTGCACAACCAAATAAAATGTCCAGGGAATTCCCTGGAGGTCCAGTGATTAGGACTTCATGCTCTCACTGCTGAGGCCTCTGGGTTCAATCTCTGGTCAGGGAATTAAGATGCCCCATGCTGTATAGAACAGCCAAAATAAAATAGTCCAGGATCCTCTAACAGTTCCATAAAAAATGTGTTGATAATGTATCAATTATCTTTCTCTTTTTTCCCTAGAGATATTCCATCAAGTATGCTCCAACTCTCTTTCTCCAGTCTGGATTCATTATTCTCTCATAGATTTTAGCATAGATACCACTATTGGCTTCCCCTTTCCTGTGATAGGAAAGAAATCTTCATCACCCCTCTGCCGGGTTGATTCTCCTCTTTTCCGTTCTTTTTTGGTTTACTTCCTAATTTTAGCAAACCAAAACCTACACTGCATCCCAGAAAAATAACAAAAAGAGAGATGAATTTTTAGGAACCTATCACTTGTCCTTGGTTGAAATTCATTTTAAATCAGAATTTTAGCATTGCTTCCAACTTTGCTGTGGAGGACCCACTGACCTTCCTATTCCATATACTTTGGCTTATGGTTTCCCAAAATAAATATATTAATTTTCTTTTTTTCTCTAGAAACTTTTAGGGGCTTCTCTACATCTCTGGTATTCTAAAATTTTATAATTATGTGCTCTAATATGAATCCAATATTTTTATTTCATTTTGCTGAATTTTAGATGAATGTATGAATGTCTTTTCTATTTGGAGAGACATGTATGTCAGTTATGAATATTTTTCTTAAATATTTCTTACATGATTTTCTCTTTCTTTTTCCCATTTCACTCTTCTTCTTTCATGAATGCCATATTTTCCACCCCATCTCTTAGAACATTAATTTTAGTTTTTGGACATCTCCCCAGGCATTTTCTTCATTTCCTTTGTATATCTTTCTCTTTTTCTTTCCACCATCCTGGTAGAGGTTTCTTCAAATATCTGAAGCTTCATTCTAGTGGTAGGAGCACACTAGCAAGGTGTTTCATCCCGAGTTGTCCACAGGGCAGCATTGTGGATCTTTTCTCTGGTACATGCAGTTTACCAAACAAGAATATGACAATCTTCTCTTTAGAGGTGGAGTAGAAAAGTTATGACCAACCTAGATAGCATATTGAAAAGCAGAGACATTACTTTGCTAACAAAGGTCCGTCTAGCCAAGGCTATGTTTTTCCCAGTGGTCATGTATGGATGTGAGAGTTGGACTGTGAAGAAAGCTGAGCACCGAAGAATTGATGCTTTTGAACTGTAGTGTTGGAGAAGACTCTTGAGAGTCCCTTGGACTGCAAGGAGATCCAACCAGTCCATCCTAAAGGAGACCAGTCCTGGGTGTTCATTGGAGGGACTGATGCTGAAGCTGAAACTTCAGTACTTTGGCCACCTCATGTGAAGAGTTGACTCATTGGAAAAGACTCTGATGCTGGGAGGGATTGGGGGCAGGAGGAGAAGGGGATGACAGAGGATGAGATGGCTGGATGGCATCACTGACTCGATGGACATGAGTCTGAGTGAACTCCGGGAGTTAGTGATGGACAAGGAGGCCTGGCGTGCTGCAATTCATGGAGTCGCCAAGAGTCGGACATGACTGAGTGACTGAAGTGAACTAAACTGAGGAGTGTTGGGGACAGAAGTCTCTGTTGTTGCTGGAGAACTATTCTGAGGAGTAGACTGGAAACTCTCCAGCAAAGAGATGTTCATAAAACCATCTTTCTCACCCTCTTTTGGGCTAGGTGTCTTAGAATCAGAAAGCTCTTTCATTCCATTTTCCTGAAAACAGACTTCTCAGGCCCTGCAAGTAAAAAGGACAAATAGTCCCCTGGTTATGCAAGTTGGAGGTGAAGACCCAGTGTTCTAACTGCTCCATATGTGTATTTCCAAATGTCCTTTCTGTTTTTCACCTTTTTTTCGTGTTACATGCTGACCTAATTACTGAGCAATTTTAGCATTCTTCTGTGCAAACAGACTTCCTTCAACATGTGATACTCTCTAGTTAAGGCACGAAGATTCGCTACACTTCTCTGCCACGTCACTTACCATTCTTCCATCTGCTTTTTTTATCTTCATATATTCTGGGACAAGGACACATATGTGTCCTATTTTATCAAATATGCAGTTTGATGGCAACTCTTTAGATGTACAATAAATTCTCTTTCTAAAGGTACCATCTTTCTGATTTTAATGTCTGTGGATACTAAGATATGAGCATGGAAAGTGAGCAGTGATCATCTGCAACCATCTATATACTCTAATAGGAGTAATACATGAGATGAGAATAAACTGAGGATTTGTGCTTCTAATGATGCAGTAGTCAAATAATCATTTATTTTCCCCTAAAGAATGGAACTTGTTTATTCAATGCAAAAGACAACAAAAAATTGGAAATAAATTTGACAAATATTTGAAAAAATTAAAGAATTTTTTTTCCCTTTTTTGGTATTTATACCCTTTATTCTTAGGAAATAGAAATTCTTAATTCTTTATTCTTAGGAAATTTACAGAGCAAGCAAAAATTCACTGGAGTTTCTTGAAAGAACAATGGTTTCTGTAAAAATAAGACAGTACCAAATTGCTAGTTTTTACATAAGTTCAAGTAGCAAAATGCCTAGATGTCATGATGTACTTTGAAAAATAGTATTAAACATTAATCCATTTTATTTTATGAAATCATGTGATTTTTAAATTGATAGTTTATTTTACTTCCAAGTTTGGTAAGATTTTTCAAACATGAGCATTGAATCTTTCAAAAAATTTTGTTCAGCCATCGGAATGATCATATGAGTTTCTCTGTTGGTTTAATAATTTTGTGGATATTACTGAACTTTTTAAAGTTAAAACATCTTTTCATTTATAAAATAAACCCAACTGGTCATGATAAAACTCTTTTTACATATTATTGTGGATTTTGATTTGAAAATATTTTGTTTTACATCTCTATGCTTGAATGGAATTAACTCGAAGTTTCCCTTTATTGTATAAAATTTGTATCTGTTATTAATGAAATTGGAGTAATCTCTCTATGTCTACCTTTTTTTTTGTTTGATTCTTACAATAGATGATATACATCTCAATTAGGTTTCTCATATTATTGATACCATTTATTAGTGAAGCTATCCAAAATAAAGTAGTCAGAATATCTTCGATCATTGATTAGGTTTTCCTAATGTTTTTCAAATTTGTATTCTTTCTTGAATCAGTTTTTATGTTAATTTTCTGATGCAGATATCTAGTTCTCTGCATTTGTAGCTTTATTAGCATAAAATCATTCTTAAATACCATTACTATATTTTTACTCTGCAATATCTACTCTAATTTTCCTTTAGTCTATTTTAACACTATTAACTTGGGATTTATCTCTTACTTGATTAGTGTCACTGAAAATCAATCAATTTTATTCTTCTCAAATGATTAAGTTTTCTTTCAATTGATTATTAGATTTTTAGTTTATTAATGTGTATACTGTTTTATTCCCCTCTATGTACTTTCTTTGGGTTTATCATGTATGTGTGCATGAAATATGACAATTATAAGTTAATTCCATTAAATATATAGCTTTTCTTTGTACTGTGATGGTTAATTTAACCACCTCAACTTTTTCTAATATACTCGTTTAAGGTTATATGTTTTTTTCTAAGTATTATTTTAACTACATTTCAAAACTTTTGAAAGGTGACGTTTTTCTTTTCAGTTAGTTCAAAAAATTCAATTTCTATTATGAATCTATCTTTGGCACACCTGTTTTGAGTACTAAATGTCATTTCCTAGCATATCACAATTTCCTGATTATCTCTTATGTATGGATTTTTAGTTTAAATGCACTGTGGTCAGAAAACTAATTTATATTATTTCTTTCTTTTGAAATTTCTTGAGACTTTCTCTGTACCAGGTAAAAGATGATTCTGAGAAAACAGTCTATGTATGCTGAAAAAAATATTTTATACATGTATATCAGGTGAAGTTTAATAATGACATTATTCAAACCATGTATATTCTCACATTATTATACTCTAAAGTCCATATTTTATTTGACTTTCTTTGCTTTTGTTTATAATAATTTTTCTTTCCTAAGATTTCATTCAGCATTCCACATTACATTTATTCATCACACTTCCTTAGCCACTTCTTTGTTATGACAGTTTCTCAGTCTTTGTTCTTAATCATGTTGACAAGTTTTGACAAATATTAATCAGATCTTTTGTAAAATGTCCCTCAATTGACATCCCTCTGATGTTCTTCTGAGGATTAGACAGAGTGCTATGTTCTGAGAATCTGTGTGTGTGTGCATGCTAAGTTGCTTCAGTCACGTTCAATATTTTGAGACGCCTGTGGACTGTAGGTTGCCAGGCTCCTGTGTCCATGGGATTCTCCAGGCAAGAAACCTGGAGTGGGTTGCTGTACCCTCCTCCAGGAGATCTTCCCAACCCAGGGATCAAACTTGCATCTTTTATGTCTCCTGCATTGGCAGGCAGATTCTTTATCACTAGTGCCACCTGGGGAGCCCCTAAATATCTGTATCTGCCTCAGAGTCATATCCTGAATCCCCATGGTGATGATACTGGGAACTGGGACTTTGGGGAGGTGATTAGGTCTTGAGGGAGAAACCCTTATGAATGGGATTGGTGTCTTTATAAAAGAGGCCTGACAGTGCTCCCTTACCCCTTCCACACTTTCAGGATGCAGTGTGAAGTTGGCAGTCCACAGCCTGAAACAGGTCTTTCACCACAACCTGACTGTACTAGCATCCTGATCTTGGACTTACAGCCTCCAGAATTATAAGAAACAAATGTCCACTGTTTATAAGTCACTCAGTGGTATTTTGTTACAAAAGCCTGAAAAGGCTAAGCTATTTTTTTATAGTAATAATGTCTTTGATGAACATAGATCATCTTATTAGTGAAGTCCATTTTATCAAGCTTTGCCTTTATGGTTAATGCTTTTAGTGTCCTTTATGAAAAATTATAGACTACTCTTGGGCTCCAAAATCACTGCAGATGGTGGCTGCAGCCATGAAATTAAAAGATGGTTGCTCCTTGGAAGAAAAGCTGTGGCCAACCTAGACGGCATATTAAAAAAGCAGACAAGACCTTGTCAACAAAGGTCCATATAGTCAAAGCTATGGTTTTTCCAGTAGTCATGTATGGATGTGAGAGCTGGACTATAAAGAAAGCTGAGCACCAAAGAATTGATGCTTTTGAACTGCAGTGTCGAAGACTCTTGAGAGTCCTTTGGACTGCAAGGAGATCCAACCAATCCATCCTAAAGGAAATCAGTCCTGAATATTCATTGGAAGAACTGATGCTGAAGCTGAAACTCCAATACTTTGGCCACCTGATGTGAAGAACTGACTCACTGGAAAAGACCCTGATGCTGGGAAAGATTGGAGGCAGGAGAAGGGGATGACAGAGGATGAGATGGTTGGATGCCATCACCAACTTGATGGAAATGAGTTTATGCAAGCTCCGGGAGTTGGTGATGGACAGGGAGGCCTGGTGTGCTGCAGTCCATGGGGTCGCAAAGAGTTGGACACAACTGTGTGACTCAACTGAACTGAACTGAAGGGCATAGAGATGTTCTCCTATGTTTACTTTGAAACCTCATTATTTTACCTTTCATATTCAGGTCTGTAATTTATCTTGAATTGATTTTTTTGTTCTTTTACTGGGTAAAGTGAAGTCAAAGTTCTTTGCCCACGCCTGCCCTCCACTGCCCCTGATAGATACCAATCAATTTAGGAGCATTTTTTAAAGAGGACATCCTTTTACCAGCACATCATTGTGTTACCTCTGTCATAAGTCTCTTGACTATGAAAGTTCTGATTTGTTTCTGGATTTTCTATTCTCTTTCATTGGTCTATTCTTGTCAACTAGGCAATTTTATCACAATGTTTACACTCTCTGTATACTTATTGATTTTTTTTGGTCTGTTAATACTATCAGTTATTCAGAGAGGTCTGTTAAAATCTGAGTATAATTTTTGACTTGTCATTTCTCATGCAATTCTTTTAATGTTTATCTTGCATGTTTTTTAATATTTGCTGTTAGGCTCATACATATGTTTTAAAAATTAAATCATTAACATGGTTTTTTTACTTGCTTTATTGCATAGGCTGAGATATCTTGTAAAATGCTTAAGAGAAGTGATTGATATAGGCATCTTTGTTCTCCTAATTTTCACCTAATTGTTATTATTTCACTGTTAAATATGATACCTAGTATAGATTTTTATAGGTAATCATTATTAGAGCAAAAAGTCTTTTTTAAATTCCTACTTTGTTAAAACTTTTATCATGAGTGAGTACTGAATTTTTAATCTTGTCAAATGTCTTTTCTGAATTTATACAACTAATTTTATATTTTCCTCTGTTATTCTGTCTGATGACTAATAGTAAATAATTTTAAAACTTTATGCCAATCTCTTTACTGGATAAGTTCTACTTTGTTATGACACATCATCCTATCATATTTTGGTAACAATAGTAAAATCTTACCATATTTTGGTAATATTTGCTGACATAATTGCTAATTGTGATAGCAATTAAAATGATTTGTAAATTATTCTTATTGTTCTTTGCTCTGGAAACTTTCCCATATAATTAGTGTTATAGCTATCTGAAATGTTTGAGAAATCATCATAAAGCTATATGAACTGAGATTTTGTGAATTTAATATAGTAAAACTATATGATTTTTTAAATTTCTTGTTGCAGGTTTCATATATTTTCTTTTTCTAGGAGGTTATTCATTTTACATAGTTTCTACCCTACTTTCAAAACATCATTCATCATATACTTCTATTTTCAATATCTGTAGGATCTTTATTCATGCTTTTTACTGCTGCTAGTAAAGCTAATTTGTGCCTTCTCTCTATTCCTCTGGTGATGAATTAGAATCTTACCATGAGTATATCAATTTTACATACTTCAAAAGATAAAATTTTTTTATTAGTCAGTTTTTAATTATACATGTATTTTCTATTTCACAATTTTGTCTTTATACTTTTTCTCCCTTCTAGTTTTGTTGAATTTAAGTTGCCCTTCCATCTTTAATACACTATGTGAATACCTAAATATAATACATACTTATAAACATGATTTTAATATATTAATTTTACAGTATAATTTTTACTTAAGCACAGATTTAGTCACTTTAAGTGTGATATGTCATGTATCTGTTATTAATTATTTTTCTCACATCCATTAATACTTTTGTTCTTTTTTTTAGCTGTATTTTTTGTTTCTAAATAATAATTGAATGCACAAATATTTCAACTGCATATGAAACATTTTCCAAAATTAAGTGCATATATATTCTACATATGGGCTTCCCAAGTGGCTCAGTTGGTAAAGATTCCACCTGCCAATGCAGGAGGCAGAAGAGGTGAGGGTTTGATCCCTGAGTTGGAAAGATCCCCTAGAGAAGGAAATGGCAACCCACTCCAGTATTCTTGCCCAGGGAAGACAGAGGAGCCTGGCATGCTACAGTCCATGGGGTTGCTAAAAGTCAGATACAACAGAGCAACTGAGTGCACACACACACACACACACACACACACACATCTACAAACACTTGAAGTTGTATATTCTGTCATTGTTAGAAACGATCTCTTCTTGTTAACTAAGCGATTTTATCACAATGTTTACACTCTCTGTATACGTATTGATTTTTTGGGGACTATTAATATTATCAGTTATTCAGAGAGGTCTGTTAAAATCTCTGAGTATATTTTTTGACTTGTTATTTCTCATGCAATTCTTTTAATTCTTATCTTGTATATTTTGTATCTTTGCTGTTAGGCTCATGCAAATATAACACTGTTATATCTTTCTAGTACACTGATCTTTATATCATTACAAAGTTCTACTAATCGTCTTTTGTTGTACTTCTTGTCATTTTTTCTATCACTGCTGTACCGTTTTACTTTTGCCTGATAGATATTTTCCCAATCTTTTTCTTCTAACCTTTCTGTCACTGTCTTTAAAGGGTCTTTGTCAGTAAATACAAGTGTTTATTTTTTTTTAATCCAGTCTTTTAATTGGAGCTTTGTGTCCACTTATACTAAATGTATTGTCTGACCTATTTTGCTTCATATTTAGCTTTTATTGTTTCTATTTGTCCCACTTGTTTTATGTTTTTCTCTCCTTGCAAATTATTTATCATATATCAATTTTCTTTTAATTAGCTTTTTTTGTAATTAGCTTTAAGACATACTTTCTTTACAATAATTTCAATGACTGCAATACAGAATGTTGATTCATAATAGTCAGAAATAAATGATTTCTTTACCTATTACCTGAAAATACATTTACTCTATTTATTCCCCTCCCTATTATCATGTTATTTTGCCATTACTTTAATTCACCATCTATTTCATGCAACCAAATACATTAATATTTTTGTTTTGTACAAGCAATGCCTGTTCATATAATTAGTTTTTCTAGAGCTTTAATTTCTTCATGTATTTCTTTGCTCCCAACTGTGATTGATTACATTTCTGTCTAAGAAATTCCATGTGTGGATTTGCTAGCACTAGTTGTTTTTTTTTTTTTTTTCAGTTTTTGTTTGAAGGTAAATACCTTTTAGTAATCTTAATTGTTAAAGGATATTTCCACTTTTTATAGAATTCTAGTTGGGTAGCTATTTTCTTTTATTCCTTTAGAGGTGCCATTCCATTGTAAAATCATTTCTATGTTTCTGTCTGAAAGCTAGTTCTCAGTTCTAATGTCCTTCTAAGTCTCTGCTTCTAAAACCCTTTCCTTTGTCTACTGTTTCTGAGTTTCACTGAGATATGCTTGGATTTCCTCTTATTTAACTTGTTTTGGATACATAGTACTTTTTATTCATGTAACTTGAGTTTCTGTAAGTTGGAATTTTCAACCACTATCTCTTAAAATACTGCTTCTGCCTCCCTCTTTTCTTTCCTTCTATGGCTCCAAGTACATGTGTTTTATTCGTCTTCACTGTGTCCCATATGTCTCTTGCATTTTCTTCTGTACTTTTCACATATGTTTTTATCCTTCAGCCCAGATTATTTTTACTCACCAATTATTTTACTCACCATTACTTTAATTGCATATGCAATTTTGTCCAACCTGTAGCTAACCCCATGTGCTGGGTCAGTCAATTCGCATTATTGCTTTTTTAACTCAAGAATTTCCATTTGCTTCTTTTCCATTAGATAATAGTTCTCTGATGAAATCTTGTTATCTATGTTCTAATCTCAAGCTAAAGCACCTGGATCATCTATGTTTTGTTGCTATTGTTGATTTTTCTGTTCCTTTATTTTTTTCTTTGTCATTAATTTTTTAATTGAATGCTGGCTATTGTCCATGAAACATTTGATGCTATTGAAGAATATTCTCTTATTTCAGACAGAATTGATCTTGACCTTTCTTAGGCAGCCTATGAGGAAGCAGATCACTGTATTCAATCAGGGAGTGAGCCGATTCAAGGATGTTGTCACTTTTGGTGAAGCATTGTGTATCTCTCTTTGTCCACAGCTCTTCAAGCTCGCTGTTAGAGATCTCAATCTAGAACCTTTGAGTGTTCACAAAATGCTCTCTTTCCCTGCTAAACAAGAAATCCCATTGCTGTCTCCTCTTCACTAACAGACCCCTTATAACTCCATAGATTTTCAAATGATCTTTTACTCTCTTTCTCTAAGCACTTAAGAAATCAGTAAGTGCTACAAGGGGCAAAAAAGGCAGCATTTGGCTCACTTCTTAGAACCTCCCTTCTCTCCTGGATGTTGGCCTCTCAAATCCTGCCTGCACTGGGAAGCTTTTACTCCAGCCCTGTCAGATTGCCAGGACCCTGCTCACTTATCTGGTTCCTGGTAGCTAACCATTGTCTGTCTGATTTTTCAGCTTCTCACCCAGTACAAATATTTAGCGTATTCTTTACGGGATAAAGTATGAAAGACAGCTGGGCTCTACTCTCTATGGCTTCTATTTCTCCAGGATCTTGGCCTCTTGGTGAAATTACTTCAATAGTTATAGTCTTAATGACATTCAGGTATATCTTAAAGTTTATTTTACCAGGCTTTTAAAATTGTTTTTAGTGGAAAATTTGGTCTACTATAGACTATTCAATCAAAGTCCACTTCTATGCTCTTAAGAAAAATTTTATTATTTTTTGTAGCTACTTAAACTGTCTTTAGTCAGTGAGTGAAAGTAAAAGTTCCTCAGTTCAGTTCAGTCACTCAGTAGTGTCTGACTATTTGCGACCCATGAATTACAGCACGCCAGGCCTCCCTGTCCATCACCAACTCCCAGAGTTCACTCAAACTCACATCCATCGAGTCGGTAATGCCATCTCATCCTCTGTCGTCCCCTTCTCCTCCTGCCCCCAATCCCTCCCAGCATCAGAGACTTTTCCAATGAGTCAACTCTTCTCATGAGGTGGCCAAAGTTTCAGCTTTAGCATCATTCCTTCGCATGAGGTGGCCAAAGTTTCAGCTTTAGCATCATTCCTTCCAAGGAACACCCAGGGCCAATCTCCTTTAGAATGGACTGGTTGGATCTCCTTGCAGTCCAAGGGACTCTCAGCAGTCTTATCCAATACCACAGTTCAAAAGCATCAATTATTTGGCACTCAGCCTTCTTCACAGTCCAACTCTCACATCCATACATAACCACTGGAAAAACCATAGCCTTGACTAAATGGACCTTTGTTGGCAAAGTAATGTCCCTGCTTTTCAATATCCTATCTAGGTTGATCATAACTTTCCTTCCAAGGAGTAAGTGTCTTTTAATTTCATGGCTGCAATCACCATCTGCAGTGATTTTGGAGCCCAAAAAAATAAAGTCTGACACTGTTTCCACTGTTTTTCCACCTATTTGCCATGAAGTGATGGGATCAGATGCCATGATCTTAGTTTTCTGAATGTTGAGATTTAAGCCAACTTTTTCACTCTCCACTTTCACTTTCATCAAGAAGCTTTTTAGTTCCTCTTCATTATCTGCCATAAGGGTGGTGTCATCTGCATATCTGAGATTATTGATATTTCTCCTGGCAATCTTGATTCCAGCTTCTGCTTCTTCCAGCCCAGCATCTCTCATGAGGTACTCTGCATATAAGTTAAATAAGCAGGGTGACAATATACAGCCTTGACGTACTCCTTTTCCTATTTGGAACCAGTCTGTTGTTCCATGCCCAGTTCTACCTGTTGCTTCCTGACCTGCATATAGGTTTCTCAAGAGGCAGGTCAGGTGGTCTAGTATTCCCACCTGTTTCAGAATTTTCCACAGTTTATTGTGATCCACACAGTCAAAGGCTTTGGCATAGTCAATAAAGCAGAAATAGATGTTTTTCTGGAACTCTCTTGCTTTTTCCATGATCCAGCGGATGTTGGCAATTTGATTTCTGGTTCCTCTGCCTTTTCTAAAACCAGCCTGAACGGTTCATGTATTGCTGAAGCCTGGCTTGGAGAATTTTGAGCATTCTCCAAAGTTGCTCAGTTGTTTCCAATTCTATGCAGTCCAATGTAGCCCACCTGTATCCCACCAGGCTTCATGAGATTCTCCATGCAAGGATACTGGAGTGGGTTGCTCTACCATTCTCCAGGAAACCTTCCCAACCTGGATCCCCTCCATTGCAGGCAGATTCTTTACCACCTAAGCCACCAGGGAAGCCATTGAGTTGGTCCAAATACCCTAGCTCATCATATTTATTCTAATGCATTTCTATGAATACATAAATTACTATATGTCAATTCCAATACAAAATGGAAATGTTAGCATCATTTTGTTAAAAAAATTTCAGAAATTCTCAGTATGTTATCTCTTTTACATAGTAAGTGGCAGAATTTAGAGTAAGAAAATCATTTCTGATACCAAGGCTTAAATTGTACAATAAACAGGCAAATACTCATGATTGTCTCCCAAAACAAAGCAGTTGAATCATAAATTTTTGCCTGTATTTAATCTTCCTTGAACTGCAAGGAGATAGAATCAATCAGTCCTAAAGGAAATCAGTCCTGAAGATTCATTGGAAGGACTGATGCTAAAAGATGAAACTCTAATATTTTGGCTACCTGATGTGAAGAGCTGACTCATTAGAAAATATCCTGATGCTGGGAAAGATAGAATGCAGGAGGAGAAGGGGATGACAGGATGAGATGGTTGGGTGGCATCATCAACTCAATTGCCATGACTTTGAGCAAACTCTGGAAGATGGTGATGGACAAGGAAGCCTGTTGTGCTACAGTCCATGGGGTCAGAAAGAGTTGGACACGACTGAGTGACTGAAAAACAACAACAACCAAAATCTTGTTAATTAATATTAATTTGCTACTTTCTCATTCACAGGGAAAGCTACTAGCAATCACTAGAGGATAAATAATAGCAGGTGTTTTATTTTAGTGTCCAAATAAAAAGAAGAAAAACATTAAATGAGAAAATTCTATCCATCTTCTTTTCTAGGGAGCAGAATTTTACTTGTTTTATGTAATTAATGGATGCTAATAAGGCCAGATCTTACAACCCAGAGTAGAAATAACTTGATGACTTCTTTGTTATAGTATGGCAAAAATGTGAATATTCAATTTATTTATATTCTTATTTTTTTAATTTTTGGAGAAAATGGCATCAAGATAAATGTAAAATTACACAGCTGATTGTTACCATATATGGGATTAGAATTTTTCATGCATCTTTGTGATATTTCACTTTTATTTAAATACCAGAAATACTATAAGCATGAAAGGTATAGATCTTGCTCTCTGGGAACAGTCGATTTAGTCAGTCAAGTGCCAAATGAGTGGTTTAACCAAAAGATACATGAAGACTTATAAAATTTCAGAGAAAAAATTGATCAAGTTGGACTGTCAGTAAAGTAACAGATTTTTAAAACTTTGAAGGACTTAAACTGTTAGGAGACAGAGGGAATGGATTTCAAATATCAACAAGATGCCTTCACTATCTCAGTACTTAACACTGTGCCCATTGCATAGAAAGCAATCACAAAGGTTGAGAAAAATATATATGTCCTGGGTTCTCTAGACTTGAAAAACAGTTTCATAAAGATTTTAAAGCAAACTTTTAAGCTTGCTACTACTTTAGAGGGAATACCACACTCCATGTACTTCACTACAAGGAAAGAAGTCAAAAATATACAAAACCTTCTGAGCATATTTTGGACTTTCAATGTCTATTACCATCCTGAATCTCAACACAAAATAAGAAGAGAATTGTTTGGGAAAAAGGAGGGTGGTAGCAATAATGTAGGAATAAGGGATAAAGATAATTTTTATTTACTTTTTGTGGGCTTTTTTAAAATATAATTTATTTGTTTTAATTGGAGTTTAATTATTTTACAATATTGTATTGGTTTTGCCATACATCAACATGAATCTCCCACAGGTATACACGTGTTCCCCATCCTGAACACCCTTCCCTCCTCCCTACCAGTACCATCCTTCTGGGTCATCCCCGTGCACCAGCCCCAAGCATCCAATATCATGCATTGAACCTAGACTGGTGATTCATTTCATATATGATATTATACACGTTTCGATGCCACTTTCCCAAATCATCCCACCCTCAGCCTCTCCCAGAGTCCAAGACTGTTCTATGTGTCTGTCTCTTTTGCTTTCTCGCATACAGGGGTATCATTCCCATCTTTTTAAATTCCATATATATGCGTTAGTATACTGTATTGGTGTTTTTCTTTCTGGCTCACTTCACTCTGTATAATAGGCTCCAGTTTCATCCACCTCATTAGAACTGATTCAAATGTATTCTTTTTAATGGCTAAGTAGTACTCCATTGTGTATATGTACCATGGCTTTCTTATCCATTCACCTGTTGATGGACATCTAGGTTGCTTCCATGTCCTGCCTATTATAAACAGTGCTGCGATGAACATTGGGGTACACGTGTCTCTTTCAATTCTGGTTTCCTTGGTGTGTATGTCCAGCAGTGCAATTGCAGGGTCATAAAGCGGTTCTATTTCCAATTTTTAAAGGAATCCCCACACTGTTCTCCATAGTGGCTGGACTAGTTTGCATTCCCACCAACAGTGTAAGGGGGTTCCATTTTCTCCAAACCCTCTCCAGCATTTTTGCTTGTAGATTTTTGGATAGTAGCCATTCTGACTGGTGTGAAATGGTACCTCATTGTGGTTTTGATTTGTATTTCTCTGATAATGAGTGATGTTGAGCATCTTTTCATGTGTGTGTTAGCCATCTGTAAGTCTTATTTGGAGAAATATCTATGTAGTTCTTTGGCCCATTTTTTGATTGGGTCATTTGTCTTTCTGGAATTGAGCTGCAGGAGTTGCTTGTATATTTTTGAGATTAATTGTTTGTCAGTCGCTTCATTTGCTATTATTTTCTCCCATTCTGAAGGCTGTTTTTTTCACCTTACTTATAGTTTCCTTTGTTGTGCAGAAGGTTTTAATTTTAATTAGGTCCCATTTGTTTATTTTTGCTTTTATTTCCAATATTCTGAGAGGTGGGTCATAGAGGATCCTGCGGTGATGTATGTCGGACAGTGTTTTGCTATGTTCTCCCCTAGGAGTTTCTGGTCTTACATTTAGATCTTTAATCCATTTTGAGTTTATTTTTGTGTGTGGTGTTAGAAAGTGTTCTAGTTTCATTCTTTTACAAGTGGTTGATCAGTTTTCCAAGCACCACTTGTTAAAGAGATTGTCTTTTCTCCATTGTATATTCTTGCCTCCTTTGTCAAAGATAAGATGTCCTTAGGTGCCTGGATTTATCTCTGGGCTTTCTATTTTGTTCCATTGATCTATATCTCTGTCTTTGTCCCAGTACCATACTGTCTTGATGACTGTGGCTTTGTAGTAGAGCCTGAAGTCAGGCAAGTTGATTCCTCCAGCTCCGTTCTTCTTTCTCAAGATTGCTTTGGCTATTCGAGGTTTTTTTGTATTTCCATACAAATTGTGAAATTATTTGTTCTAGCTCTGTGAAAAATACCGTTGGTAGCTTGATAGGGATTGCATTCAATCTATAGATTGCTTTGGGTAGTATATTCATTTTCACTATATTGATTCTTCCAATCCATGAACATGGTATATTTCTCCATCTATTAGTGTCCTCTTTGATTTCTTTCACCATTGTTTTATAGTTTTCTATATATAGGTCTTTAGTTTCTTTAGGTAGATAAATTCCTAAGTATTTTATTCTTTTTGTTGAAATGGTGAATGGAATTGTTTCCTTAATTTCTCTTTCTATTTTCTCATTATTAGTGTGTAGGAATGCAAGGGATTTCTGTGTGTTGATTTTATATCCTGCAACTTTACTGTATTCATTGATTAGCTCTAGTAATTTTCTGGTGGAGTCTTCAGGGCTTTCTATGTAGAGGATCATGTCATCAGTAAACAGTGAGAGTTTTACTTCTTCTTTTCCAATCTGGATTCCTTTTATTTCTTTTTCTGCTCTGATTGCTGTGGCCAAAACTTCCAAAACTATGTTGAATAACAGTGGTGAAAGTGGGCACCCTTGTCTTCTTCCTGACTTTAGGGGAAATGCTTTCAATTTTCACCATTGAGGATAATGTTTGCTGTGGGTTTGTCATATATAGCTTTTATTATGTTGAGGTATGTTCCTTCTATTCCTGCTTTCTGGAGTTTTTATCATAAATGGATGTTGAATTTTGTCAAAGGCTTTCTCTGCATCTGTTGAGATAATCATATGGTTTTTATTTTTCAGTTTGTTAATGTGTTATATTACACTGATTGGTTTGCAGATATTGAAGAATCCTTGCATCCCTGGGATAAAGCCCACTTGGTCATGGTGTATGAGCTTTTTAATGTGTTGTTGGATTCTGATTGCTAGAATTTTGTTGAGGATTTTTGCATCTATGTTCATCAGTGATATTGGCCTGTAGTTTTCTTTTATGGTGGCATCTTTTTCTGGTTTTGGTATTAGGGTGATGGTGGCCTCATAGAATGAGTTTGGAAGTTTACCTTTCTCTACAATTTTCTGGAATAATTTGAGTAGGATAGATGTTTGCTCTTCTCTAAATTTTTTGTAAAATTCAGCTGTGAAGCCGTCTGGACCTGGGCTTTTGTTTGCTGGAAGATTTCTGATTATAGTTTCAATTTCTGTGCTTGTGATGGGTCTGTTAAGATTTTCTATTTCTTCCTGGTTCAGTTTTGGAAAGTTGTATTTTTCTAAGAATTTGTCCATTTCTTCCATGTTGTCCATTTTATTAGCATATAATTGCCAATAGTAGTCTCTTATGATCCTTTGTATCTCTGTGTAGTCTGTTATGATCTCCCTATTTTCACTTTTAATTTTATTGATTTGATTTTTCTCCCCTTGTTTCTTGATGTGTCTGGCTAATGGTTTGTCAATTTTATTTATTCTTTCAAAGAACCAGCTTTTGGCTTTGTTGATTTTTGCTATGGTCTCTTTTGTTTCTTTTGCATTTATTTCTGCCCTAATTTTTAAGATTTCTTTCCTTCTACTAACACTGGGCTTCTTCATTTCTTCCTTTTCTAGTTGCTTTAGGTGTAGAGTTAGGTTATTTATTTGACTTTTTTCTTATTTCTTGACGTATGCCTGTATTACTATGAACCTTCCCTTAGCACTGCTTTTACAGTGTCCCACAGGTTTGGGGTTGTTGTGTTTTCATTTTCATTCTTTTCTATGCATATTTTGATTTATTTTTTGATTTCTTCTGTGATTTGTTGGTTATTCAGTAGTGTGTTGTTCAGCCTCCATATGTTGGAATTTTTAATAGTTTTTCTCCTGTAATTGAGATCTAGTCTTACTGTATTGTGGTCAGAAAAGATGCTTGAAATGATTTCAGTTCTTTTGAATTTACCAAGGCTAGATTTATGGCCCAGGATGTGATCTATCCTGGAGAATGTTCCGAGTGTGCTTGAGAAAAACGTGAAATTCATTGTTTTGAGGTGAAATGTCCTATAGATATCAATTAGGTTCAACTGATCTATTGTATCATTTAAAGTTTGTGTTTCTTTTTTAATTTTCTGTTTAGTTGATCTGTCCATAGGTGTGAGTGGGGTATTAAAGTCTCCCACTATTATTGTGTTATTGTTAATTTCCCCTTTCATACTTGTTAGCATTTGTCTTACATATTGCAGTGCTCTTATGTTGGTTGCATATTTATTTATAATTGTTATATCTTCTTCTTGGATTGATCCTGTGATCACTATGTAGTGTCCTTCTTTGTCTCTTTTCACAGCCTTTGTTTTAAAGTTTATTTTATATTATATGAGTATTGCTACTCCTTCTTTCTTTTGTTCTCTATTTGCATGGAATATCTTTTTCCAGCCCTTCACTTTCAGTCTGTATGTGTCCCGTTTTGAGGTGCATCTCTTGAAGACAACATATATAGGAGTCTTGTTTTTGTATCCATTCAGCCAGTCTTTGTCCTTTGGTTGGGGCATTCAACCCATTTACGTTTAAGGTTATTATTGATAAGTATGATCCCTTTGCCTTTTACTTTATTGTTTTGGGTTCAAGTTTATACACCCTTTTTGTGTTTCCTGTCTAGAGAATATCCTTTAGCATTTGTTGGAGAGCTGGTTTGGTGGTGCTGAATTCTCTCAGCTTTTGCTTGTCTTTAAAGCTTTTGATTTCTCCTTCATATTTGAATGAGATCCTTGCTGGGTACAGTAATCTGGTCTGTAAGTTATTTTCTTTCATCATTTTAAGTATGTCTTGCCATTCCCTTCTGGCCTGAAGAGTTTCTATTGAAAGATTAGCTGTTATCCTTATGGGAATCCCCTTGTGTGTTATTTGTTGTTTTTCCCTTGTTGTTTGTAATATTTGTTCTTTGTGTTTGATCTTTGTTAATTTGATTAATACGACTTGGGGTATTTTGCCTTGGGTTTATCCTGTTTGGAACTCTCTGGGTTTCTTGGACTTGGGTGATTATTTCCTTCCCCATTTTAGGGAAGTTTTCAACTATTTTCTCCTCAAGTATTTTCTCATGGACTTTTTTTTTTTTTTTTTTTTTTTTTGTCTTCTTCTTTTGGGACTCCTATGACTCGAATGTTTGGGTGTTTAACACTGTCTTGGAGGTCTCTGAGATTGTCCTCATTTCTTTTAATTCGTTTTTCTTTTTTCCTCTCTGATTCATTTATTTCTACCATTCTATCTTCTACTTCACTAATCCTATCTTGTGCCTCAGCTATTCTACTATTTGTTGCCTCCAGAGTGTTTCTGATCTCATTTATTGCATTATTCATTATATATTGACTTCTTATTTCTTCTAGGTCCTTGTTAAACCTTTCTTGCATCTTCTCAGTCTTTGTCTCCAGGATATTTATCTGTCATTCCATTTTGATTTCAAGTTTTTGGATCATTTTCACTATCATTATTCGGAATTCTTTATCAGGTTGATTCCCTATCTCTTCCTGTTTTCTTTGGTATGGTGAGCATTTATCCTGTTCCTTTACCTGCTGGGTATTCCTCTGTCTCTTCATCTTGTTTGTATTGCTGAGTTTGGAGTGGCCTTTCTGTTTTCTGGCAGTTTGTGGAATTATCTTTATTGTGGAGTTTCCTTGCTGTGGGTGGGATTGTATGGGTGGCTTGTCAAGGTTTCTTGGTTAAGGAAGCTTGTGTCATTGTTCTGGCAGGTGGAGCTGGATATCTTCTCTCTGGAGTGCAATGAACTGTCCAGTAATGAGTTATGAGATGTCTATGGTTTGGGAGTAACTTTGGGCAGCCCATATATTGGAGCTCAGGGATGTTTTCCTGTGTTGCTGGAGATTTTGCATGGTATGTCTTGCTCTGGAACTTGTTGGCCCTTGGGTGGTGCTTGGTTTCAGTTTAGGTATGGAGGCGTTTGATGAGCTCCTGTCAATTAATGTCAGGAGTTCTCTGGTGTTCTCAAGGTTTGGACTTAAGCCTCCTGCTTCTTGTTTTCAGTCTTATTTTTACAGTAGTCTCAAGACTTCTCCTTCTATACAGCACCATTGATAAAACATCTGGGTTAAAGATGAAAAGTTTCTCTACAGTGAGGGACACCCAGAGAGGTTCACAGAGTTACATGGAAAAGAGAAGAAGGAGGAGGGAGTTAGAGGTGACCTGATTGAGATGAGGTGGAATCAATAGAGGAGAGAGCATGCTAGCCAGTAATCACTTCCTTATGTTCACTCCACAACTGGACCACTCAGAGATGTTCATGGAGTTATACAGAGAAGAGAAGAGGGAGGAAGGAGACAGAGGTGGCCAGGAGGATAAAAGGGGGGAATCAAAAGGATAGAGACAGATCCAGCCAGTAATCAGTTCCCTAAGTGTTCTCCACGATTTGGAACACACAGATTCACAGAATTGTGTAGAGAAGAGAGGAGGTAGGGAGGAGACAGAGGCGACCTGGTGGAGAAAAAGGAGAATCCAAAGGGGGAGAGAGTAGTCAAGCCAGTAATCTCACTCCCAAGTAAAAATTGGTACTGAAGATTGGATTCTTAAAGGTACAAAACTGACAACAAATACCAAAAAGCAAAGATTAAAAATCTAGAGTAGAGTTTGGATTTTCAAAAATACAATATTAAAGAAAAGAAAAAAAAGAAAAGAAAGAGAAAAAGAAAAAAAATCACAAAAATTATAGTATATATATGAAGTTTGCTTTTACAAAATAGGGTCTTTTTTTGCAAAGTAATAGTAGGTTATAAAATTGAAAATTAAAAAGGTAATAGAGGACTTAAAAATTTTTTTTAATTAACAAAAAAAAGAATGATTGTAAAAATAGTAAAAAAAATATATAGGACTTTCTCTGGTGTTGTTGTGTGTATTGTGGGGTCAATTCCTTTTCAGATATTTCCTTGGTCTGGCTTATATTTCTCAAGATCTACATGCCCCTTCCTATGTAGTCATACTAACGACAGGGTTTTAATCTATTCCACCTGTCACTTCCAAGATGGTTCCCTCTGTTTTAGCTTCTTCTCTTTGCTGGTCTCTTCAGTGTCTGATTTCTGCCCAGACACAAGGGGGGCAATGGTGGACACTGTTTTTAGGTTCACTTGTTCAGTCGTGCTGTGGGGAGGGAGGGAAGCTGCAAAGAAATAACATTGGGGTGTGCTCACAGTGTCTCAGCCAGACTGGGCCTGCCCTCGCTCAGCACGTGTGCTCTCCCTGCCCACACTGGTCAAGCTCTAGGTTGCTCCACCGGGAACTGTCCGAGGCCAGCCCTGGGCTGCATGCACCTCCCAGGTCTAAGCCTCTCAGGTTCAGGCACTCGGATAGTCCTCAGAGGCGCAGACTCGGTTGGGCCTGCATTTTGTGCCCTTCCCAGGTCCAAGCAGCTCAAGTGATGAGGTGTTTGGAGTGCGCGGTCACTGTGACTTATCGCCTCCCCCATCCCTGCTGCTCAGTTTTCTGGGTGTACAACCAGTGCACCTTCTCAGGCAGATGTTGACTGTCCATAACCCCAAGAAGTCTTAGTTACCAAAGAAGCCTGCTTGTAGTTTGGTAGATAGTGTCTCTCTGGGGCTGTGATTGACCCCTTCCAGCTCTGGCTGCCTGTCACCGGAGGGGGAAGGTCTGCAGCCAACTAGTTCTGTTCAGTCCTTTGTTCTGTGCGTGGGTCTGGGGTGTCAAAGGGCTTTTCGTGTGGTAGCTATCCCAAAGTCTGGTTTGCTAGCCCAAGTTAGTTCGTTCAGATTGCCCTTGGGGCATTCAGGCCAGATCCTTACTCTAAGCAATGCAGCTCGCACCTCCCTGCCCAGCCCCCGCTTATTAGTGGCGGGTGCAAGCATCTGTGCTGCTTCTCCTCTGGGGAAGTTACCATTGGGCTCGTAATCTGTGGGTTTTAATTATTTATTTATTTCCCTTCCCTGTTATGTTGCCCTCTGTGCTTCCAAGGCTCTCCACAGATTCAGCAGTGAGAGTGTTTCCTGGTGTTTGGAAACTTCTATCTTTTTAAGACTCCCTTCCCAGGACTGAGCTCCATCCTTACCTCTTTTGTCTCTTTTTTGTCTTTTATATTTTTTCCTACCTCTTTCAAAGACAATGGGCTGCTTTTCTGGGTGCCTGATGTCCTCTGCCAGCATTCAGAAGTTGTTTTGTGGAATTTACTCAGCGTTTAAATGTTCTTTTGATGGATTTGTGGGGAAGAAAGTGGTCTCCCCATCCTATTCCTCTGCCATCTTAAGACTGCCTTCCCCAAGATAATTTTTAAATATCTGACACATTAAAGTAAACTAAGTGTCACCTAAAGTTGTTTGTTTGTTTACAAGCAAAATAACTGCAATAAAATTTATTTTGGAAGAGAAGAAATAGCCTAAAGGTCTATAATAGTGCAGAGCAGCTTTCTTTGGTGACAAAGACCATCTTAAATTTCAGGAAGAGTTCATGGAAGTGATTTTTTTTTCCTTTAGTAAGACACTAGGCATTTACTGTGCTTCAAGACTGTGCAGAATACTGGAGACTGGTTCTGAAATACATGTAAAAGAAGGAGTTAGTATCATAAATACATGAGATGTTATTTATGTACTTGTAGAAATTTTATGTCCTAAAATAAACAATAGGATTTTATTTTGATAATTTCTTTGTCTTGACACTCTTCAGCCATGCTGCACTAAAAACAGAAATATAACCGACTATTTTTGACTAAAATCAAAAGAAAACTGAGTCTTTCATTTTAAAAAAGCTCTGCATGTAGAATAGTGTAAATCACAAGAAAGAAACAATAAAACCTGCATTTTCACATCTTAGCCACTAAAAAATACATGGATTGCAAATGACTTATTCTTGGAAAGAGTGCCTCAAATCCAAATTGAAGCATAACTCACCATCCAAATAAACATGAAAAAGCTGTCAAATATGGCTCTAAGTCCCAAAGATCACATCATCTGCATTAAAAATGAATGAAATGAGAGAAAGGGAATAGCCATCTGCAGTATAGATTTGTCATTCTTTTGTTATCTTCATGTATTTCAGAATAAAGGAGCTGGCAAAGTCAGAAAAACCTCGAGGAATTCAAAGGGTATTCATGATTGTAATTTTCAAATTTTAGAATAACCCATACTTTGGACTAGACAACAATTAAAATATCTTGTTGCCTGGTAGTCACTTTTCTTTAGGCTACAGGCCTGTTTTTGCTACAGCTAAAAGAGCTGTTAGAAGTTATGTATTGCAGATAAGAAGAGAAACAGGAAGAAAATTTCATAATCATTAGTCAGGGACCACTGATCAGAGTACTACCGGGAGTTCCACATTTTTTCTTGAAACTTTGTCAAAACTAACACATTCTGGAGCATTTAGAAGGGAACATTCAGCTTAGGTTAAAGTATATCTCAGTCAGACTGCACTGAGCTGAATGGTATTTTTAACCTTTTTCTTGAAAATTCTTTTATTTAAAAAATTCTCATCTTTTTTTTATGTTTTGCAAAATAAAGGTACAGTTCCCAAAGGAACACTTTCATAACAGGTATGAGATTCTCTAAGAATAGCTGTCAAGGGAGAAAATGAACCAAGTACCTGATTCAACAGGAGAAGTTAATATATACCCGTGTAAGCCTGTTCTTTTACTGTCACTTCAGTCATGTCTGACTCTTCATGACCCCATGGACTGTAGACTGCCATGCTCTTCTGTCCATTGGAATCTCCAGGCAAGAATACAGGAGTGGGTTGTCATGTCCTACTCCAGAGGATCTTCCTGATTCATGGATCGAATACTTGTCTTTTACCTCTCCTGCATTCAGTTCAGTTCAGTTCAGTTGCTCAGTCCTGTCCAACCCTTTGTGACCCCATGAATCGCAGCACACTAGGCTTCCCTGTCCATCACCAACTTCTGGAGTTCACTCAGATTCACATCCATCAAGTCAGTGATGCCATCCAGCCATCTCATCCTCTGTTGTCTTCTTCTCCTCCTGCCCACAATCCCTCCCAGCATCAAAGTCTTTCCCAATGAGTCAACTCTTCACATGAAGTGGCCAAAGTACCGGAGTTTCAGCTTTAGCATCATTCCCTCCAAAGAAATCCCAGGGCTGATCCCCTTCAGAATGGACTGGTTGGATCTCCTTGCAGTCCAAGGGACTCTCAAGAGTCTTCTCCAACACCATAGTTCAAAAGCATCAATTCTTCGGTGCTCAGCTTTCTTCACAGTCCAACTCTCACATCCATACATGACTACTGGAAAAACCACAGCCTTGACTAGACGGACCTTAGTTGGCAAAGTAATGTCTCTGCTTTTGAATATGCTATTAGCAAATGAATTCTTTACCACTAGCACCACCTGCAGAGCCTTCAGTTCAGTTCAGTTCAGTTCACTCAGTCGTGTCCAACTCTGAGATCCCATGGACTGCATGGGGCATGCCAGGCCTCCCTGTTCATCACCAACTCCCAGAGTTGACTCAAACTTAAGTCCATTGAGTTGGTGATGCAATCCAACCATTTCATCCTCTGTTGTCGCCTTCTCCCCCCATCTTCAATCTTTCCCAGCATCAAGGTCTTTTCGAATGAATCAAATGAATTCTTCGCATCAGGTGGCCAAAGTATTGGAGTTTCAGCTTCAGCATCAGTCCTTCCAATGAATATTTAAGACTGATTTCCTTTAGGATGGACTAGTTGGATCTCTTTGCTGTCCGAGGGACTTTCAAGAATCCTCCAAAATCACAGTTCAAAAACATCAATTCTTCAGTGCTCAGTTTTCTTTATAGTCCAACTCTCACATCTATACATGACTACTGGAAAAACCATAGCTTTGACTACATGGACCTTTGTCTGCAAAGTAATGTCTCTGGTTTTTAATATGCTCTCTAGGTTGGTCATAACTTTTCTTCCAAGGAGCAAGCGTCTTTTAATTTCATGGCTGCAATCACCATCTGCAGTGATTTTGGAGCCCCCCAAAATAAAGTCAGCCACTGTTTCCCCATCTATTTGCCAGGAAGTGATGGGACCAGATGCCATGATCTTAGTTTTCTGAATATTGAGTTTTAAGCCAACTTTTTCACTCTCCTCTTTCACTTTCATCAAGAGGCTTTTTAGTTCCTCTTCACTTTCTGCCATAAGGGTCGTGTCATCTGCATATCTGAGGTGATTGTTATTTCTCCTGGCAATCTTGATTCCACCGTGTGCTTCATCCAGCCTGGCATTTCTCATGATGTACTCTGCATATAAGTTGAGTGACAATATACAGCCTTGATGTACTTCTTTCCCGATTTGGAACCAGTCTGTCTTTCCATGTCCAGTTCTAACTGTTGTTTCTTAATCTGCATACAGATTTCTCAGGAGGGAGGTCAGGTGGTCTGGTATTCCCACCTCTAAGAATTTTCCACAGTTTGTTGTGATGCAGAGTCCTACAACTCTTGAATCAACCATGTTGGCAGATGGAAGTGTGTGTGTGCATGCGTGAGTGTGACACTATTGGATCAGTTTGCTTCTACTACTGTTGTTCTGGTTTCTCAAAAAATCTTTCCATCCAGTCCAGCTCACTGAGAATACTCATATTCAGCAATTGTCTTTAATAGGAAAGGAAGTACAAGGAAACCTGGAATATGCTCAGGTACACGTATAGGAGCCATTGGAAACTGTGCCACAACATGCCCACAAATGAAAGGCATGCACAGTTGACATCACAAAGCCAGGGGAGAGACAACTGGGGCTGATGCATGTGTAAATATCATCTAGTGCTTGCTGGCTTTAAATTGAGCAGTCTTGCAGAGGAGCTTGTATTGTTTTTGAAAGCCTATAAATATATTTGGCTATTGCTTTTAATAGAATACACTTACTTTTTTTTCCTCTTGGTAATAGAAATTTAAGCATTGACAATAACTATTCTCCCAAGTACAAAAGGAAGAAGGTGTAAAGAGCTGCAACTAAAAACAAAATTATTTAATTTACATGTGTGTAGAGAGGCAGGTCTCCAAAATTTTCCACAGAATTAGAGAAAAATCTGATTATATAAATTCCCACCCCAGACCAGCTCAATAAGCCACAAAGAGAGATGTAGATTCTAGGTTCTGAAGAAAGTTACAGTTAATTTTCTCACTGATTTGATCCTTTTTAAACCAGTTAAGAGAAGAAGGTGTTATGACAAAGCAAAGATCAATAAACCTGCATACAGAAACAATTTGTAGTGTGGGATGAGGTAGTTATCAGCATGTTTATATATATAACCTGTGCTGTGTTTAGTCACTCAGTCGTGTCCGACTCTTTGCGACCCACTGGACTGTAGCTCACTAGGCTCCTCTGTCCGTGGGATTTTTCAGGCAAGAATACTGGAGCGGCAGCCATTTCCTTCTCCAGGGGATCTTCCCAACCCAGGGTTTGAGCCTGAGTCTCGTGTGTCTTCTGCACTGTAGGAAAATTTTTTACCTGCTGAGCCATATAGCAAGCCCCTATACTACCATATAACTCAAAAATCCCATTCTTTACCAATGAAAACGGATGTCTACAAAAAGATTTATACTTGAATATTCATAACAGGTATATTTATAATAGCTAAAAACGAGTACAGAAACCAATTTTCCATTCTGAAAAAGGCAAAACTCTAGTAATAGATTAGTGGTTACCAGGGACTGAGGATAGTGACAGGGAATTAAATGCTAAGGTATACAATAGAACTTTGTAAAACGATTTAACTATTCTATTTTGATTCTGTTAAGTAATGAAAAGACTGCAAATATTTATCAAAATTCACTGAATTGTATACCAAACATTAATGTAAAATTATACACCTTATACTTCATCAAAGCTGATTTTAAAAAGAAAAATCTAGTGACTTTAAATACGAGTAACCTTTTTCTTGAGTTTCCCAGGTAGTTCAGTAGTAAGGAATCCACCTGCATTGTAGGAGACACCGATTCAGTCCCTGGGTTGGGAGGATCCCCTGGAGAAGGAAATGGCAACCCATACCAGTGTTCTTGCCTGGAAAGTCCCGTGGACAGAGGAGACTGGTGGGCTGCAGTCCATGGGGTTGCAAAAGACTCAGGCATGACAGTGACTAAACAACAAACCTCTTTAAAAAAAAAAGAAAGAAAAGAAATAGGCCCATAGAAAGCCATGGATTTAGCAAAAGCTGAAATGAGAACCCACTCCATGGACAGAGGAGCCTGGCAGGTTCCATGGGGTTGCAAAGAGTTAGACATGACTGAGCGACTTCACTTTCACTTTTCACATTGTAAAATACACAGACAAAATATCAGGAATCATACCATGAATCAATTGGAAAGCCATGTATTATCAATATGCAGCATCCATACTCAGAATACAAGTGAAATATATGTATTATTGAAACAAAAAGCTCCTTTTCCAGAAACATCTTACATTAGTTCTGCTAGGTCAGCATCTACTCCCAAGTGTGCAAAACCATAGACCTAAAAGGTGGATGAACATGTCTAGGACAAATATAAAAAGAATCATCAGCCAAACGCAGATGCTGACACAGCGCTGAAGTAGCCTAACAATGGGAACGTTTTGAAGAGAAGCCCCACTGATTTGTCTAGGCCAGTGATTCTGAACGCTGGACGATTTTTTTTCCCCCTCAATGGACATCTGACAACGTCTGGAAACATTTTTGGTTGTCACAGCTTTGGGACATTACTGGAGTTCAGTGAGTAGAAGCTAGAGATACTGATAAACCTTCTACAGAGCACAAAGCAGTTCACAACAAAAAATTATCCTTCTCAAAATAGGATTAGTGCTGAAGTTGAGAAAGCCTGGTCTTGCCCAAAAGCAATGTTATCACAATGGGAAAAGAATGCTCCTAAACATTGCTGTTGTGTTTGTCTCCTCTACCAGAACGAAAACTTCTTACAGGCAGGGAATTTGTCTACATTGTTCATTGCTTAGAACATTGTCTGGCACACAGTAGGCACCTAATAAATATGTGATGAATGAATGAGAAAGTAAGAAAACACAGCAGGAGACAACTTGGCAGTTATCTGGTTAGACTGAAATGTTATCTTAAAAATCCTAGCATTGTTTGATCATCCCAGGAAACTTGTAAAAGGATCTAGTGCTCAAAGAATAGAAGAAAGAGTTATTATCCTTAATTTATATAATCTTATTCAATAACAGAAAGAAAGAAGATATTCGTCCAAAATGTTTGTCAAAACACTCCACTGCAAACTTCTCTCTCAGGAAAAAAAAAAAAAGTGTTACAAAGGAATATTTTAACATCACCTTGACCTTCGCAACTAAAAGCTAGCTAGTGACTAGGATAGCATTCAACAAGCAAATAATTCTTAAAGTTTGCATATTCTTAGCTGAAAGAAGAGACTGCATCTTTTGGAACTGCATCCAAAAACTTCATCTTTAGGAACTGTTTCTTTGCTTTTCTCTATTCAGCTTTTGAATTGTGTAAGCAAATGATTTTTTAATCAGTCTACTTGTGTTTAAGAAAAATCACTCCACAGAAAAATAAAAATAAAGTAACAACTTATTTAAAAAATCACCAATTTATAAATCTATTTACCTGTTTAAATGAGGTAAATTTGTTGCTTCATATTTCTATTTGATTAATTTCCTAGCAACTCTCCCTTTCATCTGATTTGTTATTGTTATTCAGTTGCTAAGTTGTGTTTGACTCTTTGCAGCTCCGTGGACTGCAGCACGAAGCTTCCCTGCCCTTCGCTATCTGCTGGAGTTTGTTCAAATTCATGTCCATTGTGTCAGTGATGCTATCCAACCATCGCATCCTCTACTGCCCCTTTTTCCTTTGGCCTTCAATCTTTCCCAGCTTCAGGGACTTTTCTAATGAGTCAGTTGGCTCTTCATTTAATAAATATTGGCCTTTCTTTTGATATTTTTCTGCTTTTGAGTTACCTAAAATATAGAGGAAGTATTTTTCCTCTCCTCAATGAACACAATGACTGAACTGAATATATTTTTGACTATGATTTTTCAGAGAACATTAAATTATTATCTTTTTATGATGGAAGTCAGAGAGTGATTCCTAAAGAAATCATCTGGTCATATCACTTCCAATAGACTAAGTCTGGTTTAATTTCAGATAGCTAAAAATTGGCATTACTTACCTTGTTTATAGTTTCTTTTGCTGTGCAAAGGCTTTTAAGTCTAATTACGTCCCATTTGCTTTTGTTTTTATTTCCACAACTTTTAGGAGATGAATCATAGAAGATCTTGCTGTGATTTATGTCATAGAGTGTTCTGCTTCTGTTTTCATCTAAGAGTTTTATGGTTTCTGGTCTTGCATTTAGGTCTTTAATCCATTTTGAGTTTGTCTTTGTGTATGGTGCTAGGAAGTATTTTAATTTCACTCTTTTATACAGGACTATCCAGTTTCCCCAGCATCACTTGTTGAAAAGACTATCTTTTCTTTGTATCAAAATGTCTACAAATGAAAAATGCTGGAGAGGGTGTGGAGAAAAAAGGAAACCACTTACACTGTTGGTGGGAATGAAAATTGACACAGCCACTATGAAGAACAGTATGGAGATTCCTTAAAAGAAGAAGAAGAAGAAAAAAAAAAAAAAACTAAGAATAAAACTACCATATGATCCAGCAATCCCATTACAGGGTGTATACTCTGAGGAAACCATAACTATTCAGAATAGCTTGGACATTGAAGCAACCTAAATGCCCATCAACAGATGAATGGATAAAGAAGCTGTGGTGCATATAAACAATGGAATATTACTTAGCTATTAAAAGGAATGCACTTGAGTTCATTCTAAAGAGGTGGATGAATCTAGAGCCTGTGATACAAAGTGAAGTTAAATCAGAAAGAGAAAAGCAAATATCATATATTAATCCTTATATATTAAATCTAGAAAGGTGGTACTGATGAGCTTATTTGCAGGGCAGCAGTGGTGACACAGACATAGAGAATAGGCTTATGGACACAGCAGGGGAAGGAGAGGGTGGGATGAATTCAGAGATTAGCATGGAAACATATACATTACCATATGTAAAATAGATAGCCATTGTGAATTTGCTGTATGACTCAGGGAGCTCAAACCAGCGCTCTGACAACCTAGATGGGTCAGATGGGGTGGAAGGTGAGAGAGAGGTTCAAGAGAGAGGGGACATATGTATCCGTATGGCTGATTCATGTTGATGTTTGGCAGAAAACAACACAATATGGTAAAAATTATCCTTCAATTAAAAATAAATACATTTTAAAATAGGCATTATTTAAGGTTAATGATTTAATTTAAATACTAATTATACCCTACTATTAAATATATTTAAAAAATGGTTCCTCAGTCCATCTTTATATTACCCTTCCATTTTATAAAATATTTTGGAAAATCACTAGATTTTGAGCAGAAGCACAGTTATCTCTCTGAAGCCCAGAACCCAGACCTGCACCAGTGACATTCATGGTAGGAAAAGGTTAACTGAGCCATGCAGTGCCTGAATCTGTGTCAGTATAAGGGCTGACTTGGAGCTATCCACTCTTTTTTTCCTAATTATGATTTATAATCATGGATGCTTAGTCTTTTTTAATATTTAAATGATTTCATGTATTCCACTGGTTGTTTTAATACAGTTTTCTCTTTCTTAAGTATTCCACATTGATTGTAGCCCTTAATTGCTTGGGATAGTTGTTGAGAGATTGTTTGTGTGTGTGTGTCTTTGTTTTTCAGTAAGGACTCAAGAATGTTTTATTCCCTAAATGATACTGTATTTCAGAATGTCTGTCTGTAGCCTTTACACATGTATGTCATGCTGTATGAGTCTGTCCTCTACTATTACACTTTCTTTTGTTTCAGGATTGTGTAGGTATTGTGCTTCATTATCTTTTGGCATTAAATGTGTGGAGAAATCTGAGACCAGCTTGATTTTATTTCTTCTTCATAGAAAAAATGTTTTCTTCTAAAAGTTCACTTTCTTCTCTTAAATTTTGGTAGCAAGTAGTCTATGTCTTTGCATTAATAGTTCTGTATTTACTGTATAACAAAAACACAACTTTTACTTCTGATGAGTGTATTCCATTCAGTAATATTTCTTATATCTCAGTATTTTTCACTGTTCAATTTGTTTGGTTTTCTACTTCTGGGATATTTATAGCAGATTATTACTGTTCCATACATATGTTATCTATGTATTTTTTTTCTGTCCTTTTCATCTGTGTTTACCTCAGTTAGAACAAGCTGCTTTTCTTCTATATCATTAATTAATTTTTAAATTAGCTATATCTGGTTTGTTCTTTGACCTTTTAAATGTATCAGTTAACTTTCTAATGTTGCTGGGTTTTTTGTTTGTTTTTCCCTTTTATTTAAAAAAATATTTATTTTTAATTGAAGGATAATTGCTTTACAGAATTTCATTGTTTTTTGTCAAACCTCAACATGAATCAGCCATAGGTATACATATATCCTCTCCCTTTTGAACCTCCCTCCCATCTTCCTCCCCATCCCACTACTGTAGGTTGATATAGAGCCCCTGTTTGAGTTTTCTGAGACATATAGCAAAATCCCATTGGCTATCTATTTTACATATGGTAATGTAAGTTTCCATGTTACTCTCTCCATACATCTCCCCTCTCCTCCCCTCTCCCCATGTCCATAAGTCTGTTCTCTATGTCTGTTTCTCCATTGCTGTCCTAAAAAATAAATTTGTCAGTATCATTTTGTTTAGATTCCATATATATGCGTTAGTATATGATATTTATCTTTCAATTTATGACTTACTTCTCTCTGTTTAATAGGTTCTAGGTTTATCCACCTCAATATAACTGACTCAAAAGTGTTCCTTTTTATGACTGAATAATATTCCATTGTGTGTATTTACCACAACTTCTTTATCCATTCATCTGTTGATGGACATCTAGGTTGCTTCCATATTTTAGCTATTGTAAATAGTGCTGCAATGAAAAATGTGATATATGTGTCTTTTTCAATTTTGGTTTCCTTAGGGTATATGCCTAGAAGTGGGATTGCTGGGTCATATGGTGGTTTTGTTCCTAGTTTTTTAAGGACTCTCCATTCTGTCTTCCATAGTTGTTGTTTCAATTTACATTCCCACCAACCGTGTAAGAGCATTCCCTTTTCTCCACACCCTCTCCAGCATTTATTGTTTTTAGAACTTTGATGATGGCCATTCTGACTGATGTGAGGTGATATCTCATTGTAGTTTTGATTTGCATTTCTCTAATAATGAGTGATGTTATTCATCTTTTCATGTGTTTGTGAGCTATCTGTAGTCTTCTTTGGAGAAATGTCTATTTAGGTCTTTCCCCCACTTTTTGATTGGATTGTTTGTTTTTCTGGCACTGAGTTGTATAAGCTGCTTATACATTTGGGAAATTAATTCTTTGTCAGTTGTTTCATTTGCTGTTATTTTCTCCCATTCTGAAGGTTGCCTTTTCACCTTGCTTATACTTTCCTTTGTTGTGCAAAAGCTTTTCAGTTTAATTAGGTCCCATTTGTTTACTTTTTTAATTTCCATTACTCTGGAAGGAGGGTCATAGAGGATTTTGCTTTGATTTATGTCACTGAGTGTTCTGCTTATTTTCCTCTAAGAATTTTATAGTTTCTGGTCTTACACTTAGGCCTTTAATCCATTTTGAGTTTATCTTTATGTATGGTGTTAATAAGTGTTCTAATTTCATTCTTTTACATGTAGCTGTCCAGTTTTCCCAGCACCACTTATTGAAGAGGCTATCTTTGCCCCATTGTATATCCTTGCCTCCTTTGTCAAAATAAGGTACCCATAAGTGCATGGTTCCAAATAGGAAAAAAGGAGTACATCAAGGTTGTATATTAGTACCTTGCTTATTTAACTTATATGCAGAGTATATCATGAGAAATGCTGGGATGGATGAAGCACAAGCTAGAATCAGGGTTGCCAGAAAAAATACCATTAACCTCAGATATGCAGATGACACCACCCTTATGGCAGAAAGTGAAGAGGAACTAAGAAGCCTCTTGATGAAAGTGAAAAAGAAGAGTGAAAAACATGGCTTAAAACTCAATATTCTGAAAACTAAGATAATGGAATCTGGTCCCATGGCAAATAGATCCAGAAACAGTAACAGAATTTATTTTAGGGGGCTCCAAAATCACTGCAGATGGTGACTGCAGTCATGAAAATAAAAGATGCTTGCTCCTTGGAAGAAAAGTTATGACTAAACTGTCATAGTTATGACAGCTGTTATGACAGTTATTTAATATGACAGCATATTAAAAAGCAGAGACATTACTTTGCAGACAAAGGTCCACGTAGTCAAAGCTATGGTTTTTCCAGTAGTTCTGTATGAATGTGATAGTTGGACTATAAAGAAAACTGAGCAACAAAGAACTGACGTTTTTGAACTGTGGCATTGGAGAAGACTCTTGGGAGTCCCTTGGACTGCAAGAAGATCCAACCAGTCTATCCTAAAGGAAATCAGTCCTGAATATTCATTGGAAGGACTGATGCTGAAGCTGAAACTCTAATACTTTGGCCACCTGATGTGAAGAACTGACTCATTTGAAAACACCCGGATGCTGGGAAAGATTGAAGGTAGGAGAAGAACGGGACGACAGAGGATGAGGTGGTTGGATGACAACACTGACTCAATGGACATGAGTTTAAGTCAACTCCAGGAGCTGGTGATGGACAGGGAGCCCTGGTGTTCTGCAGTCCATGGGGTTGCAAAGAGTTGCACACGACTGAGTGACTGAACTGAACAGAACTGATAGGTGCATGGGTTTAATTCTGGGCCTTCTATCTTGTTCCATTAGTCTATATTTCTGTTTTTGTGCCAGTATCATTCTGTTTTGATGACTGTAGCTTTGTAGTATAATGTGAAGTCAGGAAGGTTGATTCTTCCAGCTCCATTCTTCTTTCTCAAGACTGCTGTGGATATTCAGGGTCTTTTGTGTTTCCGTATGAATTGTGAAACTTTTTGTTCTAGTTCTGTGGAAAATGCATTGGTAATTTGATAGGGATCACATTGAATCTGTAGATTGTGTTCGGTAGTATAGTCATTTTCACAATATTGATTCTTCCTACCCAGGAACATGGAATATCTTTCCATCTGTTTATGTCATCTTTGATTTCTTTCATCAGTGTCTTGTAATTTTCTGTGTACAGTTCTTTTGTCTCCTTAGGTAAGTTTATTCTTAGATATTTTATTCTTTTGTTGCAATGGTGAATGGAACTGATTCCTTAGTTTCTCTCTCTGATTTTTTATTGTTAGTATATAGAAATGCAAGTGATTTCTGTGTATTGATTTAGGATCCTGCAACTTTGCTAAATTCACTGATTATCTCTAGTAATTTTCTGATAGTATTTAGTTTTCTATGTACAATATCATGCCATCTGCAAACAATGAGAGCTTTACTTCTTCTTTTCTGATCTGGATTCCTTTTATTTCTTTTTCTTCTCTGATTGCTGTAGCTAAGACTTCCAAAACTATGTTGAATGATAGTGGTGAAAGTGGACACTCTTGTCTTGTTCCTGATCTTACGGGGAATGCCTTCATTTTTTCACCATTGAGAATAATGTTTGCTGTAAGCTTATCATTTATGGCCTTAATGTTTTGATGCTCAGTTTTTTCTGTTGTACTTGAAATTTTCATTAATTTCAGTCTGTATCTACTATTTTATGCATGAGCTCCTTTATCTTGAGTTAATATACTTATTCAATTATTCTCTAATAAGGTGCTCTCTTTGGAAATTTTCTTTTTTCTTAAACTTTTTTCCAGATAGATACCTAACCTATTTTGTTTGTATTTTAGGTTTCTTCCCCTCCTCCAGTTTCCATGGTGGTGTGTTCACATATTTGCCATGCTTTTCTTTTTATTTTCCTCATGTTCCAAGTAGAATGATCTGTCAAGATCATCTATGTGCTCTGTAGATAGTGAATGGACTTTTATTTACCTCATTCACAGCTTGAGATGCGGTCTACTCTCCCTTCTATCTATAGGCTGTGGTTTGAGAACTTTGTTTTTTATCCCCCTCCTTTGCTTTTTGTAGGCTCAGGATATGTGAGCAACACACAGAGAACTCAATATTGGTCATGTGCAAATTTCCCTTTTAAATAGGATTATATTGTAAATACTTACTGGTTGACTTTTAAATTTTTTCTCAGTTAACACTGTGTCTTAAAAATCATTTCATATTGGGGCACCAAATATATGTCATTCTTTCTTTGATAATTAGTTGCATAAAAAATTAATAAAGGTGTATGGATGTTTACACATGTGTGTTCAGTCGTGTCCAACTCTTTGTGACCCCACAGGCTGTAGCCCACCAGTTTCTCCTATCCATGGAATTCTCCAGGCAAGAATACTGGAGTGGGTTGCTGTTTCCTACTCAAGGGGATCTTCCCAACCCAGGAATTGAACCCACATCTCCTGCATTGGCAGGTGGATTCTTTACTACTGAGCTATGTGGGAAGCTGTTTTTAAAAGGATTTGGTAACGTTCATAAGCATACATAATTAAAATTAGTGGAAAATACAAATTCAAAGTTATGTCCAGGGGAAAAAAACAGAATATTAATAAAAGACTAGGAATTATATAAAAGAATTAAAAGTTAATGACATAGTCATTGTTGGTGTTGTTCAGTTGCTAAGTCATGTCTGACTCCTCGACTCCATGGACTGCAGCACACCAGGCGTCCTGTCCTCCATCCACTGTCTCCTGGAGTTGTTCAAATTCATGTCCATTGAATCAGTGATGCTATCAAACTACCTCATCTGCTGTTTCCCCCACCTCGTCCTGCCCTCAGTCTTTCCCAGCATCAGGATCTTTTCCAGTGAGTCACACTTCACAACAGGTGGCCAAAGTACTATAGCTTCAGCTTCAGCATCAGTCCTTCCTATGAATATTCAGGGTTGATTTCCTTTAGGATTGACTGGTTTGATTTCCTTGAAGTTCAAGGGACTCTCAAAAATCTTCTCCAGGACCACAATTCAAAGGATCCATTCTTTGGCACTCAGCCTTCTTTATGGTCCAACTCTCATATCCATACATGACTTCTGGAAGAACCATAGCTTTGATTATATGGACCTTTGGTGGCAAAGTAATGTCTCTGCTTTTTAATACGCTATCTAGCTTTGTCATAATTTTCCTTCGAAGGAGCAAGCTTTTTTAATTTCATGGCTGCAGTCACCATCAGCAGTAATTTTGGAGCCTAAGAAAATAAAATCTGTCACTACCATTTCCCTTTCTATTTGCAATGAATGATGGGACCAGATGCCAAGATTTTAGTCATGAATAGTGAAAGTCACTTGGCCGTGTCCAACTTTTTGTGACCCCAAGGACTATAGCTCACCAGGTTCCTCTCCATGGAATTCTCCAGGCAAGAATACTGGAGTCAGTAGCCTATCCATTCTTCAGGGAATCTTCCCCACCCATTGATTGAACTAGGGTCTCCTACATTGCAGGCGGATTCTTTTCACTCTGGGCTACCAGGGAAGCCTGATCTTAGTCATACCATCATCTCAATTATCTTGTTTTTTATAACATATCTCTAGATATCCTGTACTATTTGAAATGCAGAATTAATCTCCTTACAAAAGATATTTCAGTATGTATTTTTCATTTATAAAAGCATTACTATTTTCTTAGCAGCAACTTTTTATTGCTATTAATATTGATGGAAGTACTTTAATAAGTTTGAGATTATTGTTTATATTTTATTATAAATAAATAACAGCTCATTAACACTTTAAAATTCATTTTCATCTCCCTTTATGTAAACTTTTTGGCTTGCATAATTCAGTTTTTTTTCCACTGAGCTCATCTGTGTACGTACATATGAAAACATATAGGTATCCTGTCAGCCTTTCCTCTCCAGATTTTACTTATTGAAAATCTGCTTATTTGCCTTCAAATGCCTTAATAGTACTTCCCAGGTGACATTAGTGGTAAAGAACTCATCTGCCAATGCTGGAAACATAAGAGATGTGGGATGGATCCCTGGGAAGATCCCTTGAAGGAGGAAATGACAACCCACTCCAGTATTCTTGCCTGGAGAAGCCTATGGACAGAGGAGCCTTGTGGGCTACGGTCACTGGTTGCGCAGAGTCACACACGACTGAAGGGACTTAGGACACATGCATGCATGCCTTTATAGTGAGGACAGTCACAGACTGCCTAATCATGAGGGCAAAACCAAGGCAAGTAACTTATCAGTAATATCTTACTGATAATAAAACAACAAACTACCATATCTTTAATCAACATACTGAAACACTGCAATTGTAAAGAGGATTCGACTGTAAGTTGGAGTCATGTACAGCCACGTAGATGGATCCCCTCGTTAATGGTCCTCACAGAATTTTCTTATAGATTCTTCCTTGACATAAATTTCCAACTTATAAGCCCTAATTATCTCTAACCCTTCCTATTCACTAGAAACAAATCTATTATTTCTCACAAACTTGGTAAAATTTTTGGCCAATAGTTACAGCAACTGATGGTGTAAAGAGGTAAACTGAGGCATTTTAAAGCATTTAAGAGTTTATTTGAGCAAAGCTCTATTCTAATTGGGTAGCTCCAAACTGAAAGTGATTCAAAGTGCTGCCCACCCTGCCCACCACCCCAAGAGGTATAGGGGAAGTGAGGAAGCAAAGAGAGGAAATTACTAGTTGATTATAGATTAAAGTTTAGTTGGTTGGTTGTGATTTGTTGTCTCAGCATTTTGGCTTCCTAACCATGAGGCCTTTACAGGCTTAGGTATTGGTTTGTTTACATATGCCACCATGGCATTAGAGTCACCTCAAACTAATGAGCTCCTTTCTTAATTAATTTAACAGTGGGTAATTCAAAGATGTCTCTGACCTAATTTCCTTTTTTCCAATTGTATTGTGGGTAATGTGGGTTCCACCTCTTCTTTCACCTGTGCTAACCTGCATGTAGTTTATTCTACTTCAAACAATGAATTTCAAACTTGCTTAAAAATTTACTTGAAAGTGTTCTAATTATTATTTAATTTTCTCAGGAACATTTTTTATCCTTGATACTGTTTTTCTCCTCCCTCATTCTATTTATTATACTGCTGCTACTACTAAGTCACTTCAGTTGTGTCCGACTCTGTGCAACCCCATAGATGGCAGCCCACTAGGCTCCTCCTTCCCTGGGATTCTCCAGGCAAGAACACTGGAGTGGGCTGCCATTTCCTTCTCTTATTATACTAGATGCCTCAAAATTCAACAAATATTCTTAAGGTAGTGATCAGGTCTCACAAATGCAGAAAAATATACACCATAAATTTCAAATAAAATTCTAGGAAAAACAAAAGAGCCTATCTGTGCCTCCCATCTATGCAGTCCTTGAAAATATTCCAATTCCCCCAAATCTCTCTGTCAAATTGTGTACATATCTTATTTAATATCTTTTCTTTCAAACATCACTATGATAAATTTGAAGCAATAGTATTTGATATTACAATGGTTATTTTACAAATTTAATTTTCTGTATTAGTTTCCAAAATTTCAACTCGAATGTATAATCACTTATATTAGAAATATCATTTATATATATCCATATCCAAATGTGTGTGTGTGTATATATATATATATATGTGTGTGTGTGTGTGTGTGTGTGTGAGAGATCCAGTTTGGAAGACTACATATATTTATCAATTCATTTTAAAACACGAAATATACAGGTGACCTATAAATGAGTTGTAATTTTAAAATATACTCATGCATTACAAATGCCACATAAGTATCTTTCTGTTAAGATTTTAGATAATAAAGTAAAATGAATTCATTCTAATTGTGAATAGTAACATCACAGATATGTTAAATGGGCCCAGGACAGGAGAAAGGAAGACAAGATCAGGGTCCACACTGAATTTAGCAACCCTTAAGGGGGAAAAAGCCATTTGCAGTGTATCATGGATAGGTGAGTGGCACAACTTTTAATGGACAATAATCATGGCCAAAATTCTGTGACACTATGGTCAAGAATGTACAGAGTTTCATATTGGCTCTGTGGTGAAGGAATCAACAATGGTCAGAACTCGATTAAGTGTCCAAGGAAAGAAGCAGCAGGATTCAGGGAGTATGGAGCTAGTACCATATGACCCAGCAATCCCACTACTGGTCATATACCCTGAGAAAACCAAAATGCAAAAGGGCATGTGTACCCCAATGTTCATTGCAGCACTCTCTACAATAGCCAGGATAGGAATCAACTTAAATGTACATCAACAAGTGAATGGATGAACATATGGTTCCATATATCTGAGGAACATTACTCAGTCATAAAAGGAATGAAATTAAGTAATTTGTAGAGATGCGGATGGACTTAGAATCTGTCACACAGAGTGAAGTAAGTGAGAAAGAGGAAACCAAATATCGCATATTGATGCATATATGTGAAATCTAGGAAAATGGTACAAATGAATCTATTTTAAGGGCAGGAATAGAGATGCAGACATAGAGAACAGACACGTGGACATAGAAGGCAGAAGAGGAGGGTGAGACGAATTGGGAGATTAGTATTGACACATATAGACCACCGTGAGTAAAATAGCTAGCTAATGGAAACCTGCTGTATAGCACAGGGAGCTCAACTCGGTGCTCTGTGATGACCTAGAGGGGCGTGAGAGAGGGGTGGGTGGGGGAGGGAGGCTCAAGAGGAAGGGAATATGTGTATACACAAAGCTGATTCACTTTGTTGTACAGTAGAAACAAACACATCAGATGGTCAGAGCTAGATGAAATGCTCAAAGAAAGAAGCAATCATACTCCAATAACAAATGAAGTTACTACAAAATAATGGCTGTTTTAAAAAATCAGGAACAGGTACCAGCAATTGTGGTAAGGTTTAAGCCTAAGTATATATTTTGTCAGCAAAACCTAAATATATTTTTAGCTTTGATATCAAAATAAAAACAAAGCATGTAGGTTCTAACCCCTGGATAGGAGCTGTCTGTATTTGTCTCCCCCAGTTCCTTCAGAAACAAATGTGTTAACTCTTTGAGAACTGGTCTGTTCCCCTGTAAATAGTCTACTCTATCCACAAATGCATATTCAACTTATCTTGCATTCTAAGGTATTAGCTATCATGTGTTAACTCACATGTGATAATTCATCATTAATTATATATATTTCAGTTTATTTACCAATGAAGTAGAAAGTTTTTGTCAACTTTTCTATCAGAAATAATGTCTCTCATTTAAACACTTGGTTTTCTTGATCTATGCTTCTCCCAAGCTAACAAGAGCTTTCAGTTAGTTAACTGACTTTTGTTGCAGTTCAGATTTTCATTTTCATTAGTTCTCAAGAAACTCTTTTCCCTACACAACCAAAGGAATTTCATTTTCATCAGCATGTCTAATTTTTTAAACCATGTAGTAACAAGAAAATAGACTTTGGAGTTAAATCATCTTTGATCAAACTCACCTGTGCCATTCAGTTGATGTGTGACTTTGTCCAGTCATTTCATCTGTGTAAGACCTTCCTTTACCCTCACTTGCAAAGTAGAAAACCACATTCTATGAATTTTGCAAAGATTAAACAGGAAAATTACTATATATCAATCACCTAGCAAAAACCTTAGCACATAATAAGAACTAAGATCTCTTAGATTTCAATCTACTTCTTTCACTTCAACAATATTTAAGCCAAAGTATTTGGAATATTCCTTAAAGTTTTTGGCAATGGAATCTAACTTGCACATTTCAAACAAAATATATTTCTGACAGTTTTTTGTGTGCTTTGGTTCTTTACAGAAGGAGAATCTGATTTATACCTGCTTGAATTCTCAAAACCTGGCACAAAGAGAAGACTCAATAAACATTTAATAATGATGACATTAGTTGTGGTGCAACACTTTTGGGAAAATCAGGGTTGAAAAATTAGCACTATGCAAAATGGGAATATTTTTACCATGCCAAATAAATAAGCAAAGTTGTGGAGACCAACAGCTTAGCACATAGCACTATATCCACCACTAGCTGTATCTCCACAAAGAGTGAGATTAATTCTCAGAATACTTGCTCCAAGGGAATATCAAATTTACCTCTGTGAAAAGCAAACTCTAATAAAATGTTTTTAAAATACGGGTAGAAATTCTTCTTAGTTAAAATAAATCTCAGAATTTTAATAACCATCTTTGATTTCCAGAAAAAGGAAATTTAAAGCACCATATAAACATAAATTAAATGAACACTATGTTGGTACATTGACTTACATAGTCTAGGAAATAACAAAGTTTTGATTTTAAGGTGTGTGTGTGTGCATACTTCTGACACTTAGAGCCATAATACCATGTGTTCCTGTAGTTAAAATACACTTACATTCTTTGTCTTCCCCAAGAGATAAGTAGAGGCCATAGACAAAGAATATTTGAATAGAAAATCACAGAATTTTGACACAGTAGAATATAAGCAAATGTGTTTCCTCTTCATTGGTGTCTGTAAGAAATGGCCAACACGACACAGAAAGTAAAAGTGTTTTAGTCATAAGAAAACCTTAGTTTATCACTAAGGAAAGCTTAGTTGATTGAAATTGATTGGTTTGCCAGTCAGAATATCATTTATCTTTCTAAATTGATAACAAGTGACAAAATGGTACAGTTAGTAAAATGTGTATGAGTTAAGACATAACGTATGCTGTATGCTCTGCATTAGGCAATGTGTCTCCATCTCCTGCACACCTACTAATCTAGCTGCAGGACAGTGGGGCAGTGACTGCAAACCTCCACAGTCTTTGTGTCTAAATTTTAATCCTGGATCCACTTCTTACTAGCTATGTGACCTGGGTCAAGTTTTTTCTTCACTCTTCACCTCAGTGTCCTTGCTAGTGTAATGGAAGCAATAAAAATATACCTTATAAGGATGAAGTGATAACTAAAGTGCTTACCACAGCACATGGTATAACAGGCACATACTAATCAGGCATTGTTATTATACGCTGAACTGTATGTAATTTAATAAGCTATGTTTAATTACTACAATAATTAAAACTGTCTAAATCCACCCTTTCATGTAGTTGCTACCTCTTAACAGAGAGCTTTTTACCTTTTCATTCTGTTCATGGGATCCTCGCAGCAAGAATACTGCAGTGGTTTGCCATTCCCTTCTCCAGTGGATCGTGTTGGTCAGAATCCTTCTCTATGAACTGTCTGTCTTGGGTTGCCCTGAAAGGCATGGCTCATAGCTTCACTGAGTTACTTAAGCCTCTTTGCCACAGCAAAGCTGTGATCCATGAAGAAATGACAGAAAGTGAAGAGGAATCTTAGTTCCTCTTGATGAGTATGAAAGAGGAAAGTGAAAAAGCTGACTTAAAACTCAACATTCAAAAACTAAGATCATGGCATCAGTCCCATCACTTCATGGAAAATAGAAGGGGAAAAAAGCATAAACAGGGACAAATTTTATTTTCTTGGGCTCCAAAATCACTGCTGATGGTGACTGAAGCCTTGAAATTAAAAGATGCTTGCTCCTTGGAAGGAAAACAATGACCAACTTGGACAGCATGTTAAAAAGCAAAGACATTAACTTGCCAACTAAGGTGTGTATAGTCAAAGATATAGTCATGTGCAGATGTGAGAGTTGGACCATAAAGAAGGCTGAGCATCAAATAGTTCATACTTTTGAATTGGGATGCTGGCAAAGACTCTTGGGAGTCTCTTGAGCTGCAAGATCAAACCAGTCAATCCTAAAGAAAATCAACCCTGAATATTCATTGGAAGGACTGATGCTGAAGCTGAAGTTCCAATACTTTGGACATCTGATGCAAAGAGCTAACTCATTGGCAAAGACTCTGATGCTGGGAAAGATTGAGGGCAATAGGAGAAGGGAGCAGCAGAGTATGAAATGATTAGATAGCATCACCAACTCAATGGACACGAACATGAGCAAACTCTGGCAGATAGAGGAGGACAGGGAAGCCTGCTGTGCTGCAGTCCATGGGGCTGCAAAAGAGTTCAGACATGATTTAGTGACTGAACAATAACAACAGAGAACTTGATCTGATTTCTCTGGCCCGAAGTTTTATTCCTGAACTTCTCATCACGTTATTAGGCTATTCCAAAGAGTGTTATTATTATTATTATTATTATTATTATCCTCTGTTTAACAACTAAATAGTTTTACTGTTAGGAATGGGATTATGATACATGTTGAGCACAGTAATATTTATCCATGTTCCTATATTCCTAATTAAACATTTTTACTCTCAAGTTTCTGATTACACAGATGGTTGGTCAATTCTTATTTCCACTTTTCAATTCTTATCAATAGTTTGATCACTTTTTGAATTTTAATCAGAAAGTCAGATTGTCTCAAACCTAACATTTAACCTTCTTGTCCTCTTTCTCGTTAGAAAAAATTAATAATAAATAATTACTCTTTTCTCAATGTAAGATAAATTTCCCACAATTATTTTATATTCTTGTGCTGCTATAGACAATACTTTCATATGTGTTCATTCTAAAGTGACATTAGTTTTCAATAGGGAGAAAAGACAAGCATAATTAATGTAAAAATTAGAATAACTCATTTGGGTTCTATAGAAGGAAATGCAGATAAGTTCATTATGCAATACTTAGCATAATGTCTAAGAGGGGATCAACTATATGCAAGTTGTGAAATGGTTTTTGGAACTCTGAATATAATACATACTCATTACAGAAAAATTTGGTAAACTAAGGAAAATGTAAAGAATAAAACACAGTTTATTCATTCTCCTTCTATGTGAAGCTAACAACAATTTTTAACTTTGAATTGTACATTCCAGATTATGAAGATAGATAACTAGATTTTGCACATACATCTCAGAACTTTTTTTCTTCTCTGTTAATTAGATCCTGTAAATATATTTGCCTTTGTCAATACAGTTTGTTTTAATATATGACTTTTTGTATTTAAATAATATTTAGCTGTGGGACAATCATACACTTTAACTGTTTTCCTCATGTTAAAAAACACGTTTTTATTTCAATTAATTGACCTAATAAGTAATTCTTATTATATAATTTCCATATCTAAGTGCCTTTTTTGTTTTTTTGTTTAACTGTTGTCTCTCAGCTCTACACATGTTGCCCTGTACTGCTAAGTCCATGGGTCTGAAACTACAGTTACCAGGATCCTTTAGCTGATGACGCATGCATGCATGCATGTTAAGTTGCTTCAGTCTTGTCCAAATCTTTGTGACCCTATGGACTGTAACGTGCCAGGCTCCTCTGTCCGTGGATCTCCAGGCAAGAATCCTGGAGTGGGTGCCATGACTTCCTCCAGGGAATCTTCCCAACCCAGGGATGGAACCTGTGCCTTTCAGGTCTTTTGCATTGACAGGCGTGTTCTTTACCACTGAGCCAGTAGGGAAGCCTTTAGCTGAAGATTTCCTGTTATATTCTGCCAATAGAAAAGGCTGGTGGGAAATCTTAAGATAAAGGAAAAAAGAAGCTTCAGAATTATATTTCCTACAGAGTGGCAGTTGCTGGCTATTGCTGAAAATTGTCCTAGTGATAAGAAGGGTAATAATTTTTTTGGTGGCTATGGCCTTGGACAAAAAAGCATCTCTTTAGTAAATACAGACCCAGCTGTGACAGTACCTCCAACAGCACAGCAGCAGGTACAGACTAATATCCAGGGACTTGCTTAACTGCCTATTTCTAGATCTCATCCCTTCTTTCTTTTGCTTTTCATCTCCCTCTGTGTTCTTTTCTGCACTTTATCCTTACTAACACTTTTGTAACTATTAATATTACACTATATTAAATTCTGTCCATTTCAAACATATTAATTTTGCTTTTCTTGATTGGAGTCATAAAAATCTGTTTCTTTAGGAAAGATTCATAGAAGTGAAATTCATAATTCAAAGGGTATAAAATTTAATGTGTTTTGAGGTTAAGACTTTCTAAAATTTCGTAAGCTCTAGATCTACATCCATACACAATGTAAAGCATGAACGTGCATAGGAGGAAATAAATATAAATGAACAAAGACACATATATGGAAGAAAAAAAAAAACTTTCTTTTTTTTCAATGTTCACTACCCAGCATAATGTTCAGAAAAAGTAACTTCTCAGCATATTTTTTGAATGAATGAATTCATAGATGCATGCCATCATTTAGTATACAAGAAATTACTGATAAGAGATGAAATAATTCCCCACAATCACAAAGAAAAAATTTATAAATAAATGGTTTACTGTAATTGTCATATGTGTTGAGAGAGTATATTAATATTACTGTGGTTTGATTGTATGCATTCAAAAGATAGGCACAGTTAAAAAAATGACTGTTATTTTGCATCATGCAAGATCATCCAACACTGGCCTCTGAAAATAAAGCTTATAAATTGAAAATTCACAGAATACACAATTATGAAAAAAAAAGTAAAGTTGACAGGGCAGACTTTAAACAAATAGTATGTAAGTACAGAGAATTTATTCATCTACATAAAAGCTATATATTATAAATATATAACAATTTATATAAAATGTACTACATGTGGCCTAGAGCGTATTGGAGCATTTAAATAATCACTGTTTGTTAAACAATGTTCAATGCTACCTATAATGAAAAAGTGAAATACACACCATAAAAGATGACAAAGGGAACATAGTACAAAAGTCACTGTCTAGCTACATGATGAAGACAAATTAGGAGATACAAATGTAGAGAAAAGATATGTGGATACAGGGTGGGAGAAAGGATGGTAGGATGAATTGAGAGAGTAGAATTGACATGTATACACTACCATGTGTAAAATAGATAGCTGGTGGGAATCTTCTGTATACCACACAGAGCTCAGTTCCATGCTCTGTGATGGCCTAGAGGGGTGGGATGGGGCATATGGGAGGCAGGTTCAAGAGAGAGGGGATATATGTATACATACAGCTGATTCACTTTGTTGTAGAGCAGAAACTAACACAATATTGCAAAGCAATTGTATTCTAATTAAAATAATTAAAATTTTAAAAAACAACTTAGTGCATAACTTAGTATAACACATATTACCTGATGATCAACAGCTTACTTTGAAAAGACAGTGAAAGAATATCATTGTCTCTCTGAAGCAGAAATAATCACAAGAAACTGACATTAACTGGAAATCCCAAGGAACAAGTATTTTTGGGTACAAATACATAAAATGTTTTATTTCATATATAACTAGAAAATTTGATTTTTTCATTGTCAAGAACTTCTTTACTCATAGATTAAAGATGAAAAGGATATAGAATAATTTAATTTTGAACTTGTGACTGTTTAATATTGTTCTTCTATGGAAGTAACCATGCTATTAGACAAAGAAAAATAAACTATTAAGCCTGAGCATTTGTGAACACAGGCAAGGACTGACGTAAAATAAAACAATAAAATTATGCTGACAAGCATCAAATCATGAAATCATTTATTGGGCTTTATGATAAATACTACACAAATCTTGTGATTGACAGAAATTAAGATTGCTTTCTAGCAGGCTAACCTAACATACCTGGATCAGCTGATGGAAAAGAAATAGGAATGAAAACCTATCTAGCTGCTCTGATGTTCTATGCAGATGCTTAGATTTCCATAACTTTTCCACAAGACACTGACAACTACTAGAATCTAACAGGAGTCTGAAAGAAGTTCTCCTCAAACTTTAGTGTGCTTATCAAATTATCTAGGATACCCCATATCAAAGCCTCAGCAACAGGGATTCTGATTTAGCAATTCACGAAGAGGGTACAGAGATCTGTGTTTACAAACACTCCAGTTAAGTTAGATGGGGAATCCAGAAGGCTTCTTAGAGAAATTACATGTGACGTTTATGTGACCTCCAAGACTTCCTGTCTTCTTTTGTCACTATTAGGATGTCAAGGAATGTCTTTGAGGGCTCCATACTACCTGAGCATTTAGTTGTATTAGGTGCAGAGGATAATGTGAGATTAACTCTGCTTCTGTTCTTATCAACAAAGACCTCAATTGCAAGTCTAAATGATCACCAGAAGGAAAAACAGCTTCCTTTATTCCTCCTGATACATGAGGCAATATTCTCTCATGAGAAAAAGTAAAAGGAGGACCAGAGGCACTGGTTGAAAATTCAACCTGAAAGAGAATTCCCATGAGCAAGACAATTCCATGACTCAGCTTCTAGGTGTGAGGAAAGAAATTCATGCACACAAAATGTGCTCTGAAAGTATGCACAATATACTAATAGGAAATTGATAGAGTAGTGTCAAAAGTTAATGGAAGAGACCTCTCCAGAACTTCCTCCTCCTACTAGGATGTATGCTCCACAGCTAACAGGACTTCTAAGCCTGAGTTCAGGACTGGAAATTTTCTGACACCTTCTAAAAGCTGTGAAACCAGTCACAGGGGATATTGGTAAGAAGAAAAGAAATATACCCTAATCTTATTGGATAAAGAAAGCTCTAGTATTTATAAGCCATTAAGCCTTCATCACAACTCTGCCTGAAGGGGATAATAGAGCTGTTTTCCAGTCAACAGTGCTTTTATATCATCTCTTCAATTTTGGAGTTATAAGCAGTTCAAGTTATTTTTTCTTAATATCTCTTTATGCTATTATGATGTAGTTATCATGCAAATTGGGAATTAGGTGCCAGGGTATGAAAATGCTATATATGTGCACATTAAAGTGCTGCCTTATAGCAGAAAGGAAAAACAATTTCCACAAGTGTGCTGACAAATGAAAATTTTACAGAAGACATCTCTCAGAAGTCATCTGCTTTTAAGTTTAATATATGAAGAAAACAGATCATGTGTTCCTGAAGAAAAGAATTGCAACAATGAAAACAGTCAAAGAACAAAAATCTAGTCCTTATTCTTAGTCCAGTTCACAGGCCAGTGCATATTCTCCAGGTTGTCTATCCTATGTGCAAAAAGAAGACAACCTAAAATATTTTGACCTGAAATGTTATATTATTCTCCAGTAAGGCACTCTTCCTTAAGCCAAGTAAAGAAAGTCATTTGATAACTAAATATCTAAATATTATTCAAGGCTTTGCAAAATATGAATGTATGCAGACCCTTGAGTTTGTACGAGTATGCTAATGACCGACACTTCCAGTCTGAAATAGCTCAGCAATCTTTCCACCTATGTGACTTCAAACAGCTTCTCATTTTTTATCTCATAGCTAACAGCTTTGGTTTATCTAGATGCAATTATTACTAATTCAAGAAAATTTTCTAGAAAATTTCTAAAACTAAAACCAGACTTAGATAATTTATAATGCATATTTAATAGCTGTTTGGAGGAAATAAAACAACTTCAGTGCAATTTTATGTCTCTATCATCATCACTAAGGAAGCCCAGTAATAACACTTTGTAGTAAAATCTGCATAAATCATTTTCAATGCTCCATATTTACTTTATCACACCTATAATTCATTTTTTCTGATATAACATGTTAAGTGAAAACTTCATTTTTTCAGACTTTATTAAAATAAACATTTACTGAGAACCAACTCTCTTTTGGATATTGTGCAGTGATAAAAAATATGCCTGCCCATTCAGAAGACACAAGAGATGCAAGTTTGATCCCTGGGTCAGGAAGATCCCCTGGAGTAAGAAAAAGCAATCACTCCAGTCTCCTTGCCTGGAAAATTCCATACACAGAGAAGCTTGGAGGCTACAGTCCATGGGGTTGCAAAGAGTTGGACATGACTGAGTGACTGAGCACAGGACACACAACCCCTTTCTGGGCATCATATTTAAAAATATGGTTGTAAAGTGTTGTTTCAAGGTTCTATCTCCTTTTTGGACTTCCTTACCACTCTAAAGAATCACACAGGGTGTAGAGAGAATCCAGTCTCCACTTGGTCAGCACAACATTTTCTTCAAAGCAGTAATTGCAACAGCTGAATAAAATTAGTGAAGCAGTGTAGATAGATCACTACATGATTTACTAATTTATCTGACCTTATCAGAGTAAGTATTAGAAGCACTGGCTTTAGAGAACTTCAGAAACTTTCAAATAAATATAATCATGCCAACAAAGAAGGACTGTATTCCAGTAAACTATCCATTTACAAACTGTAGCTTAATTTTGTTCCTTTTTACTTTACCCAGTGTTCTGAATGGTAGTCTCTTAAAAAAAGATTGACCAACCCTGTAATCAGGCTGTCCCGTAACTAATTAAAGTTTGTAATGTTGTTTTAGAACTAACACCCCCAAAATATGTCCTTTTCATTATTGGGGACTGGAATGCAAAAGTAGGAAGTCAAGAAACACCTGCAGTAACACATAGATTTGGCCTTGGAGTACAGAATGAAGCGGAGCAAAACTAATAGAGTTTTGCCAAGAGAACGTACTAGTCATAGCAAACACCCTCTTCCAACAACACAAGAGAAGACTCTACACATGGTCATCACCAGATGGTCAACACAGAAATCAGATTGATTATATTCTTTGCAGCCAAAGATGGAGAAGCTCTATACAGTCAGCAAAAACAAGACCAGGAGCAGACTGTGGCTCAGATCATGAAATCCTTACTATCAAATTCAGACTTGAAGAAAGTAGGGGAAACCACTGGACCCTTCAGGTATGACCTAAATCAAATCCCTATGATTATACAGTGGAAGTGAGAAATAGATTTAAGGGACTAGATCTGATAGACCGATTGCCTAATGAACTATGGACACAGGTTCCTGACATTGTACAGGAGACAGGGATCAAGCCCATCCTCATGGAAAAGAAATGCAAAAAAGCAAAATGGCTGTCTGAGAAGGCCTTACAAATGCTGTGAAAAGAAGAGAAATGAAAAGCAGAGGAGAAAAGGAAAGGTATAAGCATCTGAATGCAGAGTTCCAAAGAATAACAAGGAGAGATAAGAAAGCCTTCCTCAGAGATCAATGCAAAGAAATAGAGGAAAAGAACAGAATGGGAAAGACTAGAGATCTCTTCAAGTAGAGATACCAGGGGAACATTTCATGCAAAGATGGACTCTATAAAGCACAGAAGTGGTATGGACCTAACAGAAGCAGAAGATATTAAGAAGAAATGACAAGAATACACAGAACTGTACAAAAAAAAACCTTCACGACCCATATAATCATGATGGTGTGATCACTCACCTAGAGCCAGACATCCTGGAATGTGAAATCAAGCAGGCCTTAGAAAACACCACTACAAACAAAGCTAGGTAGGTTATGGAATTCCAGTTGAGCTATTTCAAATCCTGAAAGATGACACTGTGAAAGTGCTGCACTCAATATGCCAGCAAATTTGGAAATCTCAGCAGCGGCCACAGGACTGGAAAATGTCAGTTTTCATTCCAATTCCAAAGAAAGGCAATGCAAAAGAATTCTCAAACTACTGCACAATTGCACTCATCTCACATGCTAGTAAAGTAATGCTCAAAATTCTCCAAGCCAGGATTCAGCAATACTTGAACCATGAACTTCCAGATTTTCAAGCTGGTTTTAGAAAAGGCAGAGGAACCAGAGATCACATGGCCAACACCTGCTGGGTCATCGAAAAAGCAAGAGTTTCAGAAAAACTTCTATTTCTGCTTTACTGACTATGCCAAAGTCTTTGACTGTGTGGATCACAATAATAAACTGTGGAAAATTCTGAAGGAGTTGGGAATACCAGACCACCTAACCTGCTTCTTGAGAAATCTATATGTAGGTCAGGAAGCAACAGTTAGAACTGGACATGGAACAACAGACTGGTTCCAAATAGGAAAAGGAGTACGTCAAGGCTGTATATTGTCACCCTACTTATTTAACTTCTATGCAGAGTACATCATGAGAAATGCTGGGCTGGAGCAAGCACAAGCTGGAATCAAGATTGCCAAGAGAAATATCAGTAACCTCAGATATGCAGATGACACCACCGTTATGGCAGAAAGTGAAGAGGAACTAAAAAGCCTCTTGATGAAGGTAAAAGAGGAGAGTGAAAAAGTTGACTTAAAGGTCAACATTCAAAAATGAAGATCATGGCATCCGGTCCCATCACTTCATGGGAAATAGATGGGGAAACAGTGGAAACAGTGTCAGACTTTATTTTGGGGGGCTCCAAAATCACTGCAGATGGTGACTGCAGCCATGAAATTAAAAGACGCTTACTACTTGGAAGGAAAGTTATGAGCAAATTAGATAGCATATTCAAAAGCAGAGACATTTCTTTGCCTCCAAAGTCCATCTAGTCAAGGCTATGGTTTTTCCAGTGGTCATGTATGGATGTGAGAGTTGGTCTGTGAAGAAAGCTGAGTGCCAAATAATTGATGCTTTTGAACTGTGGTGTTAAAGAAGACTGAGAGTCCCTTGGACTGCAAGAAGATCCAATCAGTCCATTCTAAAGGAGATCAGTCCTGAGTGTTCATTGGAAGGACTGATGCTGAAGCTGAAACTCCAGTACTTTGGCCACCTTATGTGAATAGTTGACTCACTGGAAAAACCCTGATGCTGGGAGGGATTGGAGGCAGGAGGAGAAGGGGATGACAGAGGATGAGATGGCTGGATGGCATCACTGGCTGGATGGCATCACTGACTTAATGGACATAAGTTTAGGTAAGCTCCAGGGGTTGGTGATGGAAGGGAGGCCTGGCATGCTGCTATTCATGGGGTCGCAAAGAGTCAGACACGACTGAGTGACTGAATTGAACTGAACTGAACTGAATGTTCCCTATGGTATTACAATATCTTACTGTGAAAGAGACTCAGTAACTTCTGTTACCTCTGTACCTTTTGAACCTGTTTTGCCCACGTGGTGTGGGCATACCATTTTACTTTTAAAGTCAAAACTATTCAAATGGCAAGATATTTTATAAGGATCCCAAGTTCTGTTACACTGGCAGTATTTATTCACTTTCCTTGGACTTTCCAAATCACTTTTGATGCAGGCAGTGTCAAAACTTGTTTATAAACTATAATATGAACTTTAACTTGACAATATAATTTTTGAATTTTATCATCAGCTTTTTCTCCTCACAATAAAGTTGAAGACAGACTCTAGGTGTACTAGTTAATTTTCCACATGACTGTAAGTAATCATAATCCATGAGTAGTATACATCAAATATTCTTTTTCCTCTTTAAATTATGACACTGCCAAGACAAAAAGATACTAAAATAAGCCTGTGGTTCCATCCAGTTCTATAGGTCTTCTGAACTGATGACAAAAATTTTTTAAATCAGTTGATTAACTGAAGACATTTAAAGAGATTACTCTCTTCCTGAGAGGAATTTTCCATTTTGGTGATCCCCACAGCGAAAGTGACCAAATGTCACCAGCTCTAGATTTATGCTCCAGATGTCATGCTCTCATCTTTATTTTAATACAATTGGAAACAGAAGAGATCATAGAGTGATAGAATTGTTTAGCATTTGTTTTTCTGGTGTGTGTGTCTTTGTGTCTGTGTAGTATGCTTTATGTGAGATTTGTTGATTTTTCCTCAGTAAAGTGGGATAAGAAATATATTCTATTTCAATTCATCTTAAAATTAATACTTTTGACTTGAAAAGTATTCTAGTATACTAGTATTCTAGTATTCATTGTTTTCCAAATTCTCTGCATTCTTTTTATTCATCAAGACTATGTTAGTAGCTTTATTTCCTCTGTATCAGAGTGTTTTTCCCATTTTAATGTACGTTTTAATATTTCCTGCTGCTGAATTCATTGATGTGATAGCTATGATAAATCACATCCAACTAGGACAGGTGTTGTTAACAGACAGATCACAAAAGCTATGTGCCTTTTAATGAATCCAATATTTCTAATTTGCTTTTCCATCAAGAATACATTTGCTTTCTACATTCTTCAGAGTAAAACCTTCAATCATCCATCATCATGTGTTCCTAGGATGACATTTCTGAAGTGATAAAAGTACAATTTTAAATAGGAAAAAGAATCTTAACAACTACTTTTAGCTAAAAATCTGTCAAGTAGATTTTGAATAGTTGCATGGATGTAGCATTATTCGTTCCAGGAGAATGAGAGAAAAATAACATAATTCATCTAGGCTGTGTATCATGTCCCTTTACAGTGGACAGTGAATTAATTATAATGTGTTTAACTTAACTGAGGTAATTAAAGAGGATGTGTGCCTTTTATCCCATCCTATATTGGAGTTTTATAATCAAAAAAACCCTTCAATATATATTATCATTTTAATTCTCACAGTATCCCTCAGTTCAGTTCAGTTCAGTTCTGTCGCTTAGTCATGTCCAACTCTTGTGACCCCATGAAGCACAGCACGCCAGGCCTCCCTGTCCATCACCAACTCCAGGAGTTCATTCAGACTCACGTCCATAGAGTCAGTGATGTCATCCAGCCATCTCATCCTCAGTCGTCCCCTTCTTCTCCTGCCCCCAATCCCTCCCAGCATCAGAGTCTTTTCCAATGAGTCAACTCTTCACATGAGGTAGCCAAAGTATTGGAGGTTCAGCTTTAGCATCATTCCTTCCAAAGAAATCCCAGGGTTGATCTCCTTCAGAATGGACCGGTTGGATCTCCTTGCAGTCCAAGGGGCTCTCAAGAGTCTTCTCCAACACCACAGTTCAAAAGCATCAATTCTTCGGCACTCAGCCTTCTTCACAGTCCACCTCTCACATCCATACATGACCACTGGAAAAACCATAGCCTTGACTAGACGGACCTTAGTCGGCAAAGTAATGTCTCTGCTTTTGAATATACTATCTAGATTGGTCATAACTTTTCTTCCAAGGAGTAAGCGTCTTTTAATTTCATGGCTGCAATCACCATCTGCAGTGATTTTGGAGCCCAAAAAAATAAAGTCTGACACTGTTTCTACTGTTTCCCATCTATTTCCCATGAAGTGATGGGACCAGATGCCATGATCTTCATTTTCTGAATGTTGAGCTTTAAGCCAACTTTTTCACTCTCTTCTTTCACTTTCATCAAGAGGCTTTTTAGTTCCTCTTCACTTTCTGCCATAAGGGTGGTGTCATCTGCATATCTGAGGTTATTCATATTTCTCCCGGCAATCTTGATTCCAGCTTGTGTTTCTTCCAGCCCAGCGTATCTCATTATGTACTCTGCATATAAGTTAAATAAGAAGGGTGACAATATACAGCCTTGACGTACTCCTTTTCCTATTTGGAACCAGTCTGTTGTTCCATGTCCAGTTCTAACTGTTGCTTGCTGACCTGCATAGAGGACTCTCAAGAGGCAGGTCAAGTGGTCTGGGATTCCTATCTCTTTCAGAATTTTCCACAGTTTATTGTGATTGACACAGTCAAAGGCTTTGGCATAGTCAGTAAAGCAGAAATAGATGTTTTTCTGGAACTCTCTTGCTTTTTCCATGATCCAGCAGATGTTGGCAAGTTGATCTCTGGTTCCTCTGCCTTTTCTAAAACCATCTTGAACATCAGGGAGTTCGCAGTTCACGTATTGCTGAAGCCTGGCTTGGAGAATTTTGAGCATTACTTTACTAGCATGTGAGATGAGTGCAATTGGGTGGTAGTTTGAGCATGCTTTTGCATTGCCTTTCTTTGGAATTGGAATGAAAACTGACATTTTCCAGTCCTGTGGCCACTGCTGAGATTTCCAAATTTGCTGGCATATTGAGTGCAGCACTTTCACAGCATCATCTTTCAGGATTTGATAAACAGTATTGCACCTCTTTTGCAAATAATGAAACTGAAATTCAAAGATGTGTTAAGAGGTTTACTCAGGTTTGCAAACCTGTGTACAGTTAGTACCAGCAGAGCTAGAAGCTAAGCTAAAGCTGTTCAACTTGGAATTCAGTTGCCATTTACACCAGTCTAAGAAATGGCATTCAGTTGTGGATGTGTTACCCTGCTTATTTAATTTATATGCAGAGTATATCATGAGAAATGCTTGACTGGATGAAGCACAAGCTGAATTCAAGATTTCCAGGAGAAATATCAATAACCTCAGATATGCAGGTGCCACCACACTTATGACAGACAGAGAAGAACTAGACTTTCTTGATGAAAGTGAAAGAGGAGAGTGAAAAAGTTGGCTTCAAGCTCAACATTCAGAAAATGAAGATCATGGCATCTGGTCCCATCACTTCATGGCAAATAGATGGGGAAACAATGGAAACAGTGACAGACTTTATTTTGGGGGGCTCCAAAATCACTGAAGATGGTGACTGCAGCCATGAAATTAAAAGACGCCTGCTCCTTGGAAGAAAAGTTATGACCAACCTAGACAGTGTATTAAAAAACAGAGACATTACTCTGCAGACAAAGTTCTGTCTAGTCAAAGCTATGGTTTTTCCAGTAATCATGTATGGATGTGAGAGTTGGACTATAAAGAAAGCTGAGCACCAAAGAAGTGATGCTTTTGAACTGTGGCGTTGGAGAAGACTTGAGAGTCCCTTGGATGCAAGAAAATCCAACCAGTCCATCCTAAAGGAAATCAGTCTTAAATATTCATTGGAAGGACTGATGTTGAAGCTGAAACTCCAATACTTTTGTCACCTGATGCGAACAGCTGACTCATTTGAAAAGACCCTGATTCTGAGAAAGATTGAAGGTGGGAGAAGAAGGAGATGACAGAGGATGAAATGGCTGGATGGCATCCACGACTCAATGGACATGAGTTTGAGTGGGCTCCATAAGTTGGTGATCGACAGGGAAGCCTGGAGTGCTGCAGTCCATGGGGTCACAAAGAGGTGGACACGACTAAATGACTGAACTAACTGTGGATGTATCTTGTGGTGAAAGTATAATCTGATGTTGTTAAGAACAATACTGCATAGGAACATGAAATATTATGTTCATGAATCAAGGTAAATTGGACTTGGTCAGTCAGAAGATGGAATTATTAAATACTGTCTTTTTAGGAATCAGTGAACTAAAATGGACAGGAATTGGGTGAATTTAATTCAGATGACCATTGTATCTATTACTATGGTCAAGAAACCCGCAAAGAATGGGAGGGGCCCTCTTAGTCAACAAAGAGTCTGAAACGCAGTACCTGATGCAGTCTCAAGAATGACAGAATGATCTCGGTTTGCTTCCAAGGCAAAATATTCAAAATCACAGTAATTCGAGTCTGTGCTCCAACCACTGATGCTGAAGAGGCTGAAATTAAGTGGTTCTATATAGACCAATAATGTTTTATAGAGCTAACACCAAAAAAAAAAAAAAAAAGATGTCTTTTTCATCATAGAGGACTGGAATGCAAAGAATAAGAAGTCAAGAGATACCAAGAATAACAGGCAAAGGCTAACAGAGTTTTGTCAAGAGCTCATGCTGGTGACAGCAAACACCCTTTTCTAAGAACACAAGAGAAGACTCTACACATGGATATCACCAGATGGTCAATACCAAAATCAGATTGATTATATTCTTTGCAAACAAGATGGAGAAGCTCTATACAGTCAGAAAAAGCAAGATCTGGAGCTAACTGTGGCTCAGATCATGAACTCCTTATCACAAAATTCAGGCTTATATTGAAGAAAGTAGGGAAAAAACCCTAGGTTATTCAGGTGTGACCTAAATGAAATCCCTTATGATTATACAGTGGGGGTGATTAATAGATTCAAGGGATTAGATCTGGGAGACAGAGTGCCTGAAGAACTATTTACAGAGATTCATAACACTGTACAGAGGCAGTGGCTAAAATCATCCCAAAGGAAAAAAAAAAAATGTAAGAAGGCAAAGTGGTTGCCTGAGAAGACTTTACAAATAGCTGAGGAATGAAAAGAAGTAAAAGGCAAGAGAAAAAGACAAAGATATACCCAACTTAAAGTAGAATTCCTGATAATAGCAAGGAGAGGTAAGAAGGCCTTAATAAACGAACAATGCAAATAAATAGAGAAAAATAATAGAAGGGGAAAGACTAGAGATCTCTTCTAGAAAATTAGAAATATCTAGGGATTATGTCATGCAACAATGGGCACAATAATGGACAGAAATAGTAAGAACTTTACAGAATCAGAAGAGATTAAGAAGTGGTGAGAAGATATAGGACAACTACGCAAAAGGGGTCCTAATGACCAGATAACCACAATGGTGTGATCACTCATCTAGAGCCAGATATCTTGGTGTGTGAAGTCAAGTGGACCTTAAGAAGCATAACTACAAACAGAGCCAGTGGAAGTGACAGAATTTCAGCTGAGCTATTTCAAATCCTAAAAGATGACACTGTCAAAGTTAAACACACAATATGTGAGCAAATTTGGTAAATCAGCAGTAGCCACAGGACTGGAAAAGATCAGATTTGATTCTAATCCCAAAGAAAGGCAATGCCAAAGAATGTTCTTACTACCACACAATTGCACTCATTTCACATGCTAGCAAGATGATGCTCAAAATCCTTCAAGAAGGCTTCAGTAGCATGTGAATCAAGAACTTCCAGATGTACAAGCTGGGTTTTGAAGAGGCGGACAAACAAGAGATCAATTTCCAAGATTCACTGGATCATGAATAAAGCAAGGGAGTTCCATAAAAACATTGATTTCTGTTTCACTGACTGTGCTAATGCCATAGACTGTGTGGATCACAACAAACTGTGAACAATTCTTAGATAGGAGGACCAGACCACCATACCTGTCTTTTGAGAAACCTATAAGCTGGTCAAGAAGCAACAGCTTGAACCATACATGGATCAATGGACAAGTTCAAAATTGGGAAAGGAGTACATCAAGGCTGTATATTGTCACCCTGCTTATTTAACTTATACGAAGAGTACATCATGTGAGATGCCAGGCTGGATGAAGCACAAGCTAGAATCAAGACTGTTGGAAGAAATATCAACAACCTCAAATATGCACATGATACCATCTAATGGCACAATGAAAAGGAACTAAAGAGCCTCTTAATGAAAATGAAAGAGAAGGGTGAAAAAAACTTGCTTGAAACTCAACATTTAAAAAAAAAAACAAAACCTAAGATCATGGCATCTGGTCCCATCACTTCGCGACAAATAGAAATGGAAAAGCAGAAGCAGTGAGAGATTTTATTTTCTTGGGCTCCAAAATCACTGGAGATGGAGACTTCAGCCATCAAATTAAAAGGTGCTGGCTCCTTGGAAGGAAAGATGTGACCCACCTAGCCAATGTATTAAAAAGTAGAGACATCGTTTTGCCACCAAAATCCATCTAGTCAAAGCTATGATATTTCAAGTAGTCCTTTACAGATGTGAGAGTTGGACCATAAAGAAGACTGAGTGACCAGGAATTGATGATTTTGAATTGTGGTGCTGGAGAAGACTCTTGAGAGTCCCTTGAACTGCAAGGAGATCAAACTAGTCAATCATAAAGGAAATCAACTCTGAATATTTATTAAAAGGACTGATGCTGAAACTGACACTCCAATACTTTGGCCACCTGATGCGAACAGCCAACTCATTGGAAAAGATCCTGATCCTCGGAAAAACTGAAGACAAATGGAGAAGAGGACAATAGAGGATGAGATGGTTAGACAGTATCACTGACTCAATGGCAAAGAATTAGAACAAACTCCAGGAAATAGTGAAGGACAGAGTCTGGCAAGGTATAGTCCACAGCATCACAGAGTCAGTCACGACTTAGGGACTGAACAACAATCCTGAAAAGCCCTGAGTCTGAGGGGAAGTTAAATCAGTCACTGATCTTCAACCAACCTAAAATATTAATTTCAGTAAAGTACTCGTGCTGCTGCTCCTGTTGCTGCTAAGTTGCTTCAGTCATGTCCAACTCTGTGCAGCCCCATAGATGGAAGCCCATCAGGCTCCCCCTCCCCTGGGATTCTCCAGGCAAGAATACTGGAGTGGGTTGCCATTTCCTTCCCCAGTGCATGAAAGTGAAAAGTGAAAGGGAAGTCGCTAATTCAGGGAAATTCAGAAATCTCCCAAAATAATGTATTGTCAAGACCACAAACATATTGAAAAAGCCCGAGAAATTCAAAAGAACCACATGTATACACCTGTAAAGTATCATATTTCCCAGAAGGAATTAGTAACAAAAATAATCAATAAATGGGTCTATACTTTCCATTCAGTTTCTGAAACAGACATAAATTATTTTGTAACATCACTTGGTATCAAATCTGATTGCTCCTAATAATCAGTAAAAGGAGTGTAAGTAATCAATCTATTTTGAAATTTATAGCTTTCTCATTTGCACATGGTTAAAAATGGCTTATTCTTACTTCAAGGAGTGAGTCTGAAAACAGATGACATGATCCTCCACATAGAAAACCCTAAAGATTCCACCAGAAAATTACTAGAGCTAATCAGTGAATATAGCAAAGTTGTAGGATATAAAATTAACACACAGAAATCCCTTGAATTCCTATACACTAACAATGAGAAAACAGGAAGAGAAATTAAGGAAACAATTCCATTCACCATTGCAACAAAAAGAATAAAATGCTTAGGAATATATCTACCTAAAGAAACAAAAGACCTATATATAGAAAACTAGAAAACACTGGTGAAAGAAATCAAAGAGGACACTGATGGAGAAATAGACCATGTTCGTCGACTGGAAGAATCAATATAGTGAAAATGAGTATACTACCCGAAGCAATCTATAGATTCAATGCAATCCCTATCAAGCTACCAATGATATTTTTCACAGAACTAGAACAAATAATTTCACAATTTGTATGGAAATACAAAAAGCCTCGAATAGCCAAAGCAATCTTAAGAAAGAAGAATGGAACTGGAGGAATCAACCTGCCTGACTTCAGTCTCTACTACAAAGCCACAGTCATCAACACAGTATGGTACTGGTGCAAAGGCAGAAATATAGATCAGTGGAAAAAATTAGAAAGCCCAGAGATAAATCCACGCACCTATGGACACCTTATCTTTAACAAAGGAGGCAAGAATATACAATGGAGAAAAGACAATCTCTTTAACAAGTGGTGCTGGAACAACTGGTCAACAACTTGTAAAAGAAAGAAACTATAACACTTTCTGGAGAAGGCAATGGCACCCCACTCCAGTACTCTTGCCTGGAAAATCCCATGGACGGAAGAGCCTGGTATGCTCCAGTCCATGGGGTTGCTTAGAGTCAGACACGACTGAGCAACTTCACTTTCACTTTTCACTTTCATGCATTGGAGGAGGAAATGGCAACCCACTCCAGTGTTCTTGCCTGGAGAATCCCAGGGACAGGGGAGCATGGTGGGCTGCTGTCTATGGGGTCGTGCAGAGTAGGACACGACTGAAGTGACTTAGCAGCAGCAGCAGCAGAACACTTTCTAACACCATTCACAAAAATAAACTCAAAATGGATTAAAGATCTAAACGTAAGATCACAAACAATAAAACTCTTAGAGGAGAACATAGGCAAAACACTCTCCAACCTAATTTACAGCAGGATCCTCTATGACCCACTTCCCAGAATATTGGAAATAAAAGCAAAAATAAACAAATGGGACCTAATTAAAATTAAAAGCTTCTGCACAACAAAAGAAACTACAAGCAAGGTGAAAAGACAGCCTTCAGAATGGGAGAAAATAATAGCAAATGAAGCTACTGACAAACAACTAATCTCAAAAATATACAACCAACTTATGCAGCTCAATTCCAGAAAAATAAATGACCCAATCAAAAAGTGGGTCAAAGAACTAAACAGATATGTCTCCAAAAAAGACATACAGATGGCTAACAAACACATGAAAAGATGCTCAACATACTAATTATCAGAGAAATGCAAATCCAAACCACAATGAGGTACCATTTCACGCCAGTCAGAATGGTTGCTATCCAAAAGTCTACAAGCAATAAATGCTGGAAAGGGTGTGGAGAAAAGGGAGCCCTCTTACACTGTTGGTGGGAATGCAAACTAGTACAGCCGCTATGGAGAACAGTGTGGAGATTCCTTAAACTGGAAATAGAACTGCCTTATGACCCCGAAATCCCACTGCTGAGCATACACACCGAGGAAACCAGAATTGAAAAAGACACGTGTACGCCAGTGTTCATCACAGCACTGTTTATAATAGCCAGGACATGGAAGCAACCTAGATGTCCATCAGCAGACAAATGGACAAGAAAGCTGTGGTACATATACATAATGGAATATTACTCACCCATTAAAAAGAATACATTTGAGTCAGTTCTAATGAGGTGGATGAAACTGGAGCCTATTATACAGAGTGAAGTAAGCCAGAAAGAAAAACACCAATACAGTATCAGTCAGTTCAGTTCAGTCATTCAGTCATGTCCGACTCTGTGATCCCATGAATCGCAGCATGCCAGGCCTCCCTGTCCATCACCAACTCCTGGAGTTCACTCAGATTCTCATCCATCAAGTCAGTGATGCCATCCAGCCATCTCATCCTCTGTTGTCTCCTTCTTCTCCTGCCTCCAATCCCTCCCAGCATCAGAGTCCTTTCCAATGAGTCAACTCTTCACATGAGGTGGCCAAAGTACTGGAGTTTCAGCTTCAGCATCATTCTGTCCAAAGAAATCCCAGGGCTGATCTCCTTCAGAACAGACCGGTTGGATCTCCTTGCAGTCCAAGGGACTCTCAAGAGTCCTCCAACACCACAGTTCAAAAGCATCAATTCTTCAGCTCTCAGCTTTCTTCACGGTCCAACTCTCGTATCCATACATACAGTATACTAACACATGTATATGGAATTTAGAAAGATGGTAATGATGACCCTATATGCGAGACAGCAAAAGAGGCACAGATATATAGAACAGTCTTTTGGACTCTGTGGGAGAGAGCAAGGGTGGGATGATTTGGGAGAGTGGCATTGAAACATGTATAATATCATATGTGAAACAAATCACCAATCCAGGTTTCATGCATGAGACAGGGGCTGGTGCATTGAGATGACCCTGAGGGATGGGATGGGGAGTGGGAGGAGGGTTCAGGATGGGGAACACAGGTACACTCATGGCGGATTCATGTCAGTGTATGGCAAAACCACCACAATATTGTAAAGTAATTGGCCTCCAATTAAAATAAATAAATTCATTTTTAAAAGTTTAAAAGCAGAAATAAATTAAAAATAAATCTCCCATGGATATAGAGAAAGAAAAATCTTACACAATTTTTTCAAAATTCTATTCTACTATTGAAGGTATAGTTTAGGATAGTCATTGTATATGTGTAGACTTAAAAGGAACTCATAGCTAAAACAGTCATTACAATACAGAGTGATACATTCTATAGTTCTGTGACAGAACTAAGTTCAAAAGTCTTTAGATGTATAGAGAAGGATTATTTAATCTGTATTCAATCAAAGTATTAGACAAATTTACTATGTGGACAATAGGACATTTCAGGGAAGAAAAGAACAGGTAAAAACCAAATTAATATATGAAAGAACATATTGATATTATTGGTTAAAATATTTTTCACTCAATAATCCCACAGAAGCCAATGATACTTATATTGTAATCTCATGAGATAAATAATCATTTCCTGACAAAATTGTGGCTTCCCTATATGTCTTGAAGGAATCTTTCTAGGTATCAACTCAGATGATGAACCCTGAAGTCAACTGTAAAAATTTAGTCTATCTTGGAGTCTTATGGAATTAAGCCCTTTCACATTATATTACTATAAATTTAATAATTTTGTTATTTTCTGAAACAGCTTAGAAAGGAGTTGTTGCTATTGCTGTTTAGTCACTAAGTCATGCCCAACTCTTTGTGACCCCGTGGGCTGTAGCCTGCACAGGATAAGAAAAGAGAAACACAAAGAGATGAATAGGTAGTTCCCTAAGCAGTCATGGACTTCCCTGGTGGCTCAGACGGTAGAGCGTCTGCCTACAATGTGGGAGACCCGGGTTTGATCCTTGTGTCGGGAAGATCCTCTGGAGAAGGAAATGGGAACCCACTCCAGTACTCTTGGCTGGAAAATCCTATGGATAGAGAAGGGTGGTAGGCTACATTCCATGGGGTCGCAAAGAGTCAGACACGACTGAGCAATTTCACTTCACTTCACTTTAAGCAGTCATGGACATCACGAGAACTCAAGGAAGAGGAAAATATTGGCAATGGGTGGTAGACATTTTGAAACAAGCTTGCCATGCTACTGAATTATTCTTCATACTGGATTTAGTTCTGAACTGTCCCTTTTTGCAAGCTCTTTTTTGTACTCTCCCAAAGGAAATAGATAGCTCAGATGGTAAAGCATCTGCCTGCAATGTGGAAGACCTGGGTTTGATCCCTGAGTCAGGAAGATCCCCTGGAGAAGGAAATGGCAACCCACTTCAGTATTCTTGCCTGGAAAATTCCATGGATGGAGACCATAGTAGGCTACAGTCCATGGGATTGCAAAGAGTTGGACACGACTGAGCAACTTCACTGGTTCACAGGGAAATACTTTACCTTCAAGCACTCTTGGTAGGGAAGAAAGGGGACAAATCTTTGTAGAAGTGGAAATTTTGAAGAGGACTGAAGAAACACAAAGGAATCAGAGAAGTATAAGATGGGAAATATAGAATGAGCATAATAGTGCAAAGGTCAGAGATTCTGGAAATAGGCAGTCAAAGAATCCAATCTACCTACCTGGAGAGATGGGATGGAGAGGGAGGTGTGATGGAGGTTCAAGAGGGAGGAGACTTATGTATGCCTATTGCTTATTCATGCTGTGTATTGCAGATATTAACACAATATTGTAAAATAATTATCCTCTGATTAAAAATAAAATTAAAAATAATAAAATCCAAAAAAAAAAGAAAGAATCCAATCTTATTGGTCATTTACAAGCTCTGATTAATACTGGACAAAGTATTTGATTTCTCAGTGTCTTGACTCTAAGAAATAAAGATACTTTCTGATTTCCTGAGAATTTTTGAGAATTCTTTAATTCCTTGCTTTATTTTTATTGGTGACTTTAATCATTACTGGCACAGTATATACTCATCTGAATAATTGCTTTCCATCTCTTAAACTCATGTAAGTTGGGACTTTATTTTTTTCTGTTGCATCTCTAGTGCCTAAAACAATCTCTGAGCAGGAGTTCAGTAATGGTTACATGAATGAATCAGTTTAATAAATAAATAATGTAAATATATGAGTGCAACACCAGACACAACATAGCCATCTAATAAATGCTAGAGAGATACAGACAGACTAAGGTTCAAACTCTGGCAGTTTTATTGCTGTGTGACCTTGGGCTTCTTTAACTGTAAAATGGGTATAAATAAGAATAATATTCACCCTTTGATGACTGTCATTAAGGTAAGATGAATAAGTAGGATAATGAATGCTAAATCCATGGTAGTTAGTAGAGTATTCAGACTAAGGGGCTTACCCATTAAGATGAATGCTAACTTTCCACAAAGTCAAGTTCTTCCATAAGGAATTAGCCTAGTTTGAAAATGTCCAAATAAGGAGACAAGAAGTCACATTGATATATGGTGTTACCCTGAAGCTAGTATCTATACAAGACAATTAGAAATAAATTCAATTTATAGTTATAATGCATCTACAGGAAGCTAACACTGAGATTCAAAGGGTTATGCATTAGTTTTTATTCATAACTATATATGAGGATTCTAATTTTTCCAAGTGTAATTTCTTGAGGGTCTCCTGTATATAAAAATAATATTGAATTCAAAGTTATTTTCATAAAACAAGGTGACACACTGTGAGATTATTTTTCATTTCCTATTTTCTAAGAAGGTGATATCATAGCATGTTGGATTTTGAGATATCTAAAGACAAAAGTTCAATTAGCCTTGGTCTTGAGAAAAGAAGGGAGGGACTTAGCAATTTGCCTAGTTTGGTCCTGCTAATAATCTTCCAAGGCATCTATTTTTCCTAATTGTCCATACTCAGCTAGGTGTTCAAAGCAATATTTCAAAAAAATAACAACAAAAAAGAATTTGTTTAACCAGTGTTATGCTGACAGACAATACATATAAAAGAACCACAGAACAATTTGGAATTGAATGTTATGTTGGCAAAGTGTTCAAAGTTTTACATGATTAGAGATTCAATTTTATTAATGTAGCAAAACTGCATTACATAAAGTCGTTTTACTTTGTGTTGCTCTTTTACATGTTCTCCAAACATAGTGGGATGAGCTGAAGTATATGCCAAAACTGCATCACTGTTCAACTTCTCTCTCTGCCCAATTCTGCTTCCCTCTCTTCCTCACAGGTTTTGTCCTCAACAACATGTCAAAACAAACCTCTTATTTGCAAATCTCCATTTCTGAATCTATTTCCTGAGGAACACAATCTAACATCAAAGCTAAGTACAACTTAGTTTCCAGCAAAAACAAAGGAAAATCCTTTTTGGAAAAAAAAAATACATGGACCAATAAGATTAAGATCAAGAAATATTAACTCAGTGCCAAAAAGAAACCCACAAGAAACAAGTCACCATGATTGAGAATAAGAAGAAAGAATAAATCTTAATGTTCAAATTACCAGGAAGAAAATATAAAATAATTTGGAAAGCATCAAAAGACAAGTGACTCATCACACATAATGATACCCCCATAAGGCTATCAGTAAATTCCTCAGCAAAAAACTTGAAGGCCAGGAGAAAGTGAGATATATGAATACTAATTTTAAAATAGCAAACAAACACACAAAAAATAAAACCTGCCAACCAAGAATACCACACCTGGCAAATCTGTCCTTTGTAAATGAAGGAAAGATAGACTTTCTCAAACAAAAGCTAAGAGAGTTCATCATTACTAGATCTGCCTTATAAGAAATGCTAAATAAAGTTCTTCTAGTTGAAAGGATACTACTTAGCAACATGAAAACATAGGAAAGCTAAAACTCACTGTATGGTAAGTATATAATCAGATTCAGAATACTCAAACACTGTAATTATGGTGCACAAATAACAATGAATGAAATGCTAAAAAGTAAATAAATCACACTATGAGAAAGCAAGAAGTGATTATCAATTTGACTGGGAAGATGAAAAAAAGTCATTAAATTTCAAAGTTTAAAATTATTTTGATTCAAAGAGTAGATTTAAGCATCAGATTAATACAACTAAAGGGAGAATTACTGAACTGAAACTTAGCACTAAAGAAATTAACAAAAATGTAGCACCATAGATAGAGTCAAAGTATGACAGCAAGTTTTGAATGATAGGAAGTACAGACTAAGAAGATCTAAAGACACCTAATCACAGTCCAAGAAAAAGAGTAGAGTGGTTAGAGGACAGGCAATACTAGAAGATACAGGTTGAGAAGTTTTCAAAGCCACTGAAACACTTAAATCTATAAATATGTAAATCATATTATATTCTATGCATAATAATTAGAAATTCATACCTAAGCAAATTCTAGCAGAACTGCAGAGTCTTCTAAGAGGATTCAATCAGCCCAAATGAAAAAAAAAAGATCAGTTACGAAGGAAAGACGATTCGACTGGCAGAAGTACTGAGAGAAAAATAACTGCTATCCTGGAATCGTGTCCCCAGTAAAACTATCTTTCAAGTGTAAATAAATGCATTGTATGGATCCAATTGAGTAACTTGGTTTTGAATGTTTAGTCAAAGGACGTATCTTGAGAATGTGTAGTGCCCTTCATACTCAAAAATTGAGAATATGGATTTCATTGTAATACAATACATTTAGTTCTTTGATATCTGTGCGTTCTGCTACTCTATTTAAATTCTCACAAGTATTTTTACTTTAAGAGGTACTACATCAGGATGTTGTGCTAAGAATTATGCCTTTTTTTCTCTATGCCTAGTTTTCCTAAAACCACCCTCAAGTGTGCCCTACTATATCTAGGCACAGAAATAACCCTTTATCATCTTTGTCCCAATTACATCCATATTAAACAAACCAGAAGCATGTCCTCACCTCTCACTTCTTTATAAGCAAGTGATAAATTCCTTTTATAGTCAAGGGACTTGTCCTAATTATTCTTCACTCCTTCTTTCCTCAGTGCTCAGAATTTAGCAGACAAAATTCAAATAATAGGCCCTTGATCAATTTTTAAAACTGAAGAAAAGATAGGAAATCTCTTTAGTAGGTTTTTTATTTTTGTTCTATATATACTACCTAAAACAGTTGTCTTGTGATAAATTGAGATTTATGGCTTCTAATTATTTAACACACTATTTTCCCATCACAAATATTTCCATAATTAGGGCTCAGAAATGAAATTTAAATTAAAAGAAAAAGAGTGAAATCATCTGAGTCTAAAATAAGTATTCTCAGATATCTCTCAAACTATAATCTTTGTCAATACATGCTTACAATGGTTTATTATATTAAGAAGCCCTTGTTTAAATTGATGGCAGTTGATGGTACATAAAGAAGCCCATGTTTAAATTGATGGCAATTGATGGCAGTTGTCCCAGAAGAAATTAGATAATCTAATTTAACTTTTTGGCAATATTCTTCTATTTTCTCATTTAGGTACATTATTATATTAGCCATGGAGAAACAATGACTGGTACCAATCTGAAGAAAAAAAAAATGCAAGTTCCCTGTGAGCATTAAATATGGTGAACATTTAATTGTAAACCATAAAGAAATTATCAGTTTTTTGGGTACTTTTTGAAATGGCCTTTTCAGATGCCTTTTATAATGGCTGCCTGAAATATCTTAGATAAATAAAAGATAGGAAGATAGCTGTTCTCTACTGATAATATTCTGGTACTGCATTAAGTTCTGAAGACATAGAAATGAATGGTACCCATAATCATCTATTCAAAATTTACCAGGAAAGTCAGAAAAGTAACAAGATCAAGTTGAAGTTTCACTAGAATGAATTTTAAATTATGATTAATCATTTGTTCATTGGTTAGTTTTTCAGTTTTCCAACCCTAGGCACACATATTTTTGTCCTTAGCCTTTACATTCACAGGTGGAAATAATAAGCAAACCTAATATAATATTTATTATAGTCAAATAAAGATTTTTCTCAAAATTCTTGTGCTAATTCGGCAAAGCAGTTTTAACATTTAGATAGTCTGAATGTCATCTATGAATAAATCATAAACTTACAACACGTTCTAATGACTAAGTGCTTTTCATAGTCTCAGTATCTTTTGCAATGGAAACACTGAACCAGATAATTAAAAGTCTATGCTACCTTAACACCTTCAGTGCCTCCTTAATGTTGTATAACTCTAATTGACCAAGAATGAACACATTGCATATTGTCAAATTGCTCCATTTCATATAGGGCATAACTGCCATTATGTCAACAAGATACCATTAACCTTCTTCAAGAAGCTGGTACTGCTGTGCAACAGCTGCTTTACAGAGAAAAGTAGGTAGTGATCTAAAAAAATTGTCACATGAATTTAGAAATAAAACTGCTCTGAATAAGAGGGCATGCCACACCTGCAGTCTGAAGGAAAATAGGTTAAACAAAATAGAGAACCCTTAAAAGAAGAGAAATTTGAAATTGATTTTTTTTAATGTAAAGAATAAATAGTGTCTATGTAGACTGAATCAACTGCTAAATCTCCATGAGAAGCCTTTAATTGTGTGATATTTGAACAGCTTTTTTTGTGTGTATGAGTTCTCATTAGGAGGGGCATGTTGGACAGTTGTTTTTTAAAGATTATCAGCTTTGCGAGTAGCCACTTTTGAGTCACTGAAGAGATTACTGTTAACTCTAATTATTCTTCAGTATTAACAAGAAGCACTAAGGTAGTGCATTTATGGGTTTTCAAGATCATAAAGTTACATTAATATTGACATAATATTTGTCAATACATAATTAACCCCATCCCCAAATGACATGGACTTTTGGGTGAACAGGTGTCTGCTGCTACTGAAAGTATTTTCATCTATTTGCTGATTATAAACATATTGTAATCAACAGGAAAAATAATTCTTGTTTGTTTGAACCCATGTACCTAGAGCTTTTTTAAGTGGGTCATAGTAAAAAAAAAAAAAAAAGACTAAAAGATGGCAAATGTAATATCTTCTCTCTATTTTGTCACATCTCCTCACACTTAAAAATATTTACCCAATTTTCCTATTTCTACAGAACTATGCAAACTCTTTGTTTTCCCCTTTTTTTATCATCCTCTTTTAATTTCACAGGTTGTATAACATTGTGAAGGTCAGGAATATTATTTTTACTTCTGCTAGCTACTGCTGAGAAACCAGAGAAAATCAATTATAACTCTTTGTTTTAAAGGGCAGTGGATGGTTACTGAGAGAAATAATCTCATTTTTCTGCTTATTAGTGTGTTTTGTTGTTGTTTAGTCACCAAGTGGAGTTTGACTCTTTTGCGACCTCACCGAGCCTGCCAGGCACCTCTGTGCATGGGATTTTCCAAGCAAGAATACTGGACTGAATTGCCATTTCCTTTTCCAAGGGATCTTCCCAACCCAGGGATCAAGTCCATATCTCCAGCACTGCAGATGGATTCTTTACCACTGAGTTACCAGAGAAGCTCTATTAGTGAGTCGTTGTTGTTCAGTTGCCCAGTTGTGTCTGACTCTGCGACCCCATATACTACATCAGAAGCAGGCATTCCTGTCCTTCACAAGAGTTACCAATCCACATTTGAAGTGGTAGGAATTAAGAAATAACAGTCCACACTCATACACAAGGGATGTGATACCTTGTTTCACACCTCACTGGCTCCAATTTGAGGGTAAATCAAAAAGTGACACACTATTGATATAGAATGTGGGTCTGCCAATCACAATACGTGATGTTTGGACATCACTTTACAGTGTAAGATTCATTTCCATTTAAGCCATAATTTCAACTTCAACAACCCTGTCACACAGTAAGGATAATATTAACATCTGGTGTTCCCATTACTACCAAAATATACCTAAAATATGACAAAATCAACTAAATTACAAAACCTATTGTTGTGTCTCTTCACATGGAATAAAGCTAGCTAAAGTCAACAGCAAAAGGCTAAAAGAGTTTTGCCAAGAGAATGCACTGGTCATAGCAAACACCCTCTTCCAACAACACAAGAAAAGACTCTACACATGGACATCAGCAGATGGTCAATACTGAAATCAGAATGATTATATTCTTTGCAGCCAAACATGGAGAAGCTCTATACAGTCAGCAAAAACAAGACTGGGAGCTGACTGTGGCTCAGATCATGAACTCCTTATTGCCAAAGTCAGACTTAAATTGAAGAGAGTATGGAAAATCACTAGACCATTCAGGTATGACCTAAATCAAATCCCTTATGATTATACAGTAGAAGTGAGAAATAGATTCAAGGGATTAGAACTAATAACAGAGTGCAACTAGAATAGAGCTCACTTCAAGAAAATTAGAAATACTAAAGGAATATTTCATGCAAAGTGGGCACAATAAAGGACAGAAATGGTATGGACCTAACAGAAGCAGAAGATATTAAGAAGAGGTGGCAAGAATACACAGAAGAACTATACTAAAAAACATCTTCATGACCCAGATAATAACCATGGTATGATCACTCATCTAGAGCCAGATATCCTGGAATGCAAAGTCAAATGGGCCTTAGGAAGCATCACCATAAACAAAGCTAGTGGAGGTGATGAAATTCTAGTTGAGCGATTTCAAGTACTAAAAGATGATGCTGTGAAAGTACTGCATTCAATAAACCAGCAAATTTGGAAAACTCAGCAAAGGCCACAGGACTGGAAAAGGTCAGTTTTCATTCCAATCCCAAAGAAAGGCAATGTCAAAGAATGCTCAAACTACCGCATAATTGCACTCATCTCACATGTAAGTAATGATCAAAGTTCTCCAAGCCAGGCTTCAATAGTACATGAACCATGAACTTCCAGATGTTCAAGCTGGATTTAGAAAAGGCAGAGGAATGAGACATCAAATTGCCAACATCCACTGGATCATTGAAAAAGCAAAAGAGTTCCAGAGAAGCATCTACTTCTGCTTTATTGACAATTCCAAAGACTTTGACTGTGTGGATTGCAACAAAACTGTGGAAAATTCTTAAAGAAATGGGAATATCTGACCTGCCTCCTGAGAAATCTGTATGCAGGTCAAGAAGGAACAGTTAGAACTCGACATGGAACAAAAGACTGGTTCCAAATCAGGGAAGGCTTATCTCAAGGCTGTATATTGTCACCCTGCTTATTTAACTTATATGCGGAGTACATCATGAGAAATGCTGGACTGGATGAAGCACAAGCTGGAATCAAGATTGCCAGTAGTAATATTGATAACCTCAGATATGCAGATGACACCACCCTTATGGAAGAAAGCAAGGAACTAAAGAGCCTCTTGATGAAAGTGAAAGAGGAGAGTGAAAAAGTTGGCTTAAAGCTCAACATTCAGAAAAACTAAGATCATGGCATCTGGTACCATCACTTCATGGCAAATAGATGGGGAAACAGTGGAAACAGTTATAGACTTTATTTTGGGATTGCTCCAAAATCACTGTAGATGGTGACTTCAGTCATGAAATTAAAAGACACTTGCTCCTTGGAAGATAAGCTATGACTAATTTAGACAGCATATTAAAAAGCAGAAACATTACTTTACCAACAAAGGTCCATCTATTCAAAACTATAGTTTTTCTAGTAATCATGTATGGATGTGAGAGTTGGACTATAAAGAAAGCTGAATGCCAAAGAATTGATGCTTTTCAACTGTGGTGTTGGAGAAGGCTATTGAGAGCCCCTTGGACTGCAAAGAGATCCAACTAGTCCATCCTAAAGGAAATCAGTCCTGAATACCCATTGGAAGGACTGATGCTGAAGCTGAAACTCCAATACTTTGGCCACTTGATGGGAAGTAGTGACTCATTGAAAGAAACCCTGATGCTGGGAATGATTGAAGGCAGGAGGAGAGGGGGACAACAGAGGATGAAGTGGTTGAATGGCATCACTGACTCAATGGACATGAGTTTGAGTAGGCTCCGGGAGTTGGTGATGGACAGGGAGGGCTGGCATGCTGCAGTCCATGGGGCTGCAGAGTCAGACATGACTGAACGACTGAACTGAACTGAACTGAAAGTCAACAGCAGAGGAGAGATACTAAAGGAGATTAAATCAGGCAACTTACATGGTCATATTTCTATATCTGTGAGTGTAAAGGAAATATTTACTTTCAGTTAAATTTATCAAATATTTGCTTAATACCTACAAGGTACATGATTGGGACTTCCCAGGAAGCTCAGTGGTAAAGAATCCACCTACCAATGCAGGAGACACAGGTTCAATTCCTGGGTTAGGAAGATCCCCTGGAGTGTGAAATGGCAATCTGCTCCAGTAGTCTTCCTTGGAAAATTCCACAGACAGTGGAGCCTGGTAGGCTACCATCCATGGGGTCACAAGTGTCAGACACAACTGAGCAACTGAGCATACAGACACTAGGCACATTGCACTACACTGGGATATGCACTACTCTGGGATATGCAAAAAGATGATGGAGTTCTTACCAACAAGAAATTTATAATCTCCCAAAGATATAAGATATATTGTACATAAATTAAAGAAGCTATAAGAATAAATGAAATCCCAAGGTGAATACACAAAAATTAAAAATGAAACTAAAATAGCTTGAAATAGTAGATAATATTTAAACTTGACCTAAAAAGGTTTCGATAAATTTGAGGAAAAACAGAAAATTTCAGTATTCATTGTCTACTATGTTAGGTAAATAAGATACAGGTCCTCCCTTGAGATTATAATTGAATGAAAAACTCATAGTCACTTTCAATATGCCAAAAGGAAATAGTTAGAAAGCAATGTAACATATCTTCAGATAGATTAAGAAAATGAAGCAACTAAAGTTCTTTGAATAGAGTTATACAATGAGAGTGAATATTCAGAATAATTAACTTGGCAGCTATCTCCACATGGAGATTTTTCATTTATCTATAAACAATAAAAACAAGGTATTGAACATCTCAGCTTTGGAATGTACTAATGGCTATAAAGAAAACACTTGCAAACTAATGCCGAGAATGTTAAACTGGTCTCCCTGTATGGAAAAGCTTTATTTTCTAATCTTACCCATGATCAATTATATTTCTTACAGTCTTTTCAAAAAGCATTTCATTATCCTTTCTTATTCAATGGGAAAGGTGAGTAGGAATATATTACTGAAAATAGGCATACATAGCTCACATCATGCCATCTCATGATTCTTTTCAATAGCATGTTTTACACCTCAGTCTGATCTCAAAATTTAAATGATTTCAAATGTGCTTGATCATACAGCATTGTGAAGTTAGAAATCAAACACACACTTCAAGGAGAAATTCACAGGGAAAATACCAATAGAGAAAATTAATGTGGTCAGTGCCAGTAAACAAACAGGAAAGTTAATCAGTTCAGTCCAGTCACTCAGTGGTGTCTCTTTGTGACTCCCACGAACTGCAGCACAACAGGCTTCCCTGTCCATCACCAACTCCTGGAGGTTGCTCAAATTCATGTCCATTGAGTCAGTGATGTCATCCAACCATTTCATCCTCTGTCCTCCCCTTCTTCTCCTGCCTTCAATCATTCTTGGCATCATGGTGGCCAAAGTGTTGGAGTTTCAGCTTCAGCATCAGTCCTTTCAATGAATATTCAGGACTGATTTCCTTTAGGATGGATTGGTTGGATCTCCTTGTAGTCCAAGAGACTCTCAAGAGTCTTCTCCAACACCACAGTTCAAAAGCATCAGTTCTTTGGTGCTCAGATTTCTTTATAGTCCAACTCTCACATCTGTACATGATTACTGGAAAAGCCATAGTTTTGACTAGATGGACCTTTGTTCATAAAGTAATGTCTGCTTTTTAATATGCTGTCTAGGTTGGTCATAGCTTATCTTCCAAGGAGCAAGTGTCTTTTAATTTCATGGTTGCAGTCACCATCTGCAGGGATTTTGGAGCCCCAACAATTAAAGTCTGTCACTGTTTCCACTGTTTCCCCATCTATTTGCCATGAAGTGATGGGACTGAATACCATGAACTTAGTTTTCTGAATGTTGAGTTTTAAGCCAATGCTTTCACTCTCCTCTTTCACTTTCATCAAGAGGCTCTTTAGTTCTTCTTCACTTTCTGCAATAAGGATGGTCTCATCTGCATATCTGAAGTTATTGATATTTCTCCCAGCAATCTTGATTCCAGCTTGTGCTTCATCCAGCCTGGCATTTCACATGATGCACTCTGCCTATTAGTTAAATAAGCAGGGAGACAATATACAGCCTTGATGTAAGCCTTTCCTGATTTGGAAACAGTCTGTTGTTCCATGTCCAATTCTAACTGTTGTTTTTTGACCTGCACACATATTTCTCAGGTGCTATGGTATTTCTATCTCTTTTAAGTTTGTTGTGATCCACAGTCAAAGCCTTTGGGGTAGTCAATGAAGCATAAGTAGATGGTTTTCTGGAACTCTCTTGCTTTTTTCATCATCCAACGGATTTGAGCAATTTGATATCTTTTTCCTCTGTCTTTTCTAATTCCAGCTTGGACATCTGGAAGTTCATGGTTCACCTACTGTTGAAGCCTGGCTTGGAGAATTTTGAGCATTTTGCTAGCGTGTGAGATGAGTGCAATTGTGCAGTAGTTCAAACATTCTTTGGCATTGCCTTTCTCTGGGCTTGGAATGAAAACTGACCATTTCCAGTCCTGTGGCCACTGCTAAATTTTCCAAATTCGCTGGTGTATTGAGTGCAGCACTTTCACAGAATCATCTTTTAGTACTTGAAATAGTTCAACTGGAATTCCGTCACCTCCACTAGCGTTGTTTATAGTGATGCTTCCTAAGGACCACTTCATTTGCATTCCAGGATGTCTGGCTCTAGGTGAGTGATTGCACCATCGTGGTTATCTGGGTCATGAAGATATTTTTTCTATAGTTCTCCTGTGTATTCTTGCCACACCTTCTTTTTTTTAAATTAATTTATTTATTTTTATTGGAGGCTAATTACTTTGCAATATTGTAGCAGTTTTTGCCATACATTGACATGAATCAGCCACGGGCTCACATGTGTTCCCCATCCAGAACCCCCCTCCTCACCTCCCTCCCCATCCCATTCCCCAGGGTCATTCCAAAGTACCTCTTCTTAATAACTTCTACTTCTGTTAGGTCCATACCATTTCTGTCCTTTATTGTGACCACCTTTGAATGAAATATTCCCTTGGTATCTCTAATTTTCTTGAAGAGATCTCTTGTCTTTCCCATTCTATTGTTTTCCTCTATTTCTTTGCACTGTTCACTGAGGAAGGCTTTTTTATCTCTCCTTGCTATTATTACTCTGCATTCAAATGGGTATACCTTTCCTTTTCTCCTTTGCCTTTAGAAGCGAAAGGGAAAGAAGCTAAAGGACATATAATAGTTTGAGATATTTATCTCAGGGTAGACAAAATAACAGTAAACTATTTTATGTAACCATCCATATTGTCTTCTTTAAGGCAAAGTGATAAATGTCAACATTTTATTTACATCTATGGGATCTGGTGGCTCAGATGATTAAAGAATCCATGTGCTGAAGCAGGAGAAACAAAAGACGCTGGTTACATGCCTGGGTTGGGAAGATCCCCTGGAAAAGGGAATGGCAAACCACTCCAATATTTTTGCCTGGAAAATTTCATGGACAAAGCAGCCTAGTGGGCTACAGTCCATGCTGTCACAAAGAGTCAGACATGATAGCAGCTTCCACTCTTTTCCTGTGATGTAATGTTATTTGGGGAGATGTTTGTAACAGTTCAGTTCAGTTCAGTCGCTCAGTCGTGTCCAACTCTTTGTGACCCCAAGGACTACATCATGCCAGACTTCCCTGTCCATCATCAACTCCCAGAGCTTGCTGCAACTCATGTCGATCACATCAGTGACGCCATTCAACCATCTCATCCTCTGTCCTCCCCTTCTCCTGCATTCAATCTTTCCCAGCAGCAAGGTTTTTAAAATGAGTCAGTTCTTCACATCAGGTGGCCAAAGTATTGGAGCTTCAGCTTCAGCATCAGTCCTTCCAATGAATATTCAGGACTGATTTCCTTTAGGATGGACTGGTTGGACACTGCAGTCCTTTGCAGTCCAAGGAACTCTCAAGAGTCTTCTCCAACACTGCCGATCAAAAGCATCATTTCTTTGGTGCTCAGTTTTCTTTATAGTTCAACTCTCACATCCATACATGACTATTGGAAAAACCATAGCTTTGATTAGATGGACCTTTGATGGCAAAATAATGTCTCTGCTTTTTAATATGCTGTCTAGGTTGGTCATAGATTTTCTTCCAAGGAGCAAGCATCTTTTAATTTCATGGATGCAGTCATATCTACAGTGATTTTGGAGCACAAAAATTAAAGTCTGTCACTGTTGCCATTGTTTCCCCATCTACGTACCATGAAGTGATGGGACCAGATGCCATGACCTTAGTTTTTTGAATGTTGAGTTTTAAGCCAACCTTTTCACTCTCCTCTTTCATGAAGAGGCTCTTTATTTCCACTTCACTTTCTGCCATAAGGGTGGAGTCATCTCCATATCTGAGGTTATTGATATTTCTCTCTGTAATCTTGATTCCAGCTTGTGCTTCATCTAGCTTGGCATTTCACATAATGTACTCTGCATATAAGTTAAATAAGCAGGGTGACAATATACAGCCTTGACATATTCCTTTCCCGATTTGAACCAGTCCATTGTTCCATATCCAGTTCTAACTGTTGCTTCTTGACATGCATACTGATTTCTCAGGAGGCAGGTCAGGTGGTCTGGTATTCCCATCTCTTTTAAGAATTTCACAAAGTTGTTGTGATCCATACAGTCAAAGGCTTTGGCGTAGTCAATAAAGCAGAAGTAGATGGTTTTCTGGAACTCTCTTGCTTTTTCAATGATCCAGTGGATGATGGCAATTTGATCTCCGATTCCTCTGCCTTTTCTAAATCCAGCTTGAACATCTGGAATTTCTTGGTTCATGTACTGTTGAAGCCTTGCTTGGAGTATTTTGAGCATTACTTTGCTAGTGTGTGAGATTAGTGCAATTGTGCAGTAGTTTTTACAATACATTCTTTGGTATTGCCTTTCTATGGGATTGGAATGAAACTGACCTTTTCCAGTCCTGTGGCCACTGCTGAGTTTTCCAAGTTTGCTGGCATATTGTGTGCAGCACTTTCACAGCATCATCTTTTAGAATTTGAAATAGCTCAACTGGAATTCCATAACTTACAATAACTTTGTTCATAGTGCTGCTTCCTAAGGCCCACTTGACTTTGGACTCCAGGATGTCTGTCTCTAGGTGAGTGATCACACCATCATGATTATATGGGCCGTGAAGATCTTTTTTGTACAGTTCTGTGTATTCTTGCCATTTCTTCTTAATATCTTATGCTTCTGTTAGGTCCATACCATTTCTGCCCTTTATCGAGCCCATCTTTGCATGAAATGTTCCCTTGGTAGCTCTAATTTTCTTGAAGAGATCTCTAGTCTTTCCCATTCTGTTGTTTTCCTTTATTTCTTTGCATTGATCACTGAAGAAGGCTTTCTTATCTCTCCTTGCTATTCTTTGGAACTCTGCATTCAAATGGGTGTATCTTTCCTTTTCTCCTTTGCCTTTAGCCTCTTCTTTTTTCAGCTATTTGTAAGGCCTCCTCAGACAACCTGAGAAGGTTGTTGCATTTCTTTTTCTTGTGGATGGTCTTGATCACTGCCTTCTGTACAATGTCCTGAACCTCTGTTCATAGTTCTTCTGGCACTCTATCAGATCTAATCTCTTGAATCTATCCATCACTTCCACTGTATAATCGGAAGGGATTTGAATTAGGTCTAACCTAAATGGTCTAGTGGTTTTTGCTACTTTCTTCAATTTAATTCTGAATTTGGCTATAAGGAGTTCATGATCTGAGCCATGGTCATTAAGATATAAAATATAAATCTTAATGAAGTTTAAATGGGTAAATGAAATTTTGGTTTATGTAAGGTTTATATTGGGTTAATCTCAGATTTGCTAAATAACTTACTTCTAATATATTTCTCCACATTTTATATTTATACATTTCCTAAAAACAGTTTGGGAAAAATATGTTTGTTTTCTGTTTTCAAAGGAAGGAAGAGAGTTTTAGGTCTTCCCAGGTAGCACTAGTGGAAAAGAACCAGCATGCCAATGCAGAAGACATAAGAGACATGGGTTCAATCCCCGGTTCAGGAAGACTCCCTGCAGGAGGGCAAGGCAACCCACTCCAGTATCTTGCCTGGAGAATCCCATGGATAGGGGAGACTGGCAGTCCATAGGGTCTCAAAGAGTCAGACACAACTAAAGTGACTTAGCACGCATGAGTGCAAGAGAGTTGAAAGTCTGGTGACCAATTACTACATCTCCAATTCATTCTTCTTATATGAACTTCAGAAGTATATATCTCATTGCTTATTTCATATTTTTACTTAGTACCCTCTCTAAAAGATAATTCAGATGACTTTAGGTTGCAACCAGTGGGCCTACAAAGACAATCTTGACAGCACAACTTGCCTTCACTGAAAATTTCCTAAGATGTTGTGTAGACAAGTTGGCCTTTTGCCTTATAAATCTCATGCCCTTCCTTGAAATTAACTTCAGTCTGACCTAAAAACTTACTTAATATTTGTGTACTCCACCTCTCTGATTTGTAAAATGGAAATATTACTTATCTCATGTAGCTGTACTAAGGATTCAAAACAAAGTTTTTAAAGTTTCTGGCCAGTAGTAAGTTCTCAAATGTTGGTAGTTATTTTGATGAAATGAGGCATCTTTTGTCCTTTATAAGCAAGAATGGGTACAAATAAGTACATATAGAATATAATAAATAAAAACAACCTTTTGCTATGGTATAAAGATGTAAGAGGTAATAAATCTCTCATTTTCTCAGGGGAAAAAAAATGAATGAAGCAAATGCCATAAAATAGAATGGACTCTTCTAAAGGCAAATGGAGTCACTCTGATTAATGTTTTATTGCATGGAATGTATCAAGTACTTTTCTCAACAGCTTAAAATTTTTCATACATGCCCAGTTTCTGTTACTTTGATACAGGTAAAGAACAATTATTACTATCATTTGATTAAAGGTAAGACAAAGTTAAGTGATATTTTTAAAGTTCTACCTTTAGACCAGGGAGAATGAAGGTTCTAGTCCTGGATTTCAAATCCCTAGTTATTATGCCTTTTCCATTAAAGTACATTTCCATTATTTAACACGGTAGACAGTGTTATGGTCACATGACTTAAAGACATGTGGAAGAAAAGTCAGTCAACCAGTGTTCATTCACATCCATATGTTTGGCACTGGGCCAAAAAAAAAATTTTTTTTAACCCTATTATGACTTATTTTTTGTTGTTGAGATTTCTTTTCATTTAGATTTTGGACTTATGATCATAATCACTTGAAACCATCAAATTCATCTAACTAACTCCTGTAACTCATATTTTTCTGTGTTGTCTGACAGTGTAAGTCTTCAAACTTTTACTTATGAAAAATGTTTGTTTATAGGGCATCAGATCATATATTTCTTCTATACATAAATGCTCTTTGAGGAAATGATCTTAGGTTTCAGTCTGATTTTTACTGTTTAAACCCTTAAAAATGTAGACAATTGTAATTAATACAATTTTAAAATAATTTTGAGTCTTTTTTTGCATATTAAGTTAGGAATTTTTATTCTAATAGTTTTCAGGTAGATTCCTTAAGAATTTCTATATGCAAGACATTTTTATCTATAAAGAAAGATAGTTTTATTTCTTCTTTTCCCAATTAGATAGTTTTATTAATTTTTCTTGCCAAATTTCTCCAGCTATAATTTCTAGTACAATTTGAATAAAGGTGGTAAAAGCAGATATCTTTGTATGTTCTTGATCTTAAAGGGAGAAAATATTCAGCCTTTCATCACTAAGTATGACACTGTGAGTGCTTAGACGCTCAGTTGTGTCCAACTTTTTGCAACCCCGTGGACTGTAGGCCACCAGGCTCCTCTCTCTATGGAGTTCTCCAGGCAAGAATAATGGAATGGGTAGCCATTCCCTTCTCCAGGGAATCTGCCCAAACCAGGGACTGAACCCTGATCTCCTGCAAAACATAGCCTGTAGTTTTCTTTTCTTGTGACGTCTTGTCTTTATATTAATGTCCTATAATGGTTCTAAAAACTCATAACAAACTTGGTGGCTTAATAGTGCACAAATTTAGTTTCTAACAATTCTGGTGGCCAGGAGTCCAAAGTCAATTTCACTGGGCCAGAACTGTGCTGTTGGTAGGACTGCACTCCCTCCAAAGGCACTTGGGGAGAATTTGTTTCAACACCTTTTCCAGCTTATAGAGATAAATATTTTGGCTTAAGGCCCCTCTGTCTATCTTCAAAGACATCAGTGTAACATCTTCAAAGCTCTCTGCTTTCATCATTACATCGTTTTCTATCTGCTTCCTTCCTGTAAGTACATTTGTGATCAGTTAAGCATCTACCCAGATAATCCTGGAGAATGTCCTCATCTCAATAACTTTAACATATCAGAAAGTCTCTTTTTCCATATAAGGTAAAATTTACTGTTTTCAGGGATTAGGAGCTCAATCTATTTGGGGGCCTTTATTTAGCTTACCTAAACTTGTTTTGATATTAGCTTAGTAGTGGCCTCAGAATGAATTGGTGAAGTGGGGTAAGGCAAAGGGATTGACTGCTAATGAATACAGGATTCCCCTTAGTGGGGACAAAAATATTCTAAAATTAGGTAATAGTGATTGTTGCACCACTCTGTGAATATACTAAAAAATTACTGAATTGTATATTTTAAGTGGGTGAATTGGATAGTATATGAATGATATCTCGATCAGGCTGTATTTTGTTTAAAAAAAAATACAAAATAAACAAAAAATAGTAAAGGAAGTAAGAGTTTTACTTTCTTTGCTTCTGTAGCATACTTATAACGGGGACTTCCTTGGCTGGTAATCCTCTGGAAATTATATTCAATTAATAGCAGAAGGAAATGAAAAGTAATGAAAAGAAAACAACTGAGACCAGGTTATTCTGGCAACCAGCAGTGAGATTTGGATTTTGTCAAACTCCTGATCTCTTCCTGGAAAATCTCCAGCTCTCTTAATATTCTCTGAATACATGAAGCTAAGATATAACTTTATTTACATTTGATTAATTTATTGAGTATATTATATTCTTATTTAATGTACATTTCACAGTATGCATTGACTTAGTAAATTAACAAATATTGGGTTGGCCAAAAAGTTTGTTTGAGTTTGCCATATCCTGCAAAAACCTGAAAGAACTTCTTGGCCAACCCAGTACAATTCAGTATCCCATATGATGGGAGTGTATGGGTCATATTATAGATAGTGTTCTAGATGTGTCTAAAGAGATTATTTTAATCTGGAAATAAAGCTAGAGTCAGATACCATAATCAGAAAGCCCATTTTGAAAAAGCTCTAGAAAGAAATAAAAGGCTTAGATGCAGTAACATTTGTCTTTAAATGGACAGAAAATCTGCCTGACTAAAAGATAAAATGTGAATGGGAAATAGACATTGGAAGTTAAATGAAGGTCATAGAAGACATTTGAAGATAACTGGATTTCTTCTCCAGCAATAATGCATTAAAGAACATTGAGCAAATGAATGATATAATAACATTTGAATTTTAAAATATTTCTCTTGCTATATGTTGATGGAAAGAAATGCAATAACTTAGTTAAGGACAACACTTCTGAGAGCATTTTAGCAAGATAAGTAAGAGAACATAGTTTAATTAGTTTAGTGACAATAGGGAGTAAGAATGGTAGGGAAAACTAAGGAAATATCTAGGAGGTAGATTCAAGTGGAATTGGGAGAACATTAGGTATTGCAGGAGAGAAAGGACTATAGCTATGATGTCATTATTATTTTTGTTCTAAACTTGATTAGGAAAATGGAGAGCAGAGCTATGTCAGTAAAAAATAAGTTGAGATTTGGAAAGTAAATGAAGAGTTCAGTTTAAATATACATAATATAAGATATATAGAGAATAAGGTACTTGCAGAAGACATATAAGTACACAATATGGAAGGCAAACTCAGGAGACAGATTAGGGCTCATAATAAAGATGGAAAGGGAAGGACTGCAATCAGAATATGAACAATTTAAACTGTAAGAGTTTTGTAAGATACTGGTGAAAAGAGGTTAAGTCCTGACTAACAATAACACTGCAGAATAGAGATGTGTTTCAGAAAGAAGAAACAAGACTTGTGACAGGCGAAAGGAAAGCTGAAATTTAAATATCATTTAAATTTGAAATAATGTAAAAATTACCAAGAATTTTAAGAATAATTATACATAGTTATTAAAGCTTTGCTGGACTCATAAATCTGTCTCAAGATAGACATTCGACAAAAGAGAATCCTCAACAAATTAAACAGTAACTTACTAGCATACAGCTAGTAACTTGGCTATATTGTGCTTCATTTTCTGATCCTATAACTAGTGAAGTCCTTAGACAGCTGGTCAATGAACTGTTTTTGTTTTTTTGTTTTTTTTACAATCTGTGATGAGATAAGAAGCTTGTGCCAAAATATAAATCAACTAAGGCATGCAAGGAATAGAAATCAACTGTTTGACTCAGTTGATATTTGAAGGGTAGGAAATATATAAGACTTTCTAAAAAAGCTGTATTGGTATATAACCTGGCACAATCATCTAATCCCATCATAGATCAATAAGATAGAATTATCTGATTGCCACTTGAGTGGCAGTGCTGAGAAGTGTCCTGTCCAGTCTTGACTGAACAGCTTGGATCAGACCAAATATTCTACTCAGAATGGTTGTGAAATTGAATAAAAATATTTAAAAAATAGCTTTGCACAGAACAGAATACAGCCAAGGAAGTTAAAACTTGAAGGACCACTATCCCTAAGAGAAAGGAAACTTAATAAAGTGTTAAACTTAATAAAGAGTCTTATATTTACCACTTTACTCACTCAGGCATTTGCTAATTTCTAAGCTGAACACGTGTTGGACAAGAGAGCAAAAAACATGGAAAAAATCAGTTTCTAAGAGATGATAGACTAAGTATAATTTATAGTAGTGTTAAAACATTAGGGAAACAAACACTTGAGCTCTAAAACACCCTGTAGAGTTGCAAGAATTCAATGAGATAATGCACCTAAAGTACTGAAGGAAAGCCTTCCCAGAGAAGTAAAAGAAACGATGCTTACTTGGGAGTATGGAGAATCAGGGAGATGAAAGGACAGTGCTGTATACTATTCTGGAGGGTGAGGGAGAAGATATTTTCCAAAAGGGTAGAAAAGTTCTAAGTCTCCCAGTCACAAAAACATTAGGGACAATAAAGAAAATGAGTCCTTAGTTCATGTAATTAAGAGTTCTTTGGTAAAAAGTTTTAATGAAGTAATGGAGATAGAAAGCATATTATTAGGACTAAGTGGGAGCATAAGTAGGAAACACTGAGCACTCTTGAAACGGTTGATAACTGAAAAAGAGTATATATTTGTAACATGATGTGTTGTCAATCCCTTGACATTTTTTAAACTACTCTGAATTTACTACTATTAACAAATTAAAAAGTTCTTTTGATTTCTTTTTACATAAAAAAGAGCCATGCTTACTATTGAATTAAAAAGTATGAATCCTTTCTGAAGTAAAGGTTAAAATATCTTCCAGAAAGTTTATCTCAATTTATCAATATATGTTTCTAACAACTTTATGATAGATATTTCCAGGGATAAATATCTTAAAGCTTGAAGGGCTTATTCCCTATTTTGTAGTATTTAAAATATAACCCTTTGATGTATATGCATTATTTTTACAATAATAAATGTAGAGATGTTAGCTAGGGAAATAATTCTTTAAACGTCCAATATCAGTTCCTTTCCAAAAGAATACTGTATTTTTGAGCTTTTCAATGTCAAAAATATAATTGGTGACTAAAGAGGTTTCATTCTCACTCACAAAAGAAGATTTTTCCAAAGAACTTCAAAAGCATACACATGCATTTCTCACCTGAGATTAATGTTTATGAAAAGTAAATAAATTATTATCAAAGGTAGAAATCGATGACACTGAAATGACATTGTCACATTTAAATAAACAAAATAGATTGGTAAAAGTACAATTTTTTTTACAAAAATGAGAATTTTTTTTTTCATTTTATATTGTAGATTTAAGAGCAGCCTTTTATCACCTAGCCCATTATTTAACAAATTTTATCAGTGATACATTAATCAAGCATAAACAGTGTTAAATAATTAAAGATTACCCATAGTAAAATGCTACCAACATCTGACAGAGCAAAGAAACTTTTATGTCTTAACTTTTTGTTGAAATAATAATAATTGTAAAACATGTCAATAGTAATTAATTGGGGGTCTTGATTTGGAAAGGTGGATTGATATACAGGTGTGCCACTCTTTTCTAAACCAAGAGCAATGACAACAATAAAACAACAGGACCAAAATAAGTCAAAGAAAAAATCAAAGTCAATTTCCTGTGTATTTAAGGAAATTATTTATTTCTGTGTGTGTGTGTGTGTTTAATATATGTCCTAATTTCAGCTTTGTTAATAGCCTGGAAATTATCAATACTCCAGAATTATCAATATGAATAATTTTTTTGTGATTGATTACTGGCACATACTTTCTGAACCATTAAAAAAAAAAAAGGAGAAGCTTAATTAGGGAAAAATATTTCAATATTAAAATCTCTGGACTTGCAAATTCCTAATAAAACCAAGACCTCAGAATTTTTAGATAGCTTTAAAATTAAAATACTTTTTAGAAATAGCTTAAAGTAGCTTTAAATTTTAAATATTTTTAAAATTTTAAATTAAAATTTTAAATAGCTTTAAAATTAAAATATTAAAAATATTTTTAAATTTAAAATATTTCCCATCTCCTTTTATTTTGACCCCCGATTGTTTCCTAGTTCTGAATATCTCCCTCTTGCCATACCAAGGATTTTAAAAGCCCTTCATGAAACAACCCTCTCTGAATTTGAGTTCAGACCTGTCTACATGAAGCCCATCAAAACTTACTCTGGTCTTTTTCTCCATGCACACTTGCATAGCTAATCTATTAAACTCAATCTTGTTAAAAGCATTAGTGAGGGATTGCGGATTCTTTAGTTATTCTTTCATTACATTCAATTCAACACACATTAACTGTGAACTATATAAGCCAAGCACTGTAATAAAATTCTGAGCACATATAGGTAAGTAAAATGAAATTTCTGTTCTCAGTAGTTTGCAGACCAGGAAGCTACTAGTAAACTGTGTGATAAATGCTAAACATAATCCAGGAAAGCACTGGAATATATGGTTGCAAAGAGGAAAAGAATGTTCAGCCCCTCTGTCAGGAAGCTTTTACTACTATTTTGATAGGTGTACTCTTAGAGATAAACTCCATAGCCCAAGGATGTGAGGGAATCCTAATCCAACAGAAGAAAATCTAAAGATTTTGGAGGGGTTTGGAGGGTAGATGGAAGGCATTTCTGTGGTCCTCAAATCACACCACATGCAGTATCACATTCTATCTACTCACTCCAGCCATGGATATTCTCAAAATCTTTGAAAATAACTAGAATGGGGGTATGTCCAACTTACTGATACACAGACAACATGGAAGAATTTTCCACATGTACATCTTGAAGACATGGTACTTGTCAGGAAAGATGTGTGCTGGCATAGTTGGGTTGCTTGTTATTATTGCCCATTTCACTTTTTATAAGGGAAACGGATTTTTCCTCAGGCCACATCTAAGAAGGAACATCTTATAACCCATCCTGCTGCATAGAGGCAACTGACAAACAAGTGAGGAGAGCCTAATTCAAGGACAGTCAGTGCTCAGGTGGGCTGTGGGCTATGTGCCTGTATGCACTGTCTCAAAGCTTATGTGTACCATTACGCCTCTCCCACTTTCTTGCTACAAAATAAAAGAAGATAGGGAGATTTTGCCAGTTGGTGTTAAGAAAAGAAGCTGGAAAATGCCATGCAGAAAAACTAGAGACTGGGAAAATCAAAGCCTTGTATGTAGCACGAGAAAACTAAACTATGGGGTAAGATGAGAAATAAGTTGCTTGTCAATGAAACAGAATGAAGTAATTGTGTTGACAGTCTTGAGTCTTGCTATAACCAAAACCCAAATCTTACTGTCAAATTCCTTAGAGGCCTTGTAAATCCAGAACCACCTTCCAGATGTGGTCTTCCTGAAGACTTTATTTATGAATGTCATTCTAACAGTTCCACAATTCTATATATGATCTTTACAACAGCTATTTTGTAAACTATTATATGGATATTTTTGAGTCACCATTTCACAAAGGATGGAAGCGGGTTTATATGCACTAGTAAACCATGGTAATGCTATTTAGAGCCAGGATCAAGAATACCCAGACATATGGTCATACATAAGAATTAGTTTCCTAAATAGGGGTGATTAAAATTGAAATCAAGATACTCAGTCTTAAGAAGTGAAAGTAAACAACAACAAAACAACACAAAAGCAAACAAACACCAGAACAAAAGTAAAAATCAGGATATAAGATGGCAGTGGGAGGTGTGCTCTGCTAGCCAGTAAACCATGGTTGTAAAGAAGAGGTTGCAGAAGCACCAATATAGTGGATTGCTCAGAGAGAGAAAGAGAGGGAGAAAGGACAGAGAAGAATAAAATGAGAATGATAATTGCCTTTCAGCTCTGAACAGTCCTGGAGTACATCAGTTACAATAAACTAAGTACTGTAAAAAGCTTTGATATGCAGACCTAAATTGTTATAGACACAAAAACTATTGAGTACTTTTGTCTATTAAACACTCAGAATTTTCATCATTCTTCATCTGAGGAAATAGAGCCAAGAATTAAAATAAAAACATTGTTCATGCTATAGAAGACATTTAACTTCAAAGCCACCAGAATGGATTATTTTGATGAAATCTAGCCCTCAGTAAAATTATTTCACATGAAACAATTGTTTGCTTGTTTTCAGTTCAGTTCAGTTCGGTTCAGTCATTCAGTCGTGTCTGACTCTCTGCAACCACATGGACTCCAGCATGCCAGGCCTCCCTGTCCATTACCAATTCCCAGAGTTTACTCAAACTCATATCCATCAAGTCGGTGATGCCATCCAGCCATCTCATCCTCTGTCATCTCCTTCTCCTCCGGCCTTCAATCTTTCCCAACATCAGGGTCTTTTAAAATAAGTCAGTTCTTTGCACCAGGTGGCCAAAGTATTGGAGTTTCAGCTTCAACATCAGTCCTTCCAATGAATATTCAGGACTGATCTCCTTTAAGATGGACTGGTTGGATCTCCTTGCAGTCCAAGGGACTCTCAAGAGTCTTCTCCAACACCACAGTTCAAAAGCACCAATTCTTCGGCATTCAGCTTCTTTATAGTCCAACTCTCACATCTATACATGACCACTGGAAAAGCCATAGCCTTGACTAGACAGACCTTTGTTGACAAAGTAATATCTCTGATTTTTAATATGCTGTCTAGGTTGGTCAAACTTTCCTTCCAAGGAGTAAGAGTCTTTTAATTTCACAGCTGCAATCACCATCTGCAGTGATTTTGGAGCCTCCAAAAATAAAGTCAGCCACTGTTTCCACTGTTTCCCCATCTATTTGCCATGAAGTGATGGGACCAGATGCCATGATCTTAGTTTTCTGAATGTTGAGCTTTAAGCCAATTTTTTCACTCTCCTCTCTCATTTACTTTTTTTTTTTCGCTTATATCTTCTAATTGTTGATGATTTCATTGTTTTCATTATCTTGAGTTAAATACATATCATTCATTCAAAGACATCTTCTTAAAAGTACATGCCTTCATGAAGGCTATATAGTACTGTACTATGTGTTTTTAAATCTTTACATGAATAAATGTTACTGTATCGCTCATTCTAACTTTTTTAAGCTTTCATAGGGTTTTTAGCTCAATCAATGTTAACTAATATAGATTTGTTCCTAACTGTGACTGCCTATAATACTTCATAGTTTGAAGATGCTATAATTTATCACCTCATAGTTATGGGCATTTAAATACTTTCAACATTTCAATTTTACAAATAATCTGGCAATGAGCATCCTCAAACAGATCTCCTAGTCTGGAGGAGGTAGAAAGAACTGTGAATTATTCCATATTTATTGAAAAACCATTTAACAATAGTTGAACAATAATTGAATTAAGTGAAAATGTATCTATTAAGTAAAAGGGATCCCTTAGGTGAAGCTTACTTCTCTCTCCCTATTACATTGATGGTGGACTAGACTTAATAACTCACTTGCAAAGACTAAATTAGGGAATGGGAAAAACAGTAACTTTACAGTGTGAAAACTTGAAAAACACTGTCTTTGTGATGAAGTAATGAAGGTTAACATAACTAGAAATGTCATGTGAATATTATGTATCGCCCCCAAATCATGTGACAAGAAGGGTGCTTGACCTGTCTTTTCAAATACTCACAACTCCAGTCTTGACATGAGAACAACAGACAAACCCAGATATAGAGACATTCTACAGGACAGCTAACCAGTACTTCCCAAGACTGCCAGGGTTATGAAAATAAGCAAAGATTGAGAAATCATCACAGATGTGAAGTTACTGGGGAAACGTGACAACTCAATGTAATATAGTAATGTGTAACGTAAAACAGAAAGACCACATTAGGAGAGGGCATCAATATAAAAACCAGTGAAATCCAAATAAATTTAAGAATGTATTAGATTGGCGCAAAAGTAATTGTAGTTTTGCTTTGTTGAACTTTGCCATTTGTTATTGGAATACATTCTAAATAAATCTAGTTATGTTGCATATAATTTTAATGCACATTTTTCACTGTATTATGTTTTTACTAATGACATTATGTGCTGTTTATTTTTTATTTAGACTATAGAAATGATACACAAAAAGCAAATTTGACTGATTTTTTTTTTTTAATTTGAGCTCAAAATGAGTTGTGAAGCAACGGAGACAACTCACAACTTCAACAATGCATTTGGCCCAGGAACTGTTAACAAATGTACAGTGCAGTGGTGGTTCAAGAAGTTTTGCAAAGGAGATGAGAGCCTTGATGATGAAGAGCATAGTGGCCAGCCACTGGAAGTCGACAACGACAAACTGAGAGGAATAATCAAAGCTGATCCTCTTATAACTACACAAGAACTTGTCGAAGAACTCAACATCAACCATTCTATGGCCATTCGACATTTGAAGCAAATTAAAAAGGTTAAAAAGCTCAATAAGTGGGTGCCTCGTGAGCTGACTAAAATTTTAAGAATTGTCATTTTGAAGTGTCATCTTCTCTTATTCTATGCAGCAATAATAAACCATGTCTCTATTTGGTTGTGACATGTGATGAAAAGTGGATTTTATATGACAACTGGTGATGATCACCTCAGTAGTTGGACTGAGAAGAAGCTCCAAAACACTTCCCAAAGCCAAACTTGCATCCAAAAAAGATCATGGTCACTGTTTGGCGGTCTGCTTCTGGTGTGATTCACTGCAGCTTTCCTAATTCCAGCAAAACCATTACATCTGAGAAGTAATGCTCAGTAAATCAATGAGATGCACCAAAAACTGCAATGCCTGCAACTGGCATTGGTCAATAGAAAGGGCCCAACTTTTCTCCATGACAGTGCCCAACCACACATCACATAATCAACTGTTCAAACATTGAATAAATTGGGCTATGAAATTTTGCCTCATCTGTCGTATTCATCCAACCTCTTGCCAACTGACTACCACTTCTTCAAACATCTCAACAACTTTTTGCAGGGAAAATGCTTCCATAACCAGCAGGAGGCAGAAAATGCTTTCCAAGAGTCCACTGAATGCTGAAACACATATTTTTATGCTACAGGAATAAACTAATTTATTTCTCATTGGCAAAAATGTGTTGATTGTAATGGTTTCTATTTTGATTAATAAAGATGTGTTTGAGCCTAGTTACAATTATTTAAAATTCACGCTCTGAAACTTCAATTGCTTTTGTACCAACCTAATAGTTAGTAGTAATATATCTATCTCAGTGTTCATTGTGACAAAGAATCACAGTAGTATTAGATGCTAACAATGGGGGGAAATAAGCAAGGAGAATACAGGAACTCTACTATCTTTGTATGTTCTCCGTAATTCAACCATTATTCCAAAATAATGAGGTTATTTAAAATGATAGATCTTCTGGGGCTGTGGAGGGTGGGGGAGGCGTGTTTCTTTAGGTTTTTTTTTTTTTTTTTAATTTTGCATCCTTCATCTGGATCAATTCTTCCAGATTTTTAAGATAAAGAGATACAGGAATTCTTATATTCTTATCTCCTTAATCGTCTTCTAGCAATCAATTAGCTTTTCTTGATATCCATTTCCCAGTATGTGGCCCATTAATAGCCTCTAGATTAGACCAGAGGCTGGAAGAAGGGTAAAACAATAGTAGGATAAATTCAGACCCCACAAAAACTGGACTGTGTACAGACTCTCATTTTCAGAAGATCATTTCTACTATCTATAACTTGGGATTGTAAAACAATGACATAACCATAGATTCTAAAGTTACTATAAAAATGTTTCCTTGTGCTTTAAAGATAAGTATAATTAAAAGGTAAATAGTAGATTGCAGGCCATATACCTATAAAGTAGTGTTTGCTTTTGTGTACTGGTTGATTTAAAACTGGGGGAAAATAGGCAAGGAGAATATGGGAATTCTACTATCTTTGTATGTTCTCTGTAATTCAACCACTATTCCAAAATAATGAGCTTATTTAAAATGATAGATCTCCGCGCGGGGGGGGGCGCCGCCAGTGTGTTTCTTCAGTTTGTTTGTTTGTTTGTTTGTTTTTAGGGGGTGTGTTTCTTTAGGTTTTTTCTTACTGTATCTAATGCATGTCAGTTATTCAACAAAATACTCCAGCAAAGAACCAAGCTAAAATTAACAAAATGTACAATCCTAAATCTTTGTTTCATGATTGCTACTTCTAATTAAATTATTTTGTTTTAGAAACCTCTATGCCACACTTTTATTCTTGATATTCTGTCCATCTGAATGATGATTGCCAGGACTCCCAAAGTATCCATGAAACAGATGCCAGTCTATGTAACTATTCTAGTTATATCATGGCACAGCCGAGAAAGTACCACCTCCCAATATGTTCTGTAATTTGGATCAAAACTCTTCAATATTTACTCCTAAACCTAGTATGGCAAGGAAAATTATGATACCCTTTGCCAATGCATATAGTGGAATTAGAAAAGTCAGGCCATCCTTCTGCCACTATGGCAAATTCCTCATTTTGTGCCTTTTTCCCCATTGCAATCTGCTTTTTGAAGAAACTGGGTAATTTGTCCTTTGGATTTCATACAGGCTGGGTTTTGCTAATTGCATTCCATGGTGTTAACATGTTCATCCAAACTGCCCAACTATCTGAATTGCTTCTGTAAAAATAAACTTCCCCTTAACTATTTGGTTATTCTGGAGCTATAGTTCATGCAGTAAAAGGAAACCAGACAATTTTTTAATTCTTTCTCTATTTGTCAGGTTTTCAAAAATAATGAATTGGTTTCCTAGCATCCTTCAAATATGTTAATGAGCATTGTCCTTTTTTATTATGATTATGAACTTGTGGATTAAAGTGAATTTGAAATATTTTAATCAATTTCTATTGTTGTAATCATATTCAATGATCCAAATTTGGTCAATGGACTGGAAATAAGTTGGCTCTTGAGTCCTTGGACCCAATTTAGAACTTGTTGATAGCTTCCTTTCTTCATGGTAATGAGAAAATTCTCCAGATGCATTTGGAATTTCCTAGATCTGGAATCAGACATTTCTTCAGAGTCCTAGTTCCTTTTAGTGAGACAGGATATATAGAGACCACAATCCAAGCATAATGGTGTCACTGTTCTAGACCATTTTAGTGAAAAGGGTCAGGAAACAGTCATTGTTTCTAAACCTTATAGTCATTGTTTCCAGACCTTTTCAGTGAAAAAGGCCAGGCAATAGTTTTTGATAAAACACTTCTTGAGTTCACACAGTTACTTCCAATTTAAACTTAGAGCTTTTGGAATTTTAACTTCTTTAATCTTGTATATATTTCTTCTTTTTCCCATTCTGAAAATCTCATTTCTCAATGGCACCAATCTAATACATTTTTTTGCTTCGTCACACGATACAAACATAACAGTCTCAGAATTGCAATCCCAATATTATACCAACACAATCACTGAAGAATATGTTTTAAGATGCCTTTTTGTCCTCAAGTTTATACCACCTGGAATGCAATAAAGTAATCCCTTGATATACAATTATGGTTATCTATTATTTTTCCATTTATTATTTATGAATCACTATAATTAAATTTTGTTTTATGTATTATGTAAAATACATACAACTTCCCAAGTGGCACAAGTGGTAAAGAACCCACCTGCAAATGTAGGAGACATAAGAGGCATGGGTCTGATCCCTGGGTTGGGAAAATCCCCTGGAGAAGGCAATGGCAACCTACTCCAATATTCTTGCCTGGAGAATCCCATGGATGGAGGAGCCTGGAGGGCTACAGTCCCTGGGGTCCCAAAAGACTCAGACACGACTGAAGTGACTTAGCACAGATGTACAGCTTTCAAAAATAAAATCTGCAAAACAAGTTACCTTCAGGAAAATCCAGTTTCTTTTTGCTTTCTCCTCTATTATGTTGATTTTCCTTTATAATTTATTTACATCTTTCAATTTATCATTGCATTTCTGTTACAGGGAGGAAGCCAATTCTGACTCCATGTTGGAAACTGTTTCTTTGACTTGCTTTTATTGTTATATTCATACTCAATGGCTTGCCTGGAGGACCCTGCCCTTCTGCTTGAATATAAACTAAAATGCCTTTGTTCAGCTCATGGTAAGATAGTTTCTCCCTAACACATCCCTTCTGAAGGCTGGACATTCCCTTGGAGATGTTTTGTAAGACTGCAGACCCTTCCATTTTACTTCCCCACTGCATCTCCCTCTCTATTCTGCCTTTTGATTTTAGTTTTTCATTGCTTCTTTCTCTCTGATCTATAAAAGAACATGGTATCCAGGCCACAATAAGATGGTTATTTTGAAGTGCTAGCCTGCCATCTTCTCAGTCTGCTGGCTCCCCGATTAATACCTCATCTCTCGGATTCTTTGGCCTATTGTTCAACAAAGTGAGCTTGGACTCAGTAATATTTCCATATTTAAGGAGCGTATGTATATTTATCCACCTTGTTAGATGGAGAAACCAATTAATATATATTAGAATATGAATATATGCAATTTTCTCCATCATGCTGTTTTCACTGAATAATTTGGAGATTCCACAGTAGGAGTATTTGGAAATGCCCTTTATTGTTTTTACAACTGCAAATTACTCCATTCAGCACTACATCAACATTGTTGGAGCAGATCCGTATCAATGAACACAAAACTGTTTTATATTCCTTTGCTAATACAAATAGATTTATAATAATGAGTCTTGTGCATACATCTAGTCATACCAATGTGGGTAGGATAAATTCTTAGACATAGGATTGCTGGGTTAAGAGATAAAAGTATACAAAAAAAATTTTTTTTTAAGATTTTGACAAATTCTTTCTTTTAGGGATTTAGATTATAACATTTTGCATGCACTTAAGCAATATATTCAAGTACTTACTTCCCTACTGTTAGGTAGTTAGAATAAGAAAAAGGAGTCCAAACTGGCAGTGGCTAAAAGACAAAGAAAGGAAAAGCCCACAAAAATGGAACAAAAAAATATCCAAGGACCACAGTGAGAACTTCAGGTGAAACAAACATGCTCCTTTCTTGGCTAGCCCAATTTGCATAGGGCAGGTTTAAGAGGGGGAGAAGACAAATGAATAAAAGAAGGAAGCCAAAATGGATTGAGCCTCTCCTTTGGGATCAGCCCACCCTCACGCCTCACGGGTGTACTTTCCTTTGCTTGCTGAATAAAACTGAGCTGTAATCAAGCGGTAACACAGGTCTGCCACGTCAAGTATTTGCTGCAGCAAGACAGAACTGAGGAAATTACACACTCCTCTGACATACCTGTTGCCGTGACCCGGATGTAATCTAGCTGAAGCAATCTTGGCTCAGCCCCCATGAGGCAGAGGCCAAGCACAGCAGAAGCCCAACTCAGAGACAGTTCACAGGATGGAAGCTGAACATGGAGAAAATCCAGTGCAGTAGAAGTGACAAGAAGCCCAGTGTGCTGGCAACCAGAACAGCAAAAACAAACTCAGCAGAAAGCTCACATGGCTCAGTCTCAGATTCCAGAAGACCTCCGGTTAAGGTAGGAGGTCCTCACACTTATGGCTGGAAGGACATATGGCTAACAAAACCTTAATTCCTTTATAACCTCTCATTTCTTGTTTCCTCGAAGCCCCTGTGAACAGGCCAGCGACAGTGGGTGCAATTGAGGACTCTGGCAGAGGCTACCCCCCAGTGTGTCTCAAAGGCTTTACTATCTGCTGTGCCTTAGTAGCTGTTGCCCAAGTGGGTGAAGGTTCCTCTGTCCTTAATCTCCTTTGTGCCAAGGATAAGGCTAATGAAACTTGTGAGCACAGGTTAGGCATTTAGCAGTTTTCCCAGCAAGTTATGAAAGGGATTCTTCAAAATGTTTTCCCACTGCTTTTTCCTCCCACCCTTCAGCTCCTCTCTCCATCTGTGCCACTGTTTACAAAGTATTGGGCAGGTCATCATCTTTCCATTTCTGAAAGTTGTGTTTGAAATTGTTTACCTAAGTTTGGGACTCAAACACATGTGGTAGAGACTCTGTGCTATGCTTAGTCATTCAATCATGTCTGGCAGGGACATAAACATGGCCAAAACCCATGGTGCCTGGTTTCAGGACCTAATGAAACTCATGATGTCTCATTGCAACAAATTCAGCAAGAGACAGAGCGATAGGTAAGAGATAGATTTGTTTGGATTCAGAGAGAAGCACACTCCAAGAGTGTGGACCATCAGAAGGTGAGTGTGGTGGCCATGAAATGTGGTGTGGTTAGTTTTTTATGGGCTGGATAATTTCATATGCTAATGAGTGGGAGGATCATTCCAACAATTGGGGAACCACCCACTCCTTGGTCTTTTGACAGTACCTTGGAACTGTCCTCTGGGTGTGTTATTCAGCTTGCAGATTGAGGATCAAGGTTTAGTTGAATTTGATTTGTCTGCTATCCTGGACCCACTTGATTTTAATCAGTTTATGTTATGCCCTTAGGCTATGTCATTCTTTCAAAAGTTGTGCCCTGCCCCCTTCCCTCCTGTTTCATGCTCTTTTCCTGAGCCCCTTCCCAGCCCACAGTATTGCCTCTACAATCTTCTGGAGGGACAACCAGAAAATAGCTGGCCCTTGGGAGGGAAACACAGCAATACCCAATTCCTCTAGATATTCAGACTTTCATCTGCCATGTTTCCTAGAACATGTGCAACAATGGCATCTCTCAGTGAACCTGCCAGGGCAATTGACAGGCACACAATGCCTGCTAGAAGTCCATCTGTTGGTGGCAACCCTTCAAGGGCAATTTGGCTTCCAGGAATAACGTGTGCCACTTTTGGAGTTAGCCCTGCAGGCCATTTGGGCCCAAACACTTATCACCCTCTCCTAAAGTTACAAACATATTCCCGGATTAAATCTCCACCCCACTTTTATGGAACATCTCGTTTGTTGCCTTTTATCAATTTGTTCTTAAGCCACATACTAACTCCTACAACCAGGACCCTACCCCCTTGTAGGTAACACCACACTTATTAATAAAATACTCTTAATCCCCCTAATAGAACCAGATAACTGACTCCTTTCTCATTAATTCTGTTATTAGCTAAAGTGGGTCTATGACAAAGAAGTGTTTACCATTGGAAATACCCTAAACTGCTCTTATGGAGGACTAAGGGAGGAAATCAGTGACTTACATTTCTTCAGAGCAATAAGAGGATAAGGGTTATGGCTATTTAACCAGGTACCCAGTCTCAGGGAACAGGTTTAGATTGCTTTACATAATGGCATCTATTCCCATCCATGGTGGACAAACTGGCAATGAGTTAAGATTCAGTTCAGTTCAGTCACTCAGTCATGTCTGACTCTTTGCAACCCCATGGACTGCAGCATGCCAGGCCTCCCTGTCCATCACCAACTCCCAGAGTTTACTCAAACTCATGTCCATTGAGTAAGTAATGTCATCCAACCATCTCATCCTCTGTTGTCTCATTCTCTTCTCATCTTCAATCTTTCCCAGCATTCAGGGTCTTTTTAAATGAGTCAGTTCTTCCCATCAGGTGGTCAAAGTATTGGAGTTTCAGCTTCAGCATCAGTCCTTCCAATGAACTTTCAAGACTGATTTCCTTTAAGATGGACTGGTTGTATCTCCTTGCAGTCCAAGGGACTCTCAACAGTCTTCTCCAACACCATAGTTCAAAAGCATCAATTCTTCAACACTCAGATTTCTTTATAGTCCAATTCTCATATCCAGACATGACTACTGGAAAAACCATAGCCTTGAATAGACTGAACTTTGCTGGCAAAGTGGTCTCTCTGATTTTTAATATGTTGTCTAGGTTGGTCATAAATTTCCTTCTAAGGGGTAAGCGTCTTTTAATTTCATGGCTGCAATCACCATCTGCAGTGATTTTGGAGCCCTCCAAAATAAAGTCTTCCATGGTTTCCACTGTTTTTCCATCTATTTGCTATGTAGTGATGAGACTGGATGCCATGATCTTTGTTTTCTGCATGTTGAGTTTCAAGCCAACTTTTTCACTCTCCTCTTTCACTTTCATCAAGAGGCTTTTTAGTTCCTCTTCACTTTCTGCCATAAAGGTGGTGTCATCTGCATATCTGAGGTTATTGATATTTCTCTGGCAATCTTGATTCCAGCTTGTGCTTCATCCAACCCACCGTTTTTCATGATGTACTCTGCATATAAGTTAAACAATATGCAGTCTTGATGTATTCCTTTTCCTATTTGGAACCAGTCTGTTGTTCCATGTCCAGTTCTTACTGTTGCTTCCTGACCTGCATACAGGTTTCTCAAGAGGCAGGTCAGGTGGTCTGGGATTCCCATCTCTTTCAGAATTTTCCACAGTTTATTGTGATCCACAAAGTCAAAGACTGGCATATTCAATAAAGCAGAAATACATGATTTTCTGGAACTCTCTTGCTTTTTCAATGATCCAGCAGATGTTGGCAATTTGATCTCTGGTTCCTCTGCCTTTCTAAAACCAGCTTGAACATCTGGAAGTTCATGGTTCACATATGGCTAAAGCCTGGCTTGGAGAATTTTGAGCATTACTTTGCTAGCGTGTGAGATGAGTGCAATTGTGTGGTAGTTTGAGCATTCTTTGGCATTGCCTTTCTTTGGGATTGGAATGAAAACTGTCCTTTTCCAGCCCTGTGGCCACTGCTGAGTTTTCTAAATGTGCTGGCATATCGAGTGCAGCACTTTTACAACATCAGCTTTTAGGACTTGAAGTAGTTCACCTGGAATTCCATCACCTCCACCAGCTTTGTTCATAGTGATGCTTTGTAAGGCCCACTTGACTTCACATTCCAGGATATCTGGCTCTAGGTGAGTGATCACATCGTGATTATCTGCATCGTGAAGATCTTTTTTTGTACAGTTCTTTTGTGTATTCTTGTCACCTCTTCTGAATATCTTCTACTTCTGTTATGTCCATACCATTTCTGTCCTTTATTGAGCCCATCTTTGCATGAAATGTTCCCTTTGTATCTCTAATTATCTTGAAGAGATCTCTACTTTTCCCATTCTATTGTTTTCCTCTTTCTTTGCACTGATCACTGAGGAAGGCTTTCTTTCCTCTCCTTGCTATTTTTTGGCACTCTGCATACAAATGGGTATATCTTTCCTTTTCTCCTTTGCTTTTGGCTTCTCATCTTTTCACAGCTATTTGTAAGAGACAAAAAGACAACAACACAAGAGAAGCCTCTACACGTGGACATCACCAGATGGCCAACACTGAAATCAGATTGATTCTATTATTTCCAGCCAAAGATGGAAAAGCACTATATAATCAGCAAAACAAGACCCAGAGTTGACTGTGACTCAGATCATGAACTCCTTATTGTCAAATTCAGACTTAAATTGAAGAGAGTAGGGAAAACCACTAGACCATTCAGGTTTGACCTAAATCAAATCCCTAATGACTATATAGTGGAAGTGAGGAATAGATTTAAGGGACTAGATCTGATAGACAGAGTGCCTGATGAACTATGGATGGAGGTTCATAACATTGTACAGGAGACAGGAAGCAAGACCATCCCCAACGGAGTGTGGGGAATGCAAAAAAGCAAAATTGCCGTCTGAGGAGGCCTTACAAATAGCTGTGAAAAGAGTTAAGATTACAACCCCTCAATCCTCCCCAGCACTAGTCATGCTGGAAACCTTAGGGATGCCCAGCTCCAGCCTGGGGGTCCTCAACCTGCCTAAGTATCTGGTCCCTGGGAGTTTGTCATGCCTCCACCTATTCAGGGATCCACCAATCCAGGGGTTCCTAGAGGTCAACATGCCTCAACCTGCCCAGGGACCCAATTTTTGGGAGGCCAACATGCCTCAACCTGCCTGGGGATTCAATCTCCAGGAGATTGTCTCACGCCTCAACCTGCCTGGGGATCTGCACACTGACCTGGGGATACCTGGCTCTCAGGTTGCAACAGTACTGGGTAAGATCAGCTTCAGAAAGACTCACCTCTAAGAAAGTCCACCAATGGAAATAGAAGGAAGCCTAACGGTTGTGGGACTGTGCCCTGTCTCGGCTATAACTCCAGAGTCCAACAAGAACTTCATTGCCTTTCTGGAAAGGCTAAAAGAAGCCCTCCAAAAGTTTACCAATCTGGACTTAGACTCTTACAAGGGACAGGTGTTTTTAAAGGACAAATTCCTGTCCCAATGTGCATCAGACATCACAATAAAGTTACAGCAGCTACAGCAGCAGAACCCTGCTGCCTCTTCAGATGAGATGGTCCAGATAGTCACCAATACCTTTTATAACAGAAAACAGAATAGAGAAGCCAAGGCCCAGGAAAGGGAGAAAGGGAAAGAGACAAGCATGCCCAGATGCTGGCCGCCCTCCAGGGAAACCCTATGCGAACCCTGAGTCTTTGAAAGACGAAGCACAAGGCAAATGCCTAATCTGTAAACAAGCAGGACATTGGGCCAAAGAATGTCCAAACCGTGACAAGCCTCCTAAAACAGCTCGCTACAGATGCCATTTGAGGATCCGTTAGGATTCTCAGATATCAAGCAGTGCTCATGGAAAATCCAGGACATTGAATGGCACTCTGCCCTCAGGATCCAAAAGCCTCAAAGTCAAGTGCCAAGCTTTCCCTCACGATGGTTCAACAGGGTTGAAACAGTCCACTCCAGCCAGCCCACCTGTCACAGAAAATCATCATGGGGCTGGAGTCTAGGGTGAAATTGGATGTGGCAGGTAGGTCTGAGAATTTCTTGGTGCCACAGGGCTACCTACTCTGTCCTGACTTCCTGCTCCGGAGCCTTCTCCCCACAAACCTATGCCATTTTGGATGCAATAGGAAAAACAATTACAAAAAAATTCACCCGAGGACTTCTTTGTTGCTGAGATGGACAAATATGTCCCACAAATATTTTACCACGAGTTTCTGGTGGTCCCTGGGTGTCCTACTCTCTTATTGGGAAGAGATCTTTCCCTGCCTTCGAAATCTTGCTGCTATTGCAGTCCTGAGAGAAGATGCTTTAAAACTCTCTATTGCAGGCAAACTATTTTTACCAGCCACCAAGTGAAAAAACTCTTGAATGGGAGAGGCCATTTATGGATGTCTGATCAAAGGATCCTCAGACATTAAGCAGTGCTGATGGAAAATCCAGGCCTGACTCTATCCCCTTGTGAGGTTCTCAATTACCCTCCTGCATACCCCCAAGGGCTCTCTCCCCTTTCGCTCCTGCCTAGAAACTTTGGACCATTGGACAAAACCCCGAGAAGGATTGTCAGAAGATCCTCTTACCAATCCTGAAGAAATCCTGTACACTGATGGAAGCATCTTTGTCTTAGAAGAAAAAAGAAGAGCCAGATACACAGTAGTCTCAGATTTCGAGACCATAGAGGCTAAACCTTTGCTACCAGTTACTTCAGCCCAATTGTCTGAGCTCATAGCCCTAACTTAAGCTTTAGAGCTGGGAAAAGGAAAAAGAGTAGCCATTTACACGGATTCCAAGTATGTCTTTCTGGTGCTACATGCACATGCTGCTATTTGGAAAGAAAGAGACCACTTGAATACCCAAGGGTTCCCAGTCAAGTATGGTGACCAAATCCTTAGGCTCTTGGAGGCAGTACATCTGCCCACTGAGGTTTCAATATCCCATTATAAAGGACACCAAAAAGGGAGCACGGAAGTGGCATGGCAGCTAAGAGAGGAGCATTATAGAACAATGACCTAATAGGGGTTGCCACCTTAGTTCCACAGACTAATTTGCCAGAAACTCCTTCATATACTGACAGTGAGACTCTTAAAGCTAAAATTGAGAGCTTTCAAGATCATATGGGGTGGTTCCAAAAGGAGAGACTCCTTTTCCTGCCTGGGAATCTCCACTGGATGTTGGTTTACTCCTTACATGCCACCAGTCATTTAGGGGAGAAGGCCTTCCAAAGATTACTAGAAAGGTCGTTCAGAGGAACAGGCCTCCAAACAACTATAAGGCAAATGGTCTCCTCTTGTCCCACCTGCCAGTTAAACAATCCACAAGGAGCTCAAAGACCCCAGCCTGTCCAACAGCATGGCACCTACCCCGGAGAGGACTGGCAGATGGATTTCACCCAGATGCCAGTTTCTCAAGCATATAAATACCTATTAGTCATGATAGATACATTCACACGATGGATTGAAGGCTTTCCCACCCAGACTGAGAAGGCCAAGGAGGTGGTTTAAAAAACTTCTCCATGAAACCATTCCGAGATTTGGCCTAACCAGGTCATTACAAATTGACAATGGAACATCTAAGGTCACTTCTAAGGTCACCCAAGGGGTCTCTAAAGCATTGGGCATTACTTATTATCTCCATTGTGCCTGAAGGCCTCAGTCTTCAGGAAAAGTAAAAAGAGCCAATCAATTCTTAAAATCAGCAAGAAAAAGGTAACCCAGGAGACCTCCCTGGGATGGAAGGGGGCTTTACCAATAGCTCTCCTCCACACCCGTATTGCCCCTAAGGAACATGTTGGTCTTAATCCTTATGAGATGGTATATAGGAGACCTTTTGTTTATGTCTTCCTAGATCCAGAGGCTCAGACCCTCTGGTCTTATACTATGGCCATTGGGCAATACCAACAGGATATACACTTGTAGAGTGTCAATCAGGACCCAAAAGATTCTAAAGAGCCATTGCTAAATGCTCCAGGGACAGAAGTCCTAATTAAAGTCTAGAAAGATAGGTCCCCAAAGGCTCAACTCCAGCCCTTATGGAAGGGCCCCTGCCCTGTAATACTTTCTACCCCCACAGAAGTTAAGATACCAGAATACAACTCTTGGACTCACTACTCATGAGTCAAGCTGTGGAAGAAAACAGAAGAGGACACTCAATACATCTGTGAGGCCCTGAGAGATCTGATACCTATTCAGGACTACAAATTAGTGCCATCCTAATGAACACCCCCCAAATTTGGTTTCTGGGGATAAGGTTTCTCAGGATAGCTCTACAGAGCCAACACAGCTTGGCAGAGATTGTACTCCAAAACAGACAGGAGATAGATCTCCTGATCCCTGAACAAGGAGGGACTTGAGTCATCTTGAATGAGATGTGTTGTTTCTGGATAAATACCTCCAATCAAGTTAAAGACAGTCTCACAGTCCTCAAGAAAAAACATTCAGGTCCTATGGGATCTCAAAGAAAGAGCTGGAGAGTTCTCAGGGTGGCTACAATCTCTCTTTGGGGAATCCTTCTCATGGTGAGGGGGGATTTTGAGTTGGCTAATGCCTCTACTAAAGCATATTATGACCGAATTGATGCTGCTTATGATTGCTCCATGTATCATCAATTGTCTAACACGTTTTGTCCTGCCCAGGTCAACAAACTACAGCATGCAGTGCCAGTTCAACAAGGATATATAAAACTACACCTGGCCACAGAAAATATCACTCACCCTTAGATGGACACAACCATAAGGACTCTGAGGCTTGAGACTAGCAAGAGGGGGAAGTCCAATGCCCCTGGCCATCCCATATCAGCTGCAAGTAGCCAAGAGACCTTGATGCCCTTATTCCCGAAGGATTGGGCCTCCCATGTCTTGAGAAGGGAAAGTTGCTGCTGCTACTGCTAAGTCACTTCAGTCGTGTCCGACTCTGTGCGACCCAGTAGACGGCAGCCCACTAGGCTCCTCTGTCCCTGGGATTCTCCAGGCAAGAACACTGGAGTGGGTTGCCATTTCCTTCTCCAACGCATGAAAGTGAAAAGTGAAAGTGAAGTCGCTTAGTCGTGCCTGACTCTTAGTGACCCCATGGACTGCAGCCTACCAGGCTCCTCCATCCGTGGGATTTTCCAGGCAAGAGTACTGGAGTGGGGTGCCATTGCCTTCTCCTGAAGGGAAACTTAGGTAGTTGGAATAGGGAAAAGGAGTCCAAAATGGTGGTGGCTAAAAGACAAAGGGAAAAACCTGCAAAAATGGTACAAAAGAAAATCAAGAACTGGAGTGAGAACTTCAGGGCAAACAAACATGCCCCATTCTTGGCTAGCCCAATTTGCATAGGGCAGCTCAATGGGGGAAGGAGACAAATGAATAAAAGGAGGACGCCAAAAGGAGATTGAGCCTCTCCTTTGAGGTCGGCCCGCCCTCACGCCTCAAAGGTGTACTTTCCTTTGCTTGCCTAATGAAACTCTGAGCTGTAATTGAGCTGTAACACTGGTCCACCATTTCAATTCTTTGCTGTAGCGAGACTGAAGTGAGGAAATTACACACTCCCCTGACACTACTATGTTATCAAACCTTTGGATTATTGCCAATATTATACTTTTCCCAGTTTAATTTTAACTTGCTTTCTTTGTGCTGAGCATCTTTACATATTTTCACAACTATTTGCATTTTTTATGTAAAATCTCTTCCCAATTTTTTATTGTTTTAAAGGATTTTTTTTTATTTTTTTATTTTTAAAAGCTCTTTATATATTAGGGACACCATCCCTTTCTCTAAAACAAGGATAGACACATAAACAACTTTTTATGTAAAGGGCCAAATAATAAACATTTTAAGTTTCATGAATAATGTGATCTTTGTCACATCACTTAACCTTGCTACTGTAGCACAAAAGTAGCCAGAGATAACACATAAAAAATGAACATGGTTGTGTTTCTAAAACATTTAAGGGCACTGATATTTGAATTACAATTAAATTTCATGTATTATATTCTTTCCTTGATTTTTGTCAACATCTTAATAATGCAAAAATCATTCAAAGCTTACAGACTACACAAAAACAGGCAACAAGGCTGAACTTAATAGATTAAATTAGATTTTTGTCAATTATCTAGGGCAAAAATTTTCTGTTTATCTTTTAAAAAGTTGGTTGTGGTCTTTTTGGTTTTTATTATTGCCATAAATGTTTGTTTAGATGTAGAGATATATATTAGTTTCCTCTATTGAATCTAAATTTAGAATCATAGTTAGGAAAGTTTATGTACTCCCAAATTATATGACGAATGTCTTCTGGTATTTTTTTTTTTCTTCGTTACACAGTCTGACTCTTATGGAAATAGTCCTATTGTTTAAAATGAGCCATATCTCACTGTCTGAGTTCTTTCAGGCTTCTACAGAAAAATACTATACACGAAGTGACTTATGAACAACAAACATTTATTTCCCACAGTTTTGGAGGCTAGAAAGCCCAAGATCATTGTGCTGATGGATTTCTTGTCTACTAAGGGCGTAATTTCCTGCTGATGGGCATCTTCTCACTTTAATCTCAGATGATGGAAGATTAAAAGATCTCATTGAGTTTTCTTTTATAAAGACACTGGTCCCATTCATGAGGGTTTTCCCTGCAGAATCTAATCACCTGCCAAAGTCTCCATCTCCTAATACAAAAACCTTGAAGATAAAATATCAACATATGAATTTGGGGTCCATTGTATCATCCATCTATTACAACATCCATAAATAAAAATTTCCTCTCTCTCCTGATGTATGATGATAAGTTGCAGCACATATCTTTTTGCAATTGGGTCTACATCTAAAAAAATTTACTGCACTTCTTTGGTGTGTGCATGTCTTTATGTGACATAACACACTCTTAAGAGAATTTTTATGTACATTTTAATGTATAGTAGATCTAGGCTATCCCCCTTCATTGTTCATTTTTATATAGGTTTCCAGGTTAAGCACACTTGCTTGTTCCTATAAATATATTTTCAATCTGTTTGTCTGGCTACAGAAAAAACAGCATCATGAAGACATTTTAGTTGTGATTGTGTCAAAGTTGCCAATCAGTCTTATTATTATCTTTATACTGTCAATTTTTCTTTCAAAAACATGGTATGTCATAGTAGACACACAGAAGTATACCTTTGTGTCTTTCTAGAGTCTTTTACTTTTGTTTTTTTTTCATATACTCTATCTCTTGTTAAATTTAAGTTAGGTTCTTTGTTAAATGATTTATTGATTGGTTTTACCTTACATGAGATATTTACTTCTAAATGTCTTCTAGTTGACCTTTGTTTTATTTTTGAAAGTTTTTGATTTTTTTATCTCAACTCTGTAACTTGCTAATTTTTCTAGTTTTCTTCATGTTTGGGACAGTTTTTCATTGATTCTGTTAAGCTTATTGATTAGAATGTAACATATGAATCATTATCGTATCAGTTTCAAATAAAGGTGACTTTACTTCTTCCTTTCCAATATATACCTCTATCTTTTTTCTAATCTGATACTTTCAAAACAACATTGTGTAATACTCCCTATACTGTTTTAAAGAGAGATGGGATATTATTCTTGACTTCATAAGTAAAGCCTTTAGTATTTTCACAGTAAGTAAGGGACTGTCTGCTTGGATGACATCACCAACTTGATGGACTGAGTCTGAGCAAGCTTTGGGAGTTGGTGATGAATAGGGAAGCCTGGAATGCTGCAGTCCATGGGTTTGCAAAGAGTTGGACATGACTGAGCAACTGAACTGAAACGAACTGAAGAGATTATCTTAGGGACCATGGTTTATGTATTTCATCATGTTATTGAAACATACACCAATTTACATTTTTCAAAATGAATAGGTATTTAAATTTGTCATATTTATTTATAATTAAATCACTATAAAATTTTCTCCTTATACTATATATAACAAATTATCTTAATGAGTTTCCAAATAATGAACTACTCTTGCAGTACTAGAAGTAACTCCAGTAACTCATGATATTTTATCTTTAATGGGTCAGTAGATTCTGTTTGCCAATATTTTATTTATTTTTATCAATATGCATAATGAATAAAATTTGTCTACAGCTTTTTTTATAGTCCAGCCTTGTCAAGTTTTAGAATTACATTTATATTCACATTATAGAAAAAACTTGCAGTTTTCTTTTTGTGTTTTTCCTACTTTTTTGGTGCAAATATTTTAAACAATATTGGAATTATTTATTGGGAGAAATCTTTTTTGAAATTACCTGGAAATGAGGAATTTGATGAGAAGTACTCATTTTTATATTTTCTAAGCTAAATCTCTTTAGAATTTTAATCTCAATTGGAGTCACTTTGAAAAGCATTTTTTCTAGAAAAGTATATATTTCATGTAGATTTTCAAAAGAGTCTGCATAGAATTGTGTAAAGTAGCCTTATATTTTGAAAGAACTTTTATTTTTGTGTCTTCTCTTTTCTTCTGATTCTTTGGTTAGGTTTTTTATAAGTTGCAAAATTCTGTCAAAAAATATGCTTTTGTATGTGTTTATTCATTCCACAGAGCTTTTTTAGGTGCAATAGTTTTTATATAAACAATATTTTTTTTCTGTACTCTTTCTTTTAAAATTTATTTCATTTTTCTTGAGTTACTTTTCTTTTTGGATTCAGTGTCAAAGCATTTATTTTAAATTTAATTTTATGTTTTAATGTTATAATTTTCTCTGATAATTCATTCATATTCTTTGTGACACCATGGACTGTAGCATACCAGGCTCCTCTTCCTTCACTATCTCCTGGAGTTTTCTCATATTCATGTCCATTGAATCAATGATACTATCTAATCATTTCATCTTCTGCAGCCCCTTTTCTCCTTTTGCCTACAATCTTTCCCAGCATCAGGCTCTTTTTGAATGAGTCAGCTGTTTGCATCAGGTGGCCAAGTATTTGAGCTTCAGCTCCAGCATCAGTCCTTCCAATATATATTTAGGATTATTTTCCTTTAGGATTAACTGGTTTCATCTCCTTGCCATCCAAGGGATTCTCAAGAGTCTTTCTCCAGCTCCACAATTCAAAAGTATCAATTCTTCAGTGCTCAGCCTTCTTTATGGTCCTACTCTCACATCTATACTTGACTACTGGGAAAATCATAGCTTCGACAATACAGACCTTTGGTAGCAAAGTGATGTATCTGCTTTTTAATATGCTGTCTAGGCTGTCATAGTTTTCCTTCCAATGAGAAAAATCTCTTTTAATTTCATGGCTGCAGTCACTATCCACAGTGATTTGCAGTTCAGTTCAGTTAAGTCTCTCAGTCGTGTCCGACTCTTTGCAACTCCATGAATCGGAGCACGCCAGGCCTCCCTGTCCATCACCATCTCCCGGAGTTCACTCAAACTCATGTCCGTCGAGTCAGTGATGCCATCCACCTATCTCATCCTGTGTCATCCCCTTCTCCTGCCCCCAATCCCTCCCAGCATCAAAGTCTTTTCCAGTGAGTCAACTCTTCGCATGAGGTGGCCAAAGTACTGGAGTTTCAGCTTTAGCATCATTCCTTCCAAAGAACACCTAGGGCTGATCTCTAGAATGGACTGGTTGATCTCCTTGCAGTACAAGGGACTCTCAAGAGTCTTGTCCAACACGACAGTTCAAAAGCATCAATTCTTTGGCGCTGAGCCTTCTTCACAGTCCCAACTCTCACATCCATACATGACCACTGGAAAAACCATAGCTTTGACTAGATGGACCTTTGTTGGCAAAGTAATGTCTCTGCTTTTCAATATGCTATCTAGGTTGGTCATAACTTTTCTTCCAAGGATAGTCATAACTTTTCTTCCAAGGAGTAAGCATCTTTTAATTTCATGGCTACAATCACCATCTGCAGTGATTTTGGAGCCCAAAAAAATCAAGTCTGACACTGTTTCCACTGTTTCCCCATCTATTTCCCATGAAGTGATGGGACCGGATGCCATGATCTTTGTTTTCTGAATGTTGAGTTTCAAGCCAACTTTTTCACTCTCCTCTTTCACTTTCATCAAGAGGCTTTTTAGTTCCTCTTCACTTTCTGCCATAAGGGTGGTGTCATCTGCATATCTGAGGTTATTCATATTTCTCCCAGCAGTCTTGATTCCAGCTTGTGCTTCCTCCAGCTCAGCATTTCTCATGATGTACTCTGCATAGAAGTTAAATAAGCAGGGTGACAATATACAGCCTTGATGTATTCCTTTTCCTATTTGGAACCAGTCTGTTGTTCCATGTCCAGTTATTTTAGAGCCCAAGAAAATAAAACCTGTCACTGCTTTCAATTTTTTCCCTTCTGTTTGTTATGACCTTAGTTTTTATAATGCTGAGTTTCAAGACAGTTTTTTCACTCTCCCCATTCACCTTCATCAAGAGGTTCATTAGTGTCTCTTTGCTTTCTGCCATGAGAATGGTATCATCTGCATATTTAAGGTTATTGATATTTCTCCCAGCAATCTTGATTCTAGCTTGTGATTCATCCAGCCCAGCATTTCTCCTGAATGTACTCTGCATAGAAGTTAAATAAGCAAGGTGACAACATACAATCTTGTCATACAAGATTTCCCAATTTGGAACCAGCCCATTGTCCCATGTCTGGTTCTAACTGCATACAGATTTCTCAGGAGGCAGGTAAGTTGATCTGGTATTCCCATCTCTTCGAGAATTTTCCAGTTTATTGTGATCCATACAATCAAAGGCTTTAGTGTAGTCAAGGGTTTAATACCTTTCAAATTTTATCCTTGTGTTCAAGAAATTTTGAAAGCTTGGTCTAAATTTTCTCTGTATTTTTGGACTGTGAGGGAGAGGGAGAGGGTGGGATGATTTGGGAGAATGGCATTGAAACATGTATACTGTCAAGTAAGAAACGAAGGGCCAGTCTATGTTCGATACAGGATACAGGATGCTTGGGGCTGGTGCACAGGGATGACCCAGAGAGATGATATGGTGGGAGAGGGATTCAGGATTGGGAGCTCGTATACACCCGTGATGGATTCATGTCAATGTATGGCAAAACCTATACAATATTATAAAGTAAAATAAAGTAAAAATAAAATTAAAAAAAAAGTTGGTTGAAAATAAATCTGTAAATTTCCAGAAAAAAACTTTAAAGTGATCTTATATTAACTAATAATGTTATTGCAGTTTGCTAATGGATGCTGCTTATATTGCTTCTTAGTGTTTTTGTTTTGTTTGGAGGTATATCCAGAGTGGAATTGCTGAGTCATATGATAGCTCTGTTTTCAGGTTTTTATAAACCTCCAATCTGTTTTCCATGGTGGCTGCATCAATTTACATTCCCAAAAATAGTGTATCAAGGTTGCCTTTTCTCTACATTCTCATCAACATTTGTTATTTATGTTATTTTTGATGATAGCCATTCTGAAAGGTGTGAGGTAATATCTCATTATGGTTTTGATTTTCACTTCTCTGATGATTAGTGACTTTGAGCATTTTTCATGTGTCCTTTGGCTATCTGCGTCTTCTCATTGGAAAAAGGTCTATTCAGTTCTTTTGCCCATTTTTTAATTTGTTTTTTTTTTTTTTTTGAGAAAGACAAGGATGCTCACTCTCATCACTTTCATTTAAGATAATTTTGAAAGTTATAGCCACAGAAATCAGAGAAGAAAAAGAAATAAAAGGAGCCCAAACTGGAAAAGAAGAAGTAAAACTATCACTGTTAGCAGATTATAGGATACTACACACAGATAATCCTAAAGATGCTACCAGAAAGCTACTAGAACTCATCAACGAACCTGGTAACATTGCAGGATACAAAACTAATATACGGAAATATGCTGCCTTTCTATATACTAACAATGAACTATCAGAAAGAGAAATCAAGAAAACAACCTCATTTACTATCACATCAAAAAGAATAAAACATCTAGGAATGAACATACTAAAGGCAGATAAAGACTTTTACTTCAGAATATGTTAGGCACTGATGAAAGAAATTGAAGATGATATAAACAGATAGAAAGATATACCATATTCTTGGACTGGAAGAGTTAATATTGTGAAAATGACGATAGTACCCAAGGCAATCTAAAGATTCAATGCAACTCCTACCAAAATAACAATGATATTTTTCTCATTGTTTCTCACAGCTAGAGGAAAAGGGGACGACAGAGGATGAGATGGCTGGATGGCATCACTGACTCGATGGACATGAGTTTGAGTGAACTCCGGGAGTTGGTGATGGACAGGGAGGCCTGGTGTGCTGTGATTCATGGAGTTGCAAAGAGTCAGACACGACTGAGCGACTGAACTAAACTGAACCCTTTTATACAGCTCTTCTTTTCCTTCTCCCCATACTATCTCTATAATTCAATCCAGATTCTACTCTCAGCAATTTCTTTTCAATATGTAAGCTTATTGTAATAGTGTAAGCTTACACTAGCACTTTCAAAACATCAATTGGAACCACCTGGTTTTCGTCAAAATTTTCCTAGTCTCTCCACAGTTACCTATGAAGTAGCGCCTGCACTGCCACACAGTTTGCTCTTCTCCTATTGATTCACCCGTGATTTCCACACAGAGAGTGAATCCCTCAGTTTGGGGGATACACTTTGTTGTGACTTAGTTGTTAGATTGTTTCTCAAGTTCAGCATAATTTTCTTTGCTTTTCACACTTTCTCCTGCACAATTTTTCATACAAATAGATCTTAAAGATATTAGTGGTTTGGTCATGCAATTTAGTGTTTTGACTATTGTTGCTTTGTTCTTGCCATTTTATGAACTGAAATACTATGTTTTTGAGGGTGATTATAAAAAACAGGAAGATACAAAACTTGACTACTTCTGCCACTTTTTTATTATGACACTCTTCTACTTAAACTTTGATTAAATATACTTGACTATGAAAACTCAGAAAATTAAATATCTTCTTTATACCACAATATAAAACAATTTTATTGCATTTCATATTTCTAAGGGATTCTTAGATTACTGAGAAATGACAATAATACAAAGCTGGGAAATATATGTTAAAAATAATTGATATGGAAAGATATTCACAGCACTTCTCAGGAATTTTAAATAAAGCTGAAGACAAAATTATGGATTGAAAGTAAACTATTTGAGTTACCTGATATTTTTTTCTTTTTTAATTTTAATTAGAGGATCAGTTAGTTCAGTTCAGTTCAGTCGCTCAGTCGTGTCTGACTCTTTGTGACCCCATGAATGGCAGCACGCCAGGCCTCCCTATCCATCATCAACTCCTGAAGTTTACCCAAACTCATGTCCATTGAGTCAATGATGCCATCCAGCCATCTCATCCTCTGTCGTCCCCTTCTCCTCCCGCCCCTAATCCCTCACAGCATCAGGGTCTTTTCCAATGAATCAACTCGTCACATGAGGTGGCCAAAGTATTTGAGTTTCAGCTTCAGCATCAGTCCTTCCAATGAACACCCAGGACTGATCTCCTTTAGGATGGGCTGGTTGGAACTCTTTGAGGTCCAAGGGACTCTCAAGAGTCTTCTCCAACACCACAGTTCAAAAGCATCAATTCTTCAGCGCTCAGCTTTCTTCACAGTCCAACTCTCGCATCCATACATGACCACTGGAAAAACCATAGCCTTGACTAGACAGACCTTTGTTGGCAGGATAATGTCTCTGCTTTTGAATATACTATCTAGGTTGGTCATAACTTTCCTTCCAAGGAGTAAGCACTTTTCATTTCATGGCTACAATCACCATCTGAAGTGATTTTGGAGCCCCAAAAAATAAATCTGACACTCTCCACTCTTTCCCTATATATTTGCCATAAAGGGATGGGACCAGATGCCATGATCTTAGTTTTCTGAATGTTGAGCTTTAAGCCAACTTTTTCACTCTCCCCTTTCACTTTCATCAAGAGACTCTTTAATTTCTCTTCACTTTCTGCCATAAGGTTGGTGTCATCTGCATATCTGAGGTTATTGATATTTCTCCCAGCAATCTTGATTCTAGCTTGTGTTTCATCCAGCCCAGCGTGTCTCATGATGTCCTCTGCATATAAGTTAAATAAGCAGGGTGACAATATACAGCCTTGACATATTCCTTTTCCTATTTGGAACCAGTCTGTTGTTTCATGTCCGGTTCTAACTGTTGCTTCCTGATCTACATATAGGTTTCTCAAGAGGCAGGTTAGGTCATCTGGTATTCCCATCTCTTGAAGAATTTTCCATAATTGATTGTGATCCACACAGTCAAATACTGGCATGCTCAATAAAGCAAAAATAGATATTTTTCTGGAACTCTCTTGCTTTTTCAATGATCCAGCAGGTGTTGGCAATTTCGTGTCTGGTTCCTCTGCCTTTTCTAAAACATCTGGAAATTCACAGTTCACGTTTTGCTGAAGCCTGGCTTGGAGAATTTTGACCATTACTTTACTAGCATGTGAGATGAGTGCAACTGTGCGGTAGTTGAGCATTCTTTGGCATTGCCTTTCTTTGGAATTGGAATGAAAATTGACCTTTTCAATCGTGTGGCTACTGCTGAGTTTTCCAAATGTGCTGGCATATTGAGTGCAGCACTTTCACAGCATCATCTTTCAGGATTTGAAATAGCTCAACTGGAATTTCATCACCACCACTAGCTTTGTTCATAGTGATGCTTTCTAAAGCCCACTTGATTTCTCATTCCAGGATGTCTGACTCTAGTCGAGTGATCACACCATTGTGATTATCTGGGTTGTGACCATCTTTTTTGTACAGTTCTTATGTGTATTCTTGCCACGTCTTCTTAATATCTTCTGCTTCTGTTAGGTCCATACCATTTCTGTCCTTAATTGAACCCATCTTTGCATGAAATGTTCCCTTGGTATCTCTAATTTTCTTAAAGAGATCTCTAGTCTTTCCCATTCTGTTATTTTCCTCTATTTCTTTGCATTGATCACTGTGGAAGACTTTCTTATCTCTCAGTGGTATTCTTTAGAACTCTGCATTCAGATGCTTATATCTTTCCTTTTCTTCTTGCTTTTCGCTTCTCTTCTTTTCACAGCTATTGGTAAGGCCTCCCCAGACAGCCATTTTGCTTTTTTGCATTTCTTTTATATGGGGATGCTCTTGATCCCTCTCTCCTGTACAATGTCACGAACCTCTGTCCATATTTCATCAGGCACTCTGTCTTCAGATCTAGTCCCTTAAATCTATTTCTCACTTCCACTGTATAATCATAAGGGATTTGATTAGTTCATACCGGAATAGTATAGTGGTTTTCCCTACGTTCTTCAATTTAAGTATGAATTTGGCAATAAGGAGTTCATGATCTGAGCCACAGTCAGCTCCCGATCTTGTTTTTACTGACTGGATAGAGCTTCTCCATCTTTGGCTACAAAGATTATAATCAATGATTTCAGAGTTGACCATCTGGTGATGTCCATGTGTAGAGTCTTCTCTTGTGTTGTTGGAAAAGAGTGTTTCTATTACCAGTGAGTTCTCTTGGTAAAACTCTATTAACCTTTGCCCTGCTTCATTTTCTACCCCAAGGTCAAATTGGCCTGTTACTCCAGGTGTTTCTTGACTTCCTACTTTTGCATTCCAATCCCCTATAATGAAAAGGACATCTTTTTTGGGTGTTAGTTTTAGAAGGACTTGTAGGTCTTCATAGAACTGTTCAACTTCAGCTTCTTTGGCATTACTGGTCGGGGCATAGACTTGAATTACCGTGATATTGAATGGTTTGCCTTGGAAATGAACAGAGATCATTCTGTCGTTTATGAGATTGCATCCAAGTACTGAATTTCAGACTCTTTTGTTGACCATGATGGCTACTCCACTTCTTCTAAGGGATTCCTGCCCACAGTAGTAGATATAATGATCATCTGAGTGAAATTCAGCCATTCCAGTCCATCTTAGTTTGCTGATTCCTAGAATGTTGATGTTCACTCTTGCCATCTCCTGTTTGACCACTTCCAATGTGCCTTGATTCATGGACCTAATATTCCAGGTTCTTATGCAATACTGCTCTTTACAGCATCAGATCTTGCTTTTATCACCAGTCACATCCACAACTGGGTATTGTTTTTGCTTTGGCTCCATCCCTTCATTCTTTCTGGAGTTATATCTCCACTGATCTCCAGTAGAATATTGGGCGTTTACCGACCTGGGGAGTTCCCCTTTCAGTATCCTATCATTTTGCCTTTTCATACTGTTCATGGGGTTCTCAAGATAAGAATACTGAAGTGGTTTGCCATTCCCTTCTCCAATGGACCACATTCTGTCAGACCTCTCCACCATGACCCATTAGTCTTGGGTGGCCCCACATGGCATGGCTTAGTTTCATTGAGTTAGACAAGGCTGTGATCCCTGTGAACAGACTAGCTAGTTTTCTGTGATTATGGTTTCAGTGTGTCTGCCCTCTGATGTTCTTTCACAACACCTACCATCTTACTTGGAGGATAATTACTTTATAATATTGTGATTTTTTTTATCATACATCAACATGAATTAGCCACAGGTATACATGTGTTCCCCCCATCCTAAACTGCCTTCCCATCTCCCTCCCCATCCTACCCCTCTGGGTTGTATCAGAGCACCAGCTTTGGGTGCCCTGCTTCATGCATTGAACTTGCACTGGTTATCTATTTTACATATGATAATATACATGTTTCAATGCTATTCTCTCAAATCATCCCACCCTTGCCTTCTCCCACTGAGTCCAAAAGTTTGTTCTTTATGTCTGTGTCTTCTTTGCTACCCTGCATGCAGGATGGTCAGTACCATCTTTCTAGATTCCATATATATGCATTAATATACAGTATTTATCTTCTTTCTGACTTACTTCCCTCTGTATAATAGGTTCCAGGTTCATCCACCTCATTAGAACGGACTCAAACACATTCCTTGTTATAGCTGAGTAATATACCATTGTGTATATGTACTCAGTTCAGTTTAGTTCAGTTGCTCAGTCCAGTTCAGTTCAGTCACTGAGTCGTGTCCGACTCTTTGCGACCCCATGAATCACAGCACACCAGGCCTCCCTGTCCATCACCAACTCCCGGAGTTCACGCAGACTCATGGCCATCAAGTCATTGATGCCATCCAGCCATCTCATCCTCTGTCGTCCCCTTCTCCTCCTGCCCCCAATCCCTCCCAGCTCAGTGGTCATGTATGGATGTGAGAGTTGGACTGTGAAGAAAGCTGAGCACTGAAGAATTGATGCTTTTGAACTGTGGTTGTTGGAGAAGACTCTTGAGAGTCCCTTGGACTACAAGGAGATCCAACCATTCCATTTTGAAGATTAGCCCTGGGATTTCTTTGGAGGGAATGCTAAAGCTGAAACTCCAGTACTTTGGCCACCTCATGTGACGAGTTGACTCATTGGAAAAGACTCTGATGCTGGTATATATACTACAACTTCCTTATTCATTCATCTGCCAATGGACACCTAGGTTGCTTCCATCTTAGGTTGCTTCGATCTATTGTAAATAGTGCTGAAATGAACACTGAGGTGCATCTGTCTGTTTCAGTTCTGGATTCCTCAGGGTACACTCCCAGCAGTGGGATTGGTGGGTCATATGGCAATTCTGTTCCCAGTTTTTTAAGAAATCTCCATGCTCTTCTCCATAGTGGCTATACCAGTTTGCATTCCCACCAACAATAAAAGAGTGTTCCCTTTTCTCCAGACCCTCTCCAGCAATTATTATTTATAGACTTTTAGATGATGGCCATTCTGACTGATGTGAGATAATACCTCATTGTGGTTTTGATGTGCATTTCTCTAATAATGAGTGATGCTGAGCATCTTTTGAGGTGTTTATTAGCCATCAGTATGTCTTCTTTGTATAAATGTTTGTTTAAGTCTTTTGCCCACTTTTTGATTGAGTTGTTTGTTTTTCTGGTATTGAGCTGCATGTTCTGCTTGTATATTTTGGAGACTAATTCTTTGTTACTTGTTTCATTTGCCATTATTTTCTCCCATTCTGAGGGCTATCTTTTCACCTTAATAATTTGAAAGTGAAAGTGTTAGTTGCTCAGTCATGTTCGATACTTTGTGACCCCATGGACCATAGCCCACAAGGCTCCTCTGCCCATAGGATTTTCCAAGCAATAATACTAGAGTAGGTAGCCATTCCCTTCTCCAGAGGATCTTCCCAACACAGGGATTGAACCCACGTCTCCCACATTGAAGGCAAATTTTTTACTGTCTGAGCCACCAGGGAAGCCATTTTCTTGTGTGTGTTTGTTTTTGTTTTTTAATTTGGATATTCTATTTTGCCTCATTAATACTCAAATGAAAATTTATATTATTCTCTTCTAATGTAAGGTCCACTCTATAAAATTTAAAATAACCAATCATTTCCCAACCATCAAGCCATGTTTTACTTCCAAGAAATTATTTTGCTCAAACTAAGCTAATTTTTAAACAATGATTTAGAAATACATTCAAACCTCTCAGAACATGCTTATTATTTTCTCAAGAATCTATAAAATCCCATTACTTGTTAATAGAGTTTGATGTAGATTGAAGAAAGATAAGAGTACCACAAATCACTTAGTGATGAGATCTCAAACTGAACAACTTATTGATTCTTAACTCTTGTTTATCCTACATCACATTTAATTATGCCAATTTCACTCTATTTATTTGGTGAGATTTATTTGAATGCTAACACTTGAATTGAAATAATTATTAAAGTTTATTTCCTGAAAATAAATGGTATTACTTTTCAACATGAAAGTGATACTTAAATTGAAAACCAAGATGTTTTTCTACATATATCTACATATATGAAAAAAATTTTTTAATGGCACACGATTTACTTTTAGCTCATTCTAATGAAAAGTGAACTTCAAAAACAGTTTTATTTTTCTATTTAGATTGTAAGAGAAAAAGAGTTGAATTGATAAATGAGTTTAAGAGCAGTGCTACATATGATATTTTTTCTCATATATATATATATTTTTTCTCATATATATATATATATTTTCTCATATATATATCTGCACGGCCCATAACTATGTGCAGAGATGTTCAATTTCATTAGTCATCAGCTCAGGGAATTGCAAATTAAAACCACAAACAAATACCACAACATACCCACCAGAATAGCTAAAATTAAGAAGCTTGTCAATCCAAAAATATATACATTTTTTCTCATATATGTACAATTATATATATATAAACATAACTATATATAGTATATAAAATATATATACTATTCCTCATATATATATTAGAAACAGTACTCAAATCCAACTAATATATAAAAACAAAAATCTGAAGTAGAGGAAGGTGATATAGTAATACATATCTAGTAGAGTAAGATATAACATATTTAATGCAAAATTATATTAATAAATCTGACAGTGATAAAACAGATTATTTCTACAATCAAAAATTACCACAACCTAATCAAAGCCATGATAATTATAAAAATAAATAAAACTTCCTTAAAAGGCATCAAATTTTTCATTTAGAGTGGCAAATAGCTAACATGTCATAAAACGACTTCTAGTTGTCTTACAAGTAACTATAAAAATTTTAAAAAGAAAAAATTGACATGCTGCATAATTGAAAAGTAAGTCTAAGAGACAAGCTGTTGATAGAAATTTTTTTTCCACCTTTGAAGCTTTTGAAATGGGATCATAAGTGTAAAAATTTCAGAAGAAAATGTAGGGGAAAAAATCAGTATGGTCTTATGACTCACAAATTGGTCTTCACTAAAATTAAAATTTCTGCTTTTTTCAAGACAGTTAGAAAAAGAAGAGATAACATATTTGAAGAATATACTCTCAATGCATACATCAGACCAAAGAATTTTATCTAAAATATATAAATATTTTACAATCCAAAATAAAAGATAAATGACCCACTTAAAAATTGGCAGAAGACTTGAACAGATACTTCACAAAAGAAGACATACAAATAGCCCATAACCATGTGCAGAGATACTCAACATCATTAGTCATCAGATCAGGGAATTGTAAATTAAAACCACAAAGATACCACAACATACCAAGTAGAAGGGCTAAAATTAAAAAGCCTGTCAATCCAAAGGACAGAGCTTCCTTTAGATGATTTCTTTATTCTACCCTCTCAATTTGGATCATTCTACTGCTGCCTGAGTCTTGGTATTTGGCTTCTAATTAAAGAGGAATCGTGAGTAAATTTCCTGGCTCATTAATAAAACTGAGCATTGATTTTCAAGCATTGGTAATACAGGGAAAACTTCAATCTTAGGTTCCTATTTCTCATTGTTACTTTGGATGATCTGGAATGTTTCATGTGGTAAGAGAACTAGTGGATATTCTTACAACTGGTGGTAACAGTGAGATGAGTGAGAGTTTTCCAAAAAGAAGGAATTCTTTGGGTAACAAGATTATGCGATCCAGCCACTAAGCCCACATGGACATCTTCCCGCTATTAACTGTCTTGGATGTTCTTTGTTTAGCCTTCTTAAAGAAGTGAATAGATGCACTGTCCATAAAGAGTGTCCCCAGATTTCACATATTTAAAAACTAGAAAAAAAATGCTGTTATAGCAAATGGTCATGAGATTCTCAGGGAAGGCAATGGTCATAAGAAAGCATCCCCTGAAAAAACATAGTGATGGTTTATGAGGGAGAGATGTTTCCTTATGTGGATAATTTTTAAGTCTTTGTAGCCAGAATCCACATAGAAAATCAGCAATGTGAAACAAACAATACAACATAAAACTATATTTAGAGATTCATGAATCCATTAAATCATACTTTGATATCTTCTTCATGAAACTAAGTATGCTGAATAAATTCTGAATAAAATGCACTGGGAAACTACTCAATAACTTGTGAGAGACTGTTTTAAGTAAATAAATCTGAACTAAATAATGTATGAACATGCACACTTGCCACCGTCTCTTTGATTTTGCTTAAAAGAGTGCCTTACAAAGAGTAGTTCCTTATTAAATATTTACTAAATGAATGAAGGGCATATATTTGAATTCAAATAGGTAGATTTTAAAAAGACAGCTTCAGGGTGATGATAAATAGAGGGAGAATAATGCCTTCAATTTTTAATAGTAAATTTAAAAGATTCAATTGCAATATGCCCAGCACATCTGGGCAAATTGATTTGATAAAAAAAATTATTCCCTGTGTACATTATGACTGAAGGGAATTGAGAAGAGAGGATGTGTGACAGTTATTCAGTTCCTGGTTATTTACAGGAAGAAAACTAATCAAATTGATAACCAAACTGACTTTTTAAGTGTATTTTAATCAAAGGCATATCTTCTTCCTCCCAAAAGCTCTGAAACAAGCCATCCTTGCCCCATTCTGGATTCCATATTGCCATTTATGAAAATTACCATGTTGACTGGTTGAATCAATTTTTTAAAGTGACCATTTCACCTCCATTGCATGTTATTAAATTTATAAATTCCTTATATTAAAAACATAAACATACTGATATTTTTAACTGACTGTTTCTATTCATTCACCTTCAAGAATTGTTGCAGATGCAACTGGAAATAAAATATTCTTTCTTTTTTTTTTTTTTTTTCGTTGTGCCTTGTGGGATCTAAGTTCCCAACAAGAGACTGAACCCAGCAGTGAAAGCACAGAGTCCTAACCACTGGACTGCCAGGAAACTTCCTACTTGGCTCCACACTGATTATTGTTAAAAGAATGAAATCAAAATTTTCAAGAACTCAAGTATATTAACTTTAAATTTTTCTTTTTTTTCTATTTTTATTCCCCAATTCAGTTGTTTGTTTCACATTAGTCCCAGAGTCATCTCACACGCTAGAATGAGATGCTCAATTTTATCCAATGCTCAAAATTATCCAAGCCAGGCTTCAGCAACACATGAACTGTGAACTTCCTGATGTTCAAGCTGGTTTTAGAAAAGGCAGAGGAACCAGAGATCAAATTGCCAACATCTGCTGGATAATGAAAAAAGCAAGAGACTTCCAGAAAAAACACCTATTTCTGCTTTACTGACTATGCCAAAGCCTTTGACTGTGTGGATCACAATAAACTGTGGAAAATTCTGAAAGAGACGGGAATACCAGACCACCTGACCTGCCTCTTGAGAAACCTATATGCAGGTCAGGAAGCAACAGTTAGAACTGGACATGGAACAACAGACTGGTTCCAAATAGGAAAAGGAGTACATCAAAGCTGTATCTTGTCACCTTGCTTATTTAACTTCTATGCAGAGTACATCATGAGAAACGTTGGGCTGGAACAAGCACAAGCTGGAATCAAGATTGCTGGAGAAATATCAATAACCTCAGATATGCAGATGACACCACCCTTATGGCAGAAAGTGAAGAGGAACTCAAAAGCCTCTTGATGAAAGTGAAAGAGGAGAGTGAAAAAGTTGGCTTAAAGCTCAACATTCAGAAAACGAAGATCATGGCATCTGGTCCCATCACTTCATGGGAAATAGATGGGGAAACAGTGGAAACAGTGTCAGGCTTTATCTTTTGGGGCTCCAAAATCACTGCAGATGGTGATTGCAGCCATGAAATTAAAAGACACTTACTCCTTGGAAGAAAAGTTATGACCAACCTAGATAGCATATTCAAAAGCAGAGACATTACTTTGCCAACAAAGGTCCATCTAGTCAAGGCTATGGTTTTTCCAGTGGTCATGTATGGATGTGAGAGTTGGACTGTGAAGAAAGCTGAGCACCGAAGAATTGATGCTTTTGAACTGTGGTGTTGGAGAAGACTCTTGAGAGTCCCTTGGACTGCAAGGAGATCCAACCAGTCCATTCTGAAGGAGATCAACCCTGGAATTTCTTTGGAGGGAATGAGGCTGAAGCTGAAACTCCAGTACTTTGGCCACCTCATGTGACGAGTTGACTCATTGGAAAAGACTCTGATGCTGGGAGGGATTGGGGGCAGGAGGAGAAGGGGATGACAGAGGATGAGATGGCTGGATGGCATCACTGACTCAATGGATGTGAGTCTGAGTGAAGTCCGGGAGTTGGTGATGGACAGGGGGGCCTAGCGGGCTGCAATTCATGGGGTCGCAAAGAGTCAGACACGACTGAGCGACTGAACTGAACTGAATGATAACTATTGAACTCTGAGTGAAAAGTCTTTAAAAGGAATTGAGAGAAGTGTGCATTCATAAAGCATAAAGTGTGTATTGTTTGTTATGCTGCAAACTCCTTTCAGGGTACATAATCAATCCATATATATTTATCACTGGCATTTAATTCCAAAACATCACAGCTATGTTATAGTCATAGATCCTCCTGGCTCTCAGACTAGATTTATTTAACGACAAGCATAGAAAAACATTGCTTACAAGTACATTTGAGTTTTGGGCACTACTTCTGAAGACCCCATTTGTTTCTGCATACCATTATAAAATGTTGGGGTGCTTCCCTGGTGGCTCAGCAGTAAAGAATCCACCTGCAATGTAGGAGCTGGAGGAGATGCATGGGTTGAACCCTCAGTTGGGAAGATCCCCTGGAGGGGGGAATGACAACCCACCCCAGTATTCTTGCCTGAAGAATCCCATGGACAGAGAAGCCTGGCAGACTACAGTCTATAGGGTCACAAAGAATTGGACACAACTGAAGTGACTTAACACTCATACATGCATAGAATGTTTATTTTTAAGATTGATAATATGCAAATCAGCTTCATTTTTCATTAGTTATATCTTACAAGAATACAGTTCTTATTCTGTCCTGCCATTTTATTGCCCCAACCTCATAATATCTTGATATATTATTTACATTTTTTTCACATTTATTTAAATGCTCTTTATTCTGTCAACATTGTCACAAGTAATCTATGGCCCAGCATACCTAAATTTGACATTGAACATTGGCTATGCCTCTTGCCTATTTCTTTTCTTATATTTTTTGCCAAAGCCTTTGCATCATTTCATATGTTAGAGCACACTGTTTTCTTCCTTTCCCTTACAGATTATGTTTCACAGGGAACTTTCACTCCTCCTCCAGAGCTTCTCTCAAACACAGCTGACCTTTTCCATTTCTAAGTTTGTATTAACAGATGGGGAACATAGTTTGTTTGTTTGTTTGTTTGTTTTTTCCTTCTACTTCAAAATATTCCTAAACATAAGTTGTCAACCACAGTACACAAGTCTTCAACCTTGATATGTGAACTCATTGTGGCTATAGGTCTCTTTCAATTTCTCCAACCAGACAGTGCTCAATGAAATGAAATATCTAGTTTGCCAATAGTTTCTTGTTTTCAAGTCACCTTCAGTTCAGTTCAGTTCAGTTCATTTTAGTCGCTCAGTCATGTTCAACTCTTTGCGACCCCATGAATTGCAGCACGCCAGGCCTCCCTGTCCATCACCAACTCCCGGAGTTCACTCAAACTCATGTCTATTGAGTTGATGATGCCATCCAGGCTTCTCATCCTCTGTTGTCCCTGTCTCCTCCTGCCCCCAATCCCTCCCAGCATCAGAGTCTTTTCCAATGAGTCAACTCGTCGCATGAGGTGACCAAAGTATTGGAGTTTCAGCTTCAGCATTAGTACTTCCAATGAACACCCAGGACTGATTTCCTTTAGGATAGACTGGTTGGATCTCCCTGAAGTCCAAGGGACTCTCAAGAGTCTTCTCCAACTCCACAGTTCAAAAGCATCAATTCTTTGGAGCTCAGCTTTCTTCACAGTCCAACTCTCACATCCATACATGACTACTGGAAAAACCATGGCCTTGACTAGACAGACTTTTGTTGGCAAAGTAATGTCTCTGCTTTTCAATATGCTATCTATGTTGGTCATAACTTTTATTCCAAGGAGTAAGCGTCTTCTAATTTCATGGCTGCAATCACCATCTGCAGTGATTTTAGAGCCCCCCAAAATAAAGTCTGACACTGTTTCCACTGTTTCCCCATCTATTTCCCATGAAGAGATGGGACCAGATGCCATGATCTTAGTTTTCTGAATGTTGAGCTTACATAAAAATATAAAATTAGTTTCCAAACAAATTATTTTTGGAGCTGAAATAACATTATCTTTTAAACATATGTAATAATCTACTCCAGTGTGTTCGATTCACATTTGACCTTAAAACATGTTTTTTAATACTATATGAACTCTTTCAGAATTATAGAGTGTTAGGAAATGACTGAAACAATAGGATTAATTCATCATAAAGATATTAGAGGTATTTAAAAAGTCATGTGAAGCAACATATTTTAGAAGCACAGGAATTCAAATAACAAAGTTTGGATTATACAGACAAAATGCAAGGTTCTTTTTAGAATTTTGCTTAATTACTAACTTCTATTCTCATGCTACCATTTTACAAAACAAAAGGCTACTGTAGTATTTGGGAGTCAATATGTTAACTAGGCAAGATTGTGAGTTTGTCTTCATTAATAAATTTTCCTTTCTTGTCATTTTTCTATACCAAATTTTATTATTCTTGCTTTCTTATGTAGTTTAACACCATACAGTTCAGTAACACTGAGGAGTTTGTAACACTGTTTTACTTTTTCCCTTATCATTAAAAACATGTAATAGATCAAGGGCTTCCCATGTGGTGCTAGTGGTGAAGAACCTACCTGCCAATGCAGGAGACATAAGGGACTGCAGTTGGATCTCTGGGTCAGGAAGGTACTCTGGAAAAGGGCATGATGACCCACTCCAGTATTCTTGCCTGAAGTCTCATGGACAGACAAGCCTGACAGGCTACATTCCAAAGGGTCTCAAAGAGTCAGATATGACTGAAGCTCCTTTGCATGCACAACAGATTAAGATTGATATGAATTCTGATATCATCTTGGACACCTCCTTCATCCCACAGTTCAGTTGTGGGGAACTGTGATAAGTAGCATCTGTTAGTAAGTAGCATCTATTTTGTTTTTAAATGTAAATGAAATGTCTCCGCCAACTGAGAGTAAAAGGAGATAACAGAAAGCTTCCTTGCAGGAGGAGAACTGTTATTGTTCAGTTGCTTAGTCTTGTCTGACTCTTTGAGACACCATGGACTGCAGCACACCAAGCTTCCGTATCCTTCACCGTCTCCTGGAGCTTGCTCAAACTCATGTCCATTGAATCAGTAATGACATCCAACCATCTTATCCTCTGTTATCCCCTTATTCTCCTGCCTTCAATCTTTCCCAGCATCAGGGTCTTTTCCTATCTTTTTCCAGGAGAATAGAGGCGGGCAGATACTTAAAACAGAAAAATATGCTGAACAGGAACATGGTTGTTTCTCATGCATTTGCAAACTGGTAGGGAAGCAGACTTTGTCTAGCTCCCAACTGCCTGACCTCCTCAACAGTCCTGGCACAGAAAACTATAGGTAAAGTTCTTTCTCTTTTATATTTAATATAATTGAATATTGGCAATATCTATCTGACAGCTTTTACTGCTGTTGTTCAGATCAGTGATCAGTTATCTCTGGGAGCATTCTGAAAGGTTCGTTTAGTCATTTTCAGTCTTTGATCCAAATTATTACAGTTGAATAAATTTAATGATTCTTTTTTATCTTCATCCATGACTGATTCAGTGAGTTGAATTGATTTGAGCATTTTTTACTCTCATCCTCACTCTTATATATGCCACATGATTGCTTTCTTCTATCTCCTTTTCCAATGGATGGACAGTTGGCTTTTGCCTTTGAAGTGCACTTAACTTTGTTTTTGCTTTGGACCAGACTAAGACAGGGATTACCAATTCTATTTTTTTTATTTGTTTGTTTGTTTGAAGCAAAGACTTCAAAGACAATCAAGGCTGCCAGTTCTTCAATCCTATGACAGGTTTAGACATATCAACAGTGCCAACATGACAATTTGTTGCAGTGTATGTGGGTGCCTGCAAGCCAGTTAGAAATGGAATTATTTTACATGTGTGTGCATACTCATGTCACTTAACAAGGTTAGTGTCAGAATCTGAATTTTGCCAGATCATTTGCCTGTCAAGTTGCAGAACTGCTGACTCTATTTGAAGAATGTGAACAGAATGAGATGATGGCTTTTACTCCTAGACAGCTGGTTTAGTGTAGGAATCAGCAGAATGCTTTCCCTGAGGGTCTGGCTGAGCAGCAATATTCAGGATTGTACATGGGATAACAAGAAAAATAAAGAGAAGGAGCTTGTAGAGGAGAAAGATTAGAAAGGAAGAGATACTAAAGGAAGATTTAAATATTGGGAAATTGGTCTCTTCATGTAGAAGAATATTGTTCCCCTTGAATCAACTTCACTTGAAAGTATCATAATCTACACAGGCCGTTTTTAACACTTCAACTGTATTCTACTCATTTTAATCTTATTCATTTAATACAATTCAGATAAAAATGCTCTGAGTAAGTTTATTAATGAATTTTTAATGTTTGAAGCCTTTACACATACTTTTTTATCTGTTTGAGTGTCTCTACCCAGTTTACTAACTGGCTAATTTCTAAGCTGAAGCCTTTTCACCTGGTCTCTCTTCCAGGAAGAGTTACCTATCTCCTTATCTATCCTGCCACAGCACTCTAACACAAACTAAAGTATAGGCTTGTAGGTTTATTCTCCCACAAGTACCCAGCTCCTAAAGGGAGACATTTAATCCATTTTTCCCCCTTTCTATCATTCAATAAATGTTTGATGAAAGAATAAACACTGAAAAAATTATTTTGTATGTAGAAAAGCTCTTAAAGCAAATATCAAAAATAAAAGTGATAATCTAGATAAGGTGGCATTTTTTTTCTATATTCTTCTTCACTAACAATATTAGCATGACTGATGGTTACCATTTATTGTGTGCATACCATGCACAAAATCCCATACTGAGTTCTCTATATTCATCATTTATCATGTGAAGAGTTGACTCATTGGAAAAGACTCTGATGCTGGGAGGGGTTGTGGGCAGGAGGAGAAGGGGATGACAGAGAATGAGATGGCTGGATGGCATCACTGACTCGATGGATGTGAGTCTGAGTGAACTCCGGGAGTTGGTGATGGACAAGGCCTGGTGTGCTGTAATTCATGGGGTCGTAAAAAGTCGGACACAACTGAGCAGCTGAACTGAACTGAACTGAAGAAGCCTATGTGGTAAATTTCATTGTTTCTATCACTGACAGGTGGTAAAACAGAATTTTGAAAGGTGAAATTTATTTCCACATTCCTAAATTGCCTGAGCCTGAATTCATCTCCAGATCCTCTATATAGAGATCATACCCTTACCCACCCTCATCACTGCCTTTTGTTTTATTTTACCTCTTATTGGTATTATGTGTATTCAGATAAACTAAGGGCTTCCCTGGTGGCTCATATGGTAAAGAATGTGCCTGCAATGCAGGAGACTGGGTTTGATCCTTGGGTCAGGAAAATCCCCTGGAGAAGGGAATATCTACCCACTCTGGTATTCTTGCTGGAGAATTCCGCGGACAGAGGAGCCTGGCAGCGTACAGTCTAAAGCTGTTTAACAATGTATCTAATCAATTCAGATATTTTTAAGATTGGTATTCTGATAAAGATGGTATTATCTTTCTACTCTCTTGGGGCTTATTGCAAATATAGGAAAATAATAGAGAGGTATAAGCTCAGAATAATGAGTAAAATGGAAGAGAGTCAGCTGAGACAAGAGATTTCCTTTTTTTTTTTTTTTCCTGCAATTTAAAAAAGGAAGTAAATTTTGATAAAGAAGCAGAATAGAAAAGCAACTTCCCAGAACAGCCATCAAGAGACATCACCCAAGGCAAGTCACACCTTGGGAAGATTTGAAATTTAGAAATCCATGTATTTGGAAAATAAGAGGGAAAGGTGATGTGAAAGACAGGACGATTAACTGACCATCTTTTACTCTCTGTCTGTGCTGTGCTCTACCACCAGGGAAAAGCAAATTACAGATTGCTGTTTAGACTACAGGTTAAAAAGTTAAAAAAATAATAATAATTCTCCAATCAAATTGAAGAGACTATCTGGGGGAGAATTAGGGCAGGTAGTAGACTTGGCATCCAGGACATCTGGTGGGGCATCCAAGTATCTAAGTATGTTAGTTACTCAGTCGTGTCTGACTCTGCAACCCCATGGACTATAGCCCACCAGGTTACTCTTTCATGGTATTCTCCAGGCAAGAATACTGGAGTGGGTTACCATGCCCTTCTTCAGGGGATCTTCCTGCCCCAGGGATCGAACCCAGGTCTCCTGCACTGCAGGTAGATTCTTTACCCTCTGAGCCACCAGGGAAGCCTTCCAAGTACCTATACCTGAAACAAATCTGCCGGTCAATGAGGATACACATTTATAAATATTGGGTTATTGATTCATCACTAAATATGAGTAGAAAAAAATAAATTGCATTTGTTTAAATCCTGGGCATGGCAGAGCATGTTCAAAGTTTAAGAGAGAAGATAATAGATGATAAAGGAGAAAAATATGTGAAAAATAACTTTAGTGAAAATGATTTTAAAATATTAGTATTTTTTTAAAAGATTGTAGTTACAGTTAATGCAGCCATGAACTTACAGGAAAAAAAAAATAAAGAGAAAATAAGAAAGAGCTCTCAGTAACTCGTTATAATTAAAAAAATAATGTTCATAGGAATTGTTCAATGATCAAGTCAAATAAAAATGTTCCAGGATGCAGAACAAAAAATACATAAAATATTAAAGGAAATGTAATCCTGTGGGTTCAGTCATTGATAATAGGAATTCTAAAAAGAGAGAATGCATATAAAGAATTACATTTTTTAGAATAGTAACAACAATAAGGAATATGACCCAGAGTTAAAGGAAAAGAAGTATCTTCTGATTACCTACAGCAGCTAGTACAGCAAATAAAAGCCAACACACTTAAAAATCTTTTTGTAAAATTTCTAAACCCAAAGAGGATTAAACAAGATAAATTTTCTAATTACCCATAGTAAGTAGTACAGTACATAAAATCAAACACACTTAAAAATCTTCTTGTAAAATTTTTAAACCCAAGGAATAAATACAAGGTACTAAAACTTACGAGAAAAGAAGAAAAAGGATCACCTACAAAACAAGAAAAAAGGTGGGGGGCATCAAATTGGCAGCAGTTCTCAAAAGCAATAGTATTTGCTAGGAGGCAATGAAGAAACATTTTCCATGCTTTGAGTTTTATGTTCACCCTTGCCATCAATTAAAGATGAATGCAGTTTTTTTTTTTTTCAAACATGAAGGAAACAGAAAGTTTAACTGCCAACATATCATTTCTTATGAAATGACTTGTAGATACACTGTAATAAAACAAAGACATTGTTTAATAAAATAAAGACATTTAGTCAAGAAAATAGGTGAAGAAAAGTCACAACTTTTCAAAAGACTTAGTAAACATGTAATTCAGAGAGGAGAATGGACAGGATTTCAAGGAAAATCTCTAGAAAAAAGTGAGGAGGACAGCTAGAATGGGAAAAGATTTTATAGACAAAAGTCAATGAATAATAGTTTATAAAAATATGAGGTTATAATAAAGGTGCATCATGCAAGCAAAAAAAAAAGTGATAACAGAATAAGAAAGACTGCAGGTAAATAAAAATTTTCAGGTGTTGGGCAAGAAAATCATGGTACAGAACAAATGGGCCAAATTGGAAAAAGGACCTTCAAAAAGAATGGTTGGAGTCACTCAAAGTTTGGATGGGTAAGAAGCTAGAAGCTGTTGCATATGTGAGGAAGGAGCTATACTTCTCCTAAGAAATAAAGAATGGCATTCAGATAAGATCGGGTGTGTTCAGGGTGGTATGGCTGTTGACAAAGATGGCATTCAGAAACTTTAACAAACTGTTAAAAGAAAATTAACACTGTGCATGAAAGACATTTCCTTTGGCATGATTTGGAGTAACATTAGTGAAGCACAGGAAAAATAATTGTTGTTAATATTCTTGGAATGGCACAAAAATCTTATTTGAGGGAAAGCAAAATAAATTAATAATATTATTGCAGTAAGAATTTTCAGTAAATAATATGTACACTGTCAACATCGTGTAACCACACCTAACTGCAGTTTGGGGGAGGTAGGGAGAGAATTAATCTAAAGTTCAAGATCCGAAAAAAAAAAAAAAAAAGATTCAATGACTTAATTATAATTATGGAATAGAATGTATATGCAGCCAACCTTGACAATGTAAAAGCTGAAGTACAAATGACAGCAACTAAGAGCTGAGGTGGGAGGAAAGCTGGGGAACTAAATTGAAAAGAGGCTGAGAGTCTAAACAACTTTCATTTATAGCAGGGAGTATGTAGAAAATTTAATCAGTTCATAAATCAACAAACAGTGAGGTAAGTGTTTTTTAGCAATATAGACAGAACTCCAAAAGCAATGTTTTTTCAGAATATATCCATTATCCAATTTGATTTTTAACTCATGTGTATGTATTAAATTGATGAGAATTTAAGAATTAAGGAGAGTCCTTAAACTTAGATTTTAGATTTCATACAATTTTAAATGGTTTGGTGCTTCCTTGCACTTGTCTCACCAGAAGATTTTCACATACTTGACCACAGCTTCTTCCCACTTGACAACAACTATAAGATGCCATCAACTGTAAGGAATATCTCAATTTCAGATATTAAAGTGAGAAAATAAAAATGAGTGCCTTTAATCAGAGCAGTAAGGTAAATCAGATTTAATTCAAACTGGGGGCCCTATGCACCCACAAGAAAATGTAACTGAAACTTCTACAAGGTTGAATAGTTAATAGCGAAAAACACCGATTCACTTCAAAGAACAGCTCATCAGCAGGTAATCAGAGCTGCAGTGGGTAACAGTGCATCAGTGCACAACCTTAGCCCCAGATAATAATACTCACACAAATATGGCTAATGAAAAAGGCTTCATTCTCTAAAGTGTTGCTGTAAGAAATCTATATGTATTGAATGATTAGTTCAAAATTAAAAAATAAAACAAAAAGTTTAATTATCCACTTACACAAGAAAAAAGATCATCTTCCTGTGAGAGGACAGAGAAAATTACCTGGAAGTTGACAACTGCATGATAAATTCCCAATCAGTAAATTGATTTTGCTATACTAAATTAAGCCCATCAATATTTGCAACCAGAAAATGACAAAATATGACATATCTTCTGTTCATTGCAGGAATGCTCTAACAAAATTTGCCTCAGTAAAATATGCCATATACAGATTTTTCCACATAATACTATCTATGCTCTGTGTCATCAAGAACATTGGTGATGAAAGAAACCCCCAAAGAACTAAAAGTCATTACTTCTGAGCTCTTAAACTGGCCTTGCAATTATGTGTATATTCATAGGGTCACAAAGAGTTGGACACGACTGAGCGACTGAACTGAACTGAGTACCTTTTAAAAACTTTTGTTCATGGAATATAGCTGAAAGTCTTTGATTTTTTTTTTTTACCCCTTCCAAACACTCTTCATAATCATTTTGCTTTTCAAATAGCAAATTCTGAAATCTTCCAGGTCCCTGATACTTATTCTGAAAATGTTGATGCTGTACTTTCGATGCTTGTATAAGCTCAGATAGAGACATCACGTCACAACTGCTACCTAGTGTCCATCTCTCATAAGACATCATCAATAGGGTAGTGATACAAATGCAATCTAGGAAAATATGTTAGTGAATATACCAATGTCCATATAACTATATCTGTATATATTTAAAAATATGGGCTTTAATATTATACAGTCCAATCATTTCTAGCTTTTCTGCTACAATGAGGCAACAATGAACATTCATGTATATATCTATATCACTATAAATAAATATTTGTACAAGTGCATCTATAGGATGACTGTCTATATATTTAACTGTTGAGTTAAATAGTACAAATCATTTACTATTACAGGCATTGTCCCCTAAAATTTTTTCCTTTCATATTCGAATCAGGCAGGTGAGTTTCTGTTTAATTGTGTGACTGTCAATTCATGATATTATTGAGCTTAGTTTATACACCTTTGAAAAAGCCTATCTTTAAGATATTTATATCTTCCTGCAGAGGATGAGTGTTAAACTTTTCAACTGTTTAAGATATGGTACTAGAAAGACATGAAAATTTCTAGACATAAGTCTTATGAAATTCATCTAAAACCATGTAAATTCTTTTATCACTTCACCATTGTATATGTTAAGTGCTGCCATTAACAAAATAAACAATGTGATTCCTAACAAATAAACAAATGAAACAGACAGAGAGCATATATGAAGAGAAATCTAGTGGATGCTTGAAGATAAAGTCTACAAATCTGCCAATAGAAGGTTAACCACCAAGGGACTGGCCTTTTTCAGAGTGGACTGACCCTTGTTAAAGTCTCAGTTAATGTTGTTTAGGATACATCATGACTATGTTAACAAAAAGTGTTATCTTAATGCTTAATTCTTTACATTATATTATTAATTCTTGTGTTAAGACTACATATTGGAGAAGGAAATGGCAACCCCCTCCACTCCACTGCCTGGAGAATCCCATGGACAGAGGAGCCTCATGAGCTACAATCCATGGTGTCACAAAGAGTTGGACACAGCTGAAAGACTAAAGAACAACACTGCATATATTATTGCACACCAATCATAGAAAGTTTGCCAACATAATAGTTTAATGAACACTATTGGAAGCACTATCAAGAGCCTCTTGATGAGAGTGAAAGAGGAGAGTGAAAAAGCTGGCTTAAAACTCAACATTCAAAAAACTTAGATCGTGGTATCTGGTCCCATCACTTCATGGCAAATAGAAGGGAAAAAAGTAGAAGTAGTGACAGATTTTATTTTCTTGGGCTCCAAAATCATCATTGACAATGACTGTAGCCATGAAAGTAAAAGACACTTGCTCCTTTGAAGGAAAGCTATGATAAACCTAGACAGCATATTAAAATTAAGCAGAGACATCATTTTGCTGACAGAGGTCCATATAGTAAAAGTCATGGTCTTTCCAATAGTCATGTATGGATGTGAGAGTTGGACCATAAAGAAGGCTGAGTGCCAAAGAATTAATGCTTTTGAATTGTGGTGCTGAAGAGACTCTTGAGAGTCCCTTGGACTGTAAGGAGATCAAATCAGCCAATCCTAAAGGAAATCAATCCTGAATATTCATTAAAAGAACTGATACTGAAAGTGAGACTGTAGTACTTTGGTCACCTGATATGAGAAGCCAGCTTGCTGAAAAAGACTCTGCTGTTGGGAAAGATTTAAGGCAAAAGGAGAAGGAGGGAATAGAAGATGAGATGGTTAAATAGTATCACTGACTCAATGGACATGAGTTTGAACAAACTCTGAAAGATACTGAATGACAGGGAAGCCTGGCATGCTGCAGTTCATGGGGTCGCAAACAGTCAGAAATGATTTAGCTGAACAACAACAAAAGAAAAATCAGACTTAAATACTAAAAAGATTTTACTGTAAGGCAAGGTTATTTCAGCTAGTTGAGTTATGTGATATATACATATTCATACTGTTCATGAGGTTCTCAAGGCAAGAATACTGATATGGTTTGCCATTCCCTTCTCCGGTGGACCATGTTTTGTCAGAACTCTCCACCATGACCTGTCTGTCTTGGGTGGCACTACATGGCATGGCTCATAGTTTCATTGAGTTAGACAAGACTGTGGTCCATCTGATCAGATTGGATAGTTTTCTATGATTGTGGTTTTCAGTCTGTCTGCCCTCTAATGGAGAAGGATAAGAGGTTTATGGAAGCTTCCTGATGGGAGAGACTGACTGAAGTGGGAAACTGGGTCTTGTTCCAATGGGCGGGGTCATGCTCAGTGAATCTTTAATCCAATTTTCTGTTGATGGGCAGGGCTGTGTTCCCTCCTTGTTATTTGCCCCGACACCAAACTATGGTGGAGGTAATGAAGATAATGGAGACCTCCTTCAAAAGTTCCCATGCATACACTGCTACACTCAGTGCCCCTAACCCTGCAGCAGGCCGCTGCTGACCCACGCCTCTGCTAGAAACTCCTGAGCACTCACGGGCAAGTCTGGGTCAGTCTCTTGTGAGGTCACTCCTCCTTTTTCCTGGGTCCTGGTGTGCACAAGGTTCTGCTTATGCCCTCCAAGAGTCTGATTTGAATGTTGGGGCATTTGATATTGTCCAGAGGTCTCTGAGATTGTCTTCATTTCTTTTATCGTTTTCCTTTTTTCCTCTCTGATTCATTTATCTCTACCTTTCTATCTTCTACCTCATTAATTCTATCTTCTGCCTCATTATTCTCCTATTTGTTCCCTTCAGAGCGTTTTTCATCTCATTTATTGCATTATTTATTACATATTGACTCCTTTTTATTTCTTCTAGGTCCTTGTTAAACCATTCTTGCATCTTCTCAATCCTTGTCCCCAGGATATTTATCTGTGATTCCATTTTGTTTTCAAGATTTTGGATCATTTTCACTATCATTATTTGGAATTCTTTATCAGGTAGATTCCTTATCTCTTCCTCTTTTGTTTGGTTTGGTGGGCCTTTATCCTGTTCCTTTGTCTTGCTTCATTCCGCATTCCAAGGCCAAATTTGCCTGTTAGTCCAGGTGTTTCTTGACTTCCTACTTTTGCATTCCAGTCCCCTACAATGAAAAAGACATCTTTTTTCGGTGTTAGTTCTACAAGGTCTTGTAGGTCTTCATAGAACCATTCAACTTCAGCTTCTTCAGCATTACTGGTTGGGGCATAGACTTGGATTATGGTGATATTGAATGGTTTCCTTGGAAACGAACAGAGATCATCCTGTCATTTCTGAGACTGCATCCAAGTACTGCATTTTGGATTCTTTTGTTGACCATGTTGGCTACTCCATTTCTTCTGAGGGATTCCTGCCCACAGTAGTAGATATAAGGGTCATCTGAGTTAAATTCACCCATTCCAGTCCATCTTCAGTTCAGTTCAGTCACTCAGTCTTGTCTGACTCTTTGCAACCCCATGAATCGCAGCACACCAGGCCTCCCTGTCCATCACCATCTCCCAGAGTTCACTCAGACTCATATCCATCGAGTCAGTGATGCCATCCAGCCATCTCATCCTTGGTCGTCCCCTTCTCCTCCTGCCCCCAATCCTCCCAGAATCAGAGACTTTTCCAATGAGACAACTCTTCGCATGAGGTGGCCGAAGTACTGGAGTTTCAGCTTTAGCATCATTCCTTCCAAAGAAATCCCAGGGTTGATATCCTTCAGAATGGACTGGTTGGATCTCCTTGCAGTCCAAGGGACTCTCAAGAGTCTTCTCCAACACCACAGTTCAAAAGCATCAAATGTTCGGTGCTCAGCCTTCTTCACAGTCCAACTCTCACATCTATACATGACTATTGGAAAAAACCATAGCCTTGACTAGATGGACCTTAGTCTGCAAAGTAATGTCTCTGCTTTTGAATATGCTATCTAGGTTGGTCAAAACTTTTCTTCCAAGGAGTGTCTATTAATTTCATGGCTGCAGTCACCATCTGCAGTGATTCTGGAGCCCCCCAAAATAAAGTCTGACACTGTTTCCACTGTTTCCCCATCTATTTCCCATGAAGTGATGGGCCCGGATACCATGATCTTCGTTTTCTGAATGTTGAGCTTTAGGCCAACGTTTTTGCTCTCCTCTTTCACCTTCATCAAGAGGCTTTTTAGTTCCTCTTCACTTTCTGCCATAAGAGTGGTGTCATCTGCATATCTGAGGTTACTGATATTTCTCCTGGCAATCTTGATTCCAGCTTGTGTTTCTTCCAGCCCAGCGTTTCTCATGATGTACTCTGCATAGAAGTTAAATAAGCAGGGTGACAATATACAGCCTTGACATACTCCTTTTCCTATTTGGAACCAGTCTATTGTTCCATGTCCAGTTCTAACTGTTGCTTCCTGACCTGCATACAGATTTCTCAAGAGGCAGGTCAGGTGGTCTGCTATTCCCATCTCTTTCAGAACTTTTCACAGTTTATTGAGAACCAGTCCATTTTAATTCACTGATTCCTAGAATGTCGACATTCACTCTTGCCATCTTTTGTTTGACCACTTCCAATTTGCCTTGATTCATGGACCTGACATTCCAGGTTCCTATGCAATATTGCTCTTTACAGCATTGGACCTTGCTTCTATCACTAGTCATATCCACAGCTGGGTATTGTTTTTGCTTTGGCTCCATCCCTTCATTCTTTCTGGAGTTATTTCTCCACTGATCTCCAGTAGCATATTGGGCACCTACTGACCTGGGGAGTTCCTCATTCAGTGTCCTATCATTTTTCCTTTTCATACTGTTCATGAGGTTCTCAAGACAAGAATACGGAAGTGGTTTGCCATTCCCTTCCCCAGTGGACAACATTCTGTCAGAACTCTCCACCATGACCCGCCTGTCTTGGGTTGCCCCACGGGCATGGCTTGGTTTCATTGAGTTAGACAAGCCCGTAGTCCTAGTGTGATTAGATTGACTAGTTTTCTGTGAGTATGGTTTCAGTGTGTCTGTCCTCTGATGCCCTCTTGCAACACTTAGCATCTTACTTGGGTTTCTCTTACGTTGGGCATGGGGTATCTCTTCACGGCTACTCCAGCAAAGCACAGCCACTGCTCCTTACCTTGGATGAAGGGTATCTCCTCACCGGCACCCTTCTTGACCTTCAACGTGGGATAGCTCCTCTAGGCCCTCCTGCACCAGCTCAGCCACCGCTCCTTGGACGTAGGTTGATCTTCCTGGCTGCTGTGTGTTGCCCCTGGCCTCCGATGCGGGTGGCTCCTTCCGACCGCCACCCATGACCTCGGATGCAGGGTGGCTCCTTTCAGCCATTCCTGTGCCGTCGCAGCCGGGCATTCTCGGCCGCTGACCCTGACATGAAGCAGGGCAAAGACTAATAGAGTTTTGCCAAGAAAATGCACTGGTCATAGTAAACATCCTCTTCCAACAACACAAGAGAAGACTACACATGGACATCACCAGATGGTCAACACCAAAATCAGATTGATTATATTCTTTGCAGCCAAAGATGGAGAAGCTCTATACAGTCAGCAAAAACAAAACCGGGAACTGACTGTGGCTCAGATCATGAACTCCTTATTGCCAAATACAGACTTAAATTGAACAAAGTAGGGAAAACAGCTAGACCATTCAGGTATGACATAAATCAAAACCCTTATGATTATACATATACAGTGGAAGTGAAAAATTGATTTAAGGGCCTAGATCTGATAGATGGATTGCCTGATGAACTATGGAATGAGGTTCATGACATTGTACAAGAGACAGGGATCAAGACCATCTCCATGGAAAAGAAATGCAAAAAAGCAAAATGGCTGTCTGGGGAGGCCTTAATAATAGCTGTGAAAAGAAGAGAAGCAAAAAGCAAAGTAGTAAAGGAAAGGTATAAGCATCTAAATGCAGAGTTCCAAAGAATAGCAAGAAGAGATAAGAAAGCCTTCTTCAATGATCAATGCAAAGAAATAGAGGAAAACAACAGAATGGGAAAGACTAGAGATCTCTTCAAGAAAATTAGAGATACCAAGGGAACATTTCATGCAAAAATGGGCTCGATAAAGGACAGAAATGGTAGAGACCTAACAGAAGCATTAGATATTAAGAAGAGATGGCAAGAATACACAGAAGAACTGTACAAAAAACATCTTCACGACTGGATAATTACGACGGTGTGAACACTCATCTAGAGCCAGACATCCTGGAATGTGAAGTCAAGTGGGCCTTAGAAAGCATCACTACGAACAAAGCTAGTGGAGGTGATGGAATTCCAGTAGAGCTGTTTCAAATCCTGAAAGATGATGCTGTGAAAGTGCTGCACTCAATATGCCAGCAAGTTTGGAAAACTCAGCAGTGGCCACAGGACTGGAAAAGGTCAGTATTCCAATCCCAAAGAAAAGCAATGCCAAAGAATGCTCAAACTACTGCACAATTGCACTCATCTCACACGCTAGTAAATTAATGCTCAAAATTCTCCAAGCCAGGCTTCAAAAATATGTGAACTGTAAAATTTCTGATGTTCAAGCTTGTTTTAGAAAAGGCATAGGAACCAGAGATCAAATTGCCAACATCCGCTGGATCATGGAAAAAGCAAGAGAGTTCCAGAAAAACATCTATTTTTGCTTTTTTGACTATGCCAAAGCCTTTGACTGTGTGGATCACAATAAACTGTAGAAAATTCTGAGAGATGGGAATAGCAGACCACCTGACCTGCCTCTTGAGAAATCTGTATGCAGGTCAGGAAGCAACAGGTAGAACAGAACATGGAACAACAGACTGGTTCCAAATAGGCAAAGAAGTGCTTCAAGGCTCCATATTGTCATCCTGCTTATTTAACTTATATGCAGTGTACATCATGAGAAATGCTGGACTGGAAGAAACACAAGCTGGAATCAAGATTGCCAGGAGTAATATCAATAACCTCAGATATGCAGATGACACCACCTTTATGGCAGAAAGTGAGGAGAAACTAAAGAGCCTCTTGATGAAGGTGAAAGAGGAGAGCGAAAAAGTTGGCTTAAAGCTCAGTATTCAGAAAACGAAGATCATGGTATCCGGTCCCATCACTTCATGGGAAATAGATGGGGAAACAGTGTAAACTGTGTCAGACTTTATTTTGGGGGGCTCCAAAATCAGTGCAGATGGTGACTGCAACCATGAAATTAAAAGACACTTACTCCTTGGAAGAAAAGTTATGACCAATCTAGATAGCATATTCAAAAGCAGAGACATTACTTTGCAGACTAAGGTCCGTCTAGTCAAGGCTATGGTTTTGCCAGTGGTCATGTATGGATGTGAGAGTTGAACTGTGAAGAAGGCTGAGTGACAAAGAATTGATGCTTTTGAACTTTGGTGTTGGAGAAGACTCTTGAGAGTCCCTTGGACTGCAAGGAGATCCAACCAGTCCATTCTTAAGGAGATCAACCCTGGGATTTCTTTGGAAGGAATGATGCTAAAGCTGAAACTCCAGGACTTTGGCCACCTCAGGTGAAGAGTTGACTCATTGGAAAAGTCTCTGATGCTGGGAGGGATTGGAGGCTGGAGGAAAAGGGGACGACAGAAGATGAGATGGCTGGATGGCATCACTGACTCGATGGATGTGAGTCTGACTGACCTCCTGGAGTTGGTGATGGACAGAGAGACCTGGCATGCTGCAATTCATGGGGTCACAAAGAGTCAGACACGACTGAGCAACTAAACTGAACTGAACTGATCCTGTTCCTTTACCTGCTGGGTATTTCTCTCTCTTTTCATCTTGTTTATATTGCTCTGTTTGGGGTGGCCTTTGTGTATTCTGGCAGTTTGTGGAGTTCTCTTTATTGTAGAGTTTCCTCGCTGTAGGTAGCGGGTTTACGGGTGGCTTGTCAAGTTTTCCTGGTTAGGGAAGCTTTGTCGGGGTTTGGGTGGGTAGAGCTGGATTTCTTCTCTCTGGAGTGCACTGATGTGTCCGGTAATGAGTTATGAGATGTCAATGGGTTTGGAGTGACTTTGGGCAGCCTGTATATTGAAGCTCAGGGCTATGTTGCTGTGTTGCTGGAGAATTTGTGTGGTATGTCTTGCTCTGGAACTTGTTGGCCCTTGGGGGGTGCTTGGTTTCAGTGTAGGTATGGAGACGTTTGATGAGCTCCTGTCGATTAATGTTCCCTGGTGTCAGGAGTTCTCTGATGTTCTCAGGATTTGGACTTAAGCCTCCTGCTTCTTGTTTTCAGTCTTATTTTTACAGTAGCCTCAAGCTTTCTCCATCTATACAGCACCATTGATAAAATATCTAGGTTAAAGATGAAAAGTTTCTCCACAGTGAGGGACACCTAGAGAGGTTCACAGAGTTACATGGAGAAGAGAAGAGAGAGGAGGGAGATAGAGGTGACCAGGAGGAGAAGAAAGGGTAACAGAAGAGAAGAGAGCAAGCCAGCCTGTAATCACTTCCCTATGTGCTCTCCACAGTCTGGACCCCTCAGAGATGTTCACGGAGTTATACAGAGAAGAGAAGAGGGAGGAAGGAGACAGAGGTGGCCAGGAGGATAAAAGGGGGAATCAAAAGGAGGAAGATCCAGCCAGTAATCAGTTCCCTAAGTGTTCTCCACTGTCCAGAACACACAATGAGATTCACAGAGTTGAGTAGAGAAGAGAAGGGGGAGGGAGGAGATAGAGTCGACCTGCTGGAGAAAAAGGAGGGTCCAAAGGGGGAGAGAGCAGTCAAGCCAGTAATCTTGCTCCTAATTAAATATGGGTACTGAAGATTGGGTTCTTAAAGGTACAAAATTGATAACAAATACCAAAAAGCAAAGATTAAAAATCCAGAGTAGAGATTGAATTTTCAAAAATACAATATTAAAGGAAAACAAAAGTCACAAAAATTATAATATATATATATATATATATGTGAAGTTTGCTTTTAAAAAATAGGGTCTCTCTCTTTTTTGCAAAGTAATAATAGGTTATAAAAACAAAAGTTAAAGGAGTAATAGAGGACTTAAAAATAAAAAAAATTAAAAAAATTAAAGAATAATAGTAAAAATATTAAAAATATATCTAGGACTTTCTCTGGTGGTGTTGTGGACAGAGTGGGGTCAGTTCATTTTCGGACAGTTCCTTGATCCAGCTTATATTTCTCAAGATTTATGGCCCCTTTCCTGTATAGTTGGTACTAACTACAGGGTTTTAATCTATTTCATCTGTCACTTCCAAGGAGGTTCCCTCTGTTTTAGCTTCTTCTGTTTGCTGGTCTCTTCAGTATCTAATTTCCATCCTGACACAAGGGGGCGGTTGTGGACACATTTTTAGGCTCACTTGTTCAGTTGTACTCTGGGGAGGGAGGGAGTGACGCTGCAATCAAATAACACTGGCGTGTGCTCGGCAGTGTATCAGCCACACTAGGTTTGCCTCCGCTCACAGCGTGTGTGCTTTCCCTGTCTATACTGCTTAGGCTCTAGGTTGGTTGCCGGGAACTGTCTGAGGCCGGCCCTGGGTTGTATGCACCTCCCAGGTCTAAGCCGCTCAGGTTCAGGCACTTAGGTAGTCCTCAGAAGCGCAGATTCGGTTGGGCCTGCGTTTTGTGCCCTTCCCAGGTCCAAGCAGCTCAGGTGGCCAGGTATTTGGCAAGTGCGGTCGCTACGACTTATCACCTCCCCCATCCCTGTCACTCGGTTTTCTGGTGTACATCCTTCTCAGGCGGATGTTGACTGTCCAGAATCCCAAGGAGTCTTGGTTAGAAATGAAGCCTGCTTGCAGTTTGGTAGATAATGCCTCTCTGGGGCCGCAATTACCCCCTTCCGGCTCTGGCTGCCCTCGCCTGCCTGTCCAAAGGGGGAGAGAGCAGTCAAGCCAGTAATCTCACTCCCAAGTAAATATGAGTACTGAATATTGGGTTCTTAAAGGTACAAAATTGATAACAAATACCAAAAAGCAAAGATTAAAAATCCAGAGTAGAGATTGGATTTTCAAAAATACAATATTAAAGGGAAAAAATAGTCACAAAAATTATAATATATATATATTATATGTGAAGTTTGCTTTTAAAAAATAGAGTCTGTCTTTTTTTTTGCAAAGTAATAATAGGTTATAAAAATGAAAGTTAAAGGAGTAATAGAGGGCTTAGAAATATATATATATTTTTTTTAAATTAAAGACTGATGGTAAAAATATGTCTAGGACTTTCTCTGGTAGTGTTGTGGGCAGTGTGGGGTCAGTTCATTTTCGGATGAAGTTGTTTTGTGGAATTTACTCAGTGTTCAAATGTTCTTTTGATGTTTTTTTTGGGGGGCGGGAGAAAGTGGTTTCCCTGTCCTATTCCTCCGCCATCTTAGGACTGCCCCCCAAAATGTGACTTGTTTCAAAATACCCTGATTCTGGGAAAGATAGGAGGAGGAGGAGGAAATGACAGAGGATTAAATGGTTGGATGCCATCACTGACTCAGTGAACATGAGTAAGCTCCAGGAATGGTGATGGACAGGAAGGCCTGGCGTGCTGCAGGCCATGCGGTCACAAAGAGTTGAACATGACTGAGTGACTGGACTGAACTGATACATATTCATATACATATACATATTCTTGGGCTTCCCAGGTGGCTTGCTGGTGAAGAATCCTCCTCCCAATGCAGGAAATGAGGGTTTGATCCCTCAGTGAGGAAGATCTCCCAGAAAAGGAAATGGCAACCCACTCCAGTATTCTTGCCTGGGGAATCCCATTAACAAAGGAGCCCATAGGTCTACAGTCCATGGGACCACAAAGAATTGGACTTGATTTAGTGATTAAACAACATATATACTTACATATTATTATACATATACAAACACAGACAGCTCTTGACTTAAAAACTTTCAGCTTTATGATGTTGCAACAATGAAAAGCATTCAGCAGAAACTAAACTTCGAATTTTTATCTTTTTCTGAGCTGTGTGTGTTTGTTAGTCGCTCAATCATGGCTGACTCTTTGCACCCCATGGACTGTAGCCCACCAGGCTCCTCTCCATGGAATTCTCCAGGCAAGAATATTGAAGTGGGTTGCTATTTGTTTCTCCAGGGGATCTTCTTGACTAAGGGAATTGAATCCAGGTCTCCTGCATTGCAGGAAGATTCTTTACCATCTGAGCTAACAGGAAAGTCTATTGATGTGCTGTCTGATACTCTTATGATGTTGGACAGTGGCAGCAGCCTCAGCTCCCAGTCAGGTGTATGATCACAGGGGTAAACAACCCACACACTTACAAGTATTCTGTACCCAAACCACCATTCTGTTTTTCACTTTCATTACAGTAGTCAATAAATTACATGATACTCAATAATTTTTCTATGAAGTTGGCCATGTATTATTTTGCCCAACTGTAGGCTAATGTAAATATTCTGAACATGTTAAGATAGGCTAGGCTAAACTATAATGTTCACTAAGGTGCATTAGGCGCGTGTCAATTTACTATATTTTCAACTTATAAGTTTGTTGATATGTAACCCCATCGAAAGTTAAGGAATATCTGCTCATGTATTTTACATTTAATAATCCATTAATTTTACATTTAATAATTAAAAAATATATCTTGGCATTTTTTTCTGCTTTTCAAAACTGGAATGAGCAGTCAATATTTTTAAATCTTTTAATCCATTGTCTAGCTTATCCCAAACTCATATTTCTTCAGATAGCTAATAATTGATCCCATAATGTCAATTTCTAGCTTCAGGTCAGTAAACAAGGTTTAAGTTTATCTATGACTTGGCATTAAGGACACAGATTATGCCTTTCCTGCAGCCAGATATATAGATAAGATAAAACAAATGCACAGCTAAAAGCAACACTCATGAAATATTTATCAATTTTCTGGCAAGAAATGTGGTCAAGACATAAAAGTAGAGCAAAAAACACAAATATTTTCTATCCCATAATTCAAGTGTACCATTTTAAGGTCAGTAGTTTTTAAATAACTATAAGAAAATTAAAAAAAAAAAAAAAAACAGCATATCATTCAACAGTTCCTAATTCATTTATATTTTGTTTCCTTATGCCCTGAATATTGACTTTCCTAAGGAGGTTATTTTAAATATGTTTTCTTTTACAAATCAAAATCCTAGGCCAAACTATTTTTCTCTTCCTGGAATACCTCTTTTCTATCTGCCATCCATAACTCTGTCTCATCAAGGCCAAGGTAAGGGGAAAAAAAAAAGCAAATATTAATAGTAATCAAACTGTATGCAAGCACTATGATTTAGGCAATTCAATCATCATATCAACTTATGAAATACAAACTTTCTTTATTACAATTTTAAAGTGAGTCTATTAAGACCTAAAGAAGTTTTGTTACTTGCACAAAACCTCACTGCCATTAACTGAAGAAATGGGAATTCTAATGAAAATTATTGTGATCCCAGACATTAACTTACTTTTATGTACTTCTTTTATCTACTATATAATATCCTTCTTCATTTTTCCCACTGGAAAGTCTTCTAGGGGGCAGTCTTAAGATGGCAGAAGAATAGGACGGGGAGACTACCTTCTTCCCCACAAATTCATCAAAAGAACATTTGAATGCTGAGTAAATTCCACAAAACAACTTCTGAATGCTGGCAGAGGACATCAGGCACCCAGAAAAGCAGCCCATTGTTTTCGAAAAGAGGTAGGAAAAAATATAAAAGATAAAAAGAGAGACAAAAGAGGTAGGGACAGAACTCCATCCTGGGAAGGGAGTCTTAAAAAAGAGAGAAGTTTCCAAACACCAGGAAACACTCTCACTGCCGAGCCTGTGGTAAGCCTTGAAACAACAGAGGGCAACATAACCAGGAGGAAAAATAAATAAATATTTAAAACCCACAATTATGTGCCCAATGGTAACTCCCCTGGTGGAGAAGCAGCACAGGCACCTGCATCTGCCACTAGCAAGTGGGGGCTGGGCAGGGAGGCACTGGCTGCATTGCTTAGAGTAAGGACTGGGCCTCAATGCCCCAAGGGCAGTCGGAGGGAACTAATTTGGGCTAGCAAACCAGACTGTGGGATAGCTACCGCGCGAAAAGCCCTAACCTAAGACACCACCAGGCCCGCTCACAGAAAAAAGGACTGAGCAGAGCTAACCTGCTGCAGACTGGCCCATCCTCCTCCAGTTACAGGCAGGCGAGGGCAGCCAGAGCCGGAAAGGGGTAATTGCGGCCCCAGAGAGGCATTATCTACCAAACTGCAAGCAGGCTTCATTTCTAACCAAGACTCCTTGGGATTCTGGACAGTCAACATCCGCCTGAGAAGGATGTACACCAGAAAACCGAGTGACAGGGATGGGGGAGGTGATAAGTCGTAGCGACCGCACTTGCCAAATACCTGGCCACCTGAGCTGCTTGGACCTGGGAAGGGCACAAAACGCAGGCCCAACCGAATCTGCGCTTCTGAGGACTACCTAAGTGCCTGAACCTGAGCGGCTTAGACCTGGGAGGTGCATACAACCCAGGGCCGGCCTCAGACAGTTCCCGGCAACCAACCTAGAGCCTAAGCAGTATAGACAGGGAAAGCACACACGCTGTGAGCGGAGGCAAACCTAGTGTGGCTGATACACTGCCGAGCACACGCCAGTGTTATTTGATTGCAGCGTCACTCCCTCCCTCCCCAGAGTACAACTGAACAAGTGAGCCTAAAAATGTGTCCACAACCGCCCCCTTGTGTCAGGATGGAAATTAGATACTGAAGAGACCAGCAAACAGAAGAAGCTAAAACAGAGGGAACCTCCTTGGAAGTGACAGATGAAATAGATTAAAACCCTGTAGTTAGTACCAACTATACAGGAAAGGGGCCATAAATCTTGAGAAATATAAGCTGGATCAAGGAACTGTCCGAAAATGAACTGACCCCACTCTGTCCACAACACCACCAGAGAAAGTCCTAGATATATTTTTAATATTTTTACTATTATTCTTTAATTTTTTTAATTTTTTTTATTTTTAAGTCCTCTATTACTCCTTTAACTTTTGTTTTTATAACCTATTATTACTTTGCAAAAAAGAGAGAGACCCTATTTTTTAAAAGCAAACTTCACATATATATATATATATATATTATAATTTTTGTGACTTTTGTTTTCCTTTAATATTGTATTTTTGAAAATTCAATCTCTACTCTGGATTTTTAATCTTTGCTTTTTGGTATTTGTTATCAATTTTGTACCTTTAAGAACCCAATCTTCAGTACCCATATTTAATTAGGAGCAAGATTACTGGCTTGACTGCTCTCTCCCCCTTTGGACCCTCCTTTTTCTCCAGCAGGTCGACTCTATCTCCTCCCTCCCCCTTCTCTTCTCTACTCAACTCTGTGAATCTCATTGTGTGTTCTGGACAGTGGAGAACACTTAGGGAACTGATTACTGGCTGGATCTTCCTCCTTTTGATTCCCCCTTTTATCCTCCTGGCCACCTCTGTCTCCTTCCTCCCTCTTCTCTTCTCTGTATAACTCCGTGAACATCTCTGAGGGGTCCAGACTGTGGAGAGCACATAGGGAAGTGATTACAGGCTGGCTTGCTCTCTTCTCTTCTGTTACCCTTTCTTCTCCTCCTGGTCACCTCTATCTCCCTCCTCTCTCTTCTCTTCTCCATGTAACTCTGTGAACCTCTCTAGGTGTCCCTCACTGTGGAGAAACTTTTCATCTTTAACCTAGATATTTTATCAATGGTGCTGTATAGATGGAGAAGGCTTGAGGCTACTGTAAAAATAAGACTGAAAACAAGAAGCAGGAGGCTTAAGTCCAAATCCTGAGAACATCAGAGAACTCCTGACACCAGGGAACATTAATCGACAGGAGCTCATCAAACGTCTCCATACCTACACTGAAACCAAGCACCACCCAAGGGCCAACAAGTTCCAGAGCAAGACATACCACACAAATTCTCCAGCAACACAGCAACATAGCCCTGAGCTTCAATATACAGGCTGCCCAAAGTCACTCCAAACCCATTGACATCTCATAACTCATTACCGGACACATCAGTGCACTCCAGAGAGAAGAAATCCAGCTCTACCCAACCAAACCCCGACAAAGCTTCCCTAACCAGGAAAACTTGACAAGCCACCCGTAAACCCGCTACCTACAGCGAGGAAACTCTACAATAAAGAGAACTCCACAAACTGCCAGAATACACAAAGGCCACCCCAAACAGAGCGATATAAACAAGATGAAGAGACAGAGGAATTCCCAGCAGGTAAAGGAACAAGAGAAAGGCCCACCAAACCAAACAAAAGAGGAAGAGATAGGGAATCTACCTGATAAAGAATTCTGAATGATGATAGTGAAAGTGAAAGTGAAGTCACTCAGTCCTGTCCAACTCTTTGAGATCCCATGGATTGTACCCTATCAGGCTCCTCCATCCATGGGATTTTCCAGGCAAGAGTGCTGGAGTGGGTTGCTATTTCCTTCTCCAGGGGATCTTCCTGACCCAGGAAATGAACCCAAGTCTCCCACATTGCAGGCTGACGCTTTACCGTCTGAGCCACCAGGGAAGCCCGCATGATAGTGAAAATGATCCAAAATCTTGAGAACAAATGGAATCACAGATGAATAGCCTGGAGACAAGGATTGAGAAGATGCAAGAAAGGTTTAACAAGGACCTAGAAGAAATAAAAAGGAGTCAATCAATAATGAATAATGGAATAAAGTGAAAGTGAAAGTGAAGTCGTGTCCTACCTCAGCGACCCCATGGAGTGCAGCCCACCAGGCTCCTCCATCCATGGGATTTTCCAGGCAAGAGTACCAGGGTGGGGTGCCAGAATAATGCAATAAATGAGATCAAAAATACTCTGGAGGGAACCAACAGTAGAATAATGGAAGCACAAAATAGGATTAGTGAGGTAGAAGATAAAAAGGGAGAAATAAATGAATCAGAGAGGAAAAAAGAAAAACTAATTAAAAGAAATGAGGACAATCTCAGAGACCTCTGGACAATGTTAAATGCTCCAATATTCGAATTGTAGGAATCGCAGAAGAAGAAGACAAAAAGAAAGACCATGAGAAAATACTTGAGGAGATAGTAGTTGAAAACTTCCCTAAAATGGGGAAGGAAATAATCACCCAAGTCCAGGAAACGGAGAGAGTCCCAAACAGGATAAACCCAAGGCAAAACACCCCAAGACACATATTAATCAAATTAACAAAGACCAAACACAAAGAACAAATATTAAAAGCAGCAAGGGAAAAACAACAAATAACACACAAGGGGATTCCCATATGGATAACAGCTGATCTTTGAATAGAAACTCTTCAGGCCAGGAGAGTGGCCTGAAGTGGCCTTAAAGTGGTGAAAGAAAATAACCTACAGCCCAGATTACTGTACCCAGCAGGGATCTCATTCAAATATGAAGGAGAAATCAAAAGCTTTACAGACAAGCAAAAGCTGAGAGAATTCAGCACCACCAAACCAGCTCTCCAACAAATACTAAAGGATCTTCTCTAGACAGGAAACACAAAAAAGGCGTATAAACCCAAACCCAAAACAATAAAGTAAATGGCAACGGGATCATACTTATCAATAATTAACTTAAACATAAATGGGTTGAATGCCCCAACCAAAAGGCAAAGACTGGATGAATGGATACAAAAACAAGATCCCTATATATGCTGCCTCCAAGAGACCCACCTCAAAACAACGGACACATACAGACTGAAATTGAAGGGCTGGAAAAAGATATTCCACTCAAATAGAGACCAAAAGAAAGTAGGAGTAGCAATACTCATCTCCGATAAAATAGACTTTAAAACAAAGGCTGTGAAAAGAGACAAAGAAGGCCACTACATAATGATCAAAGGATCAATCAAAGAAGATGATATAACAATTATAAATATATATGAACCCAACATAGGAGCACCGCAATATGTAAGACAAATGCTAACAAGCATGAAAGGGGAAATTAACAATAACACAATAATAGTGGGAGACTTTAACACCCCACTCACACGTATGGACAGATCAACTAAACAGAAAATTAACAAAGAAATGCAAACTTTAAATGATACAATAGACCAGTTAGACCTAATTGATATCTATAGGACACTTCACCCCAAAACAATGAATTTCACCTTTTTCTCAAGTGCTCATGGAACCTTTTCCAGGATAGATCACATCCTGAGCCATAAATCTAACCTTGATAAATTCAAAAAATTGAAATCTTTCCTAGCATCTTTTCTGACCATAATGCATTAAGATTAGATCTCAATTACAGGAGAAAAACTATTAAAAATCCCAACATATGGAGGCTGAACAACATGCTTCTGAATAACCAACAAATCACAGAAGAAATCAAAAAAGAAATCAAATTATGTATAGAAACAAAGGAAAATGAAAACACAACAACCCAAAACCTGTGGGACACTATAAAAGCAGTGCTCAGAGGAAAGTTCATAGCAATACAGGCATACCTCAAGAAACAAGACAAAAGTCAAATAAATAACCTAACTCTACACCTAAAGCAACTAGAAAAGGAAGAAATGGAGAACCACAGAGTTAGTAGAAGGAAAGAAATCTTAAAAATTAGGGCAGAAATAAATGCAAAAGAAACAAAAGAGACCATAGCAAAAATCAACGAAGCAAAAAGCTGGTTCTTTGAAAGGATAAATAAAATTGACAAACCATTAGCCAGACTCATCAAGAAACAGAGAGAGAAAAATCAAATCAATAAAATTAGAAATGAAAATGGAGAGATCACAACAGACAACACAGAAATACAAAGGATCATAAGAGACTAGTATCAGCTATTATATGCCAATAAAATGGACAACCTGGAAGAAATGGACAAATTCTTAGAAAAGTACAACTTTCCAAAACTGAACCAGGAAGAAATAGAAAATCTTAACAGACCCATCAGAAGCATGGAAATTGAAACTGTAATCAGGAATCTTCCAGTAAACAAAAGCCCAGGTCCAGACGGCTTCACAGCTGAATTCTACCAAAAATTTCGAGAAGAGCTAACACCTATCCTACTCAAACTCTTCCAGAAAATTGCAGAGGAAGGTAAACTTCCAAACTCATTCTATGAGGCCACCATCACCCTAATACCAAAACCTGACAAAGACGCCACCATAAAAGAAAACTACAGGCCAATATCACTGATGAACATAGATGCAAAAATCCTCAACAAAATTCTAGGAATCAGAATCCAACAACACATTAAAAAGATCATACACCATGACCAAGTGGGCTTTATCCCAGGGATGCAAGGATTCTTCAATATCCGCAAATCAATCAATGTAATTCACCACATTAACAAATTGAAAATTAAAAGCCATATGATTATCTCAGTGGATGCAGAGAAGGCCTTTGACAAAATTCAACATCCATTTATGATAAAAACTCTCCAGAAAGCAGGAATAGAAGGAACATACCTCAACATAATAAAAGCTATATATGACAAACCCACCGCAAACATTACCCTCAATGGTGAAAAGTTGAAAGCATTTCCCCTAAAGTCAAGAACAAGACGAGAGTGCCCACTTTCACTGATACTATTCAACATAGTTCTGGAAGTTTTGGCCACAGCAATTAGAGCAGAAAAAGAAATAAAAGGAATCCAAATTGGAAAAGAAGAAGTAAAACTCTCACTGTTTGCAGATGACATGATCCTCTACATAGAAAATCCTAAAGACTCCACCAGAAAATTACTAGAGCTAATCAATAAACATAGTAAAGTTGCAGGATATAAAATAAACACACAGAAATCCCTTGCATTCCTATACACTAATAATGATAATGTAGAAAAAGAAATTAAGGAAACAATTCCATTCACCATTGCAACGAAAAGAATAAAATACTTAGGAATATACCTACCTAAAGAAACTAAAGACCTATATATCAAAAACTATACTGATGAAAGAAATCAAAGAGGACACTAATAGATGGAGAAATATACCATGTTCATGGATCAGAAGAATCAATATAGTGAAAATGAGGATACTACCCAAAGCAATCTACAGATTCAATGCAATCCCTATCAAGCTACCAGCAGTATTTTTCACAGAACTAGAACAAATAATTTCAAGATTTGTATGGAAATACAAAAAACCTCAAATAGCCAAAGCAATCTTGAGAAAGAAGAATGGAACTGGAGGAATCAACCTGCCTGACTTCAGGCTCTACTACAAAGCCACAGTCATTAAGACAGTATGGTACTGGCACAAAGACGGAAATATGGATCAATGGAACAAAATAGAAAGCCCAGAGATAAATCCACACACCTATGGACACCTTATCTTCGACAAAGGAGGCAAGAATATACAATGGAGTAAAGACAATCTCTTTAACAAGTGGTGCTGGGAAAACTGGTCAACCACTTGTAAAAGAATGAAACTAGATCACTTTCTAACGCCACACACAAAAATAAACTCAAAATGGATTAAAGATTTAAATGTAAGACCAGAAACTATAAAACTCCTAGAGGAGAATATAGGCAAAACACTCTCCGACATAAATCACAGCAGAATCCTCTATGATTCACCTCCCAGAATACTGGAAATAAATGGAAAAATAAACAAATGGGATCTAATTAAAATTAAAAGCTTCTGCACAACAAAGGAAACTATAAGTAAGGTGAAAAGACAGCCTTCTGAATGGGAGAAAACAATAGCAAATGAAGCAACTGACAACTAATCTCACAAATATACAAGCAACTCCTGCAGCTCAACTCCAGAAAGATAAACGACCCAGTCAAAAAATGGGCCAAAGAACTAAATAGACATTTCTCCAAAGAAGACATACGGATGGCTAACAAACACATGAAAACATGCTCAACTTCACTCATTATCAAAGAAATGCAAATCAAGACCACAATGAGGTACCATTTCACACCAGTCAGAATGGCTGTGATCCAAAAGTCTACAAGCAATAAATGCTGGAGAGGGTGTGGAGAAAAGGGAACCCTCTTACACTGTTGGTGAGAATGCAAACTAGTACAGCCACTATGGAAAACAGTGTGGAGATTCCTTAAAAAATTGCAAATAGAGCTGCCTTATGACCCAGCAATCCCACTGCTGGGCATACACACTGAGGAAACCAGAATTGAAAGAGACACATGTACCCCAATGTTCATTGCAGCACTATTTATAATATCCAGGACATGGAAGCAACCTAGATGTCCATCATCAGATGAATGGATAAGAAAGCTGTGGTACATATACACAATGGAGTATTACTCAGCCATTAAAAAGAATACATTTGAATCAGTTCTAATGAGATGGATGAAACTGGAGCCGATTATACAGAGTGAAGTAAGCCAGAAAGAAAAACACCAATACAGTATACTGACACATATATACGGAATTTAGAAAGATGGTAATGATGACCCTGTATGCAATACAGCAAAAGAGACACAGATGTATAGAATGGACTTTTGGACTCTGAGGGAGAGGGAGAGGGTGGGATGATTTGGGAGAATGGCACTGAAACATGTATACTATCATGTAAGAAACGAAGTGCCAGTCTATGTTCAATACAGGATACAGGATGCTTGGGGCTGGTGCATGGGGATGATCCAGAGAGATGATATGGGGTGGGAGGTGGGAGGGGGATTCAGGATTGGGAGCTCGTATACACCCGTGGTGGATTCATGTCAATGTATGGCAAAACCAATAAAGTATTGTAAAGTAAAAAAAAAAAAAAAGTATATGTAAAAAAAAATAATAATAAGGAATAAAAGAGAAATGTACCTTATAGCAATTTTATTGGCAATCTAAGCCAATGTTAGAATAAGTAAATTTGAGTTTCAAGGCAGAAAAGAATCTGCAATCTATTGAAATAATAATTGGAGACCTTACCAAAAGAAATGAATATAAAATTATTATACAAAGTCATTTATATTTGACACAAGCAACAACTAGAAAAATAATTACATATAACACATCATTTGAAATAATATGAGGGAATATTTAGTACAGGAGAATTAACTAATAAAAGAATGCAAAATTTTATTGTGCCTTTAAATAATACCTAAATAAATTTTAAAATGTTTCTTTCATTGTTAGATATTTTTATGTGTATAGAAGACTTTAGGATTAATATTAGGCAAAGCTACTAAGAAAAGAAGAAATGGTACTTGTCCTATTGTATACATGAATTCACTATTCATAATTAAGAGAGTGTGGTTTTGATATTAGGACAGACTGATAAATGAAGCATGGTGAAATAATCTGAGTCATTATGCATGTTTTAGATCAAACATCAAGTTAGCACAGGTACCAAAATTAATAATTCAATCTAAATTATTCAGCTGACCATTTTTATTCTCCTTTTTCTTACATTTCATAGCACTTGCATGGAGAGCAAAGTGCTAGCTATAAGACAATTATGGCTTTTAATGTTTTTTCAAAATATCTACTTTATTAAAAAATTAGCATACATATAAATTCATAACATGTGACAAACACAAAACTATTTTAAAGGAAAAATATAAAACCTTCCACTGTTTGCCCTCTCAGTTTCCAGTTTCTTCTTTCTCATGTATTTATGTACGTATTGATGTGCCTGCCTGTATGCATATATACCTATAGAGTATTATATACTATAAACATTATTTTGTTACTTATGTGTCTTAATGGTCTGTAATAAATGTTACCATATCATTTTTATATATATTACAGGTAATTAATAATTACCATTACCACATTTCCTTCTTGTCATCACTGGAATTTATCATTTTTTATTTTACAAATTTGACAATGAAAAAGACAGTATCTTCTTTTGCTTTCATTTATATTTCCCTGAATATAAGACTGAGAATTTTTTCAAGTTTATTAAACACTTTAATTTCCTTCCCTTTTCCTCAGTGTTTTATTGGGTAGTTTGTCTTCTTTTTAATTGTGAGAAGTTTTTTCTTTTTTTCCTTCTGGTCAATAAATAATTGTATATGTCTTATAATTATTTTCAAGCCAACCTGGCATTTATTATTTTTTGCATTATAGTGAATTTCCTTTCATTCTTATATATATTAATAGTTTAATTTCTTAGTCTTATTTAGGAAGATTCCCCCTTCAAATTTTCATAAATATAATCCTAATTTTCTTTTCAATTCTTTAAAATTTTTCTTTAAAAAATCCTTCTAGAATTTACTTGGCATATGACATTGTATATATGTATGTATGTATATATAGATAGATATGATTTTTTTTCCAACCAGATCCAGGACCAACTATGAAAGTACCATAGAATAAATAGGTCACCTTTTTCTCCAATTAATTGACAGGTTATATTTTCATTTATTTTATTCCAGAATATATTTGAATATCTTTCTGAATCTCAGTTCTACAGTCTGATTCACTGGTCTACATGCCTTTTGCTGTGCTACTTCCTTATACCTGAGCTGAAGCTGAAGCTCCAATACTTAAGCCACCTGATGCAAAGAGCTGACTCATTGGAAAAGACCCTGATGCTGGGAAAGATTGAGGGCAGGAGAAGAAGGGAGTGACAGAAGATGAGATGATTGGATAGTATCACTGACTCAATGGATATGAGTTTGAGCAAATTCCAGGAGGTAGTGAAGGAGAGGGAAGCCTGGCATGCTGAAGTCCATGGGGTCACAAAGACAGACATAACTTAGCGACTGAACAACAAACTTCCTTCTATCTGTGAATTTTAGGCTTTATTATAGCATACTCTGGTAAGGCAAAATTTCCATTACTTTTTTATAATTTTTATTATTATTGTTTTCTCTATCATTGCAAAATTTGAAGCATCAACATACTTGTACACTTGCAATCCATTATCTCTAGACTCAAATTTCCTGAAATTTATTCTGTTGACCCTCAGCAGTCAAGACCATTTGAGAAGCCAAGAAAGTAAGAATTATTTTCATAATCATAAGATTGTTATTTGCCAATTTTACCTTAATGATATTAAAGCAAAAGCAATTAAAGCAATGGGTAAAACAACAGGCATATTAGCATGAATCAAAGCAGTTGCACCACACTACACTGGTATTCACTATATTTTTCACCACCACAGACAAGGAAAGAGAAAAAAATCTAGTTTGCTTACAAATGTCCTTGATAAACCAGAAACAATTATTACTTTATTAATATAAGCCCTTGAGTTTGTATTTTTTTAATGGTCCATATGACAAAATAGGACAAGCATACAGAGCACTTCTGCTTCATACCAAAAGTACAGTGGTTGTTTCAAAGAACATTTACATAATTTCTTTTTTTAATTCACAGACTGAATCCTGGCTTTTTCCATTCAACATATCTTTACAGGAAAGATAACTGACAAATGGAATTACCCAGAGTTATCTAGCAGACATTTTCTCAAAAATGAAATAAGCATACCATTTTAAGAAAAACTCACACTATTTGTTGCCAGAGATGAAATTCAAGCTTTCAACATTGGCAACAAGCAAAAATTAGAATTTTGGAAAAGTTATATCCTTCACAATAAGGAGGAGAGCCTTTCACAGGTTACAGACTTTTCTGATGAAATGAGTGGTGATATTAGTAAGTGTTATTTTTATATTGTATGATGAAAAGCATCAACATTTGGAAGATCTCAAAACTTAGGGAATCAATATTTTTCTATTTGATGAATGCATTACATCATACCTTTTTCATGAATAAAACACTCATTCAACATAAAGTCAAATCAATTTAACTGAATATAAAAGGTTTAATTCAACTAAGGATGAAAAATTTTTATAGGCTTAAGATTCCACATTGAAACTAACCTTTAAGAAACTGCCATCTGTCAAGTTTTAGTGTAGTACAAAATATATTTGCAATTATGTGAAAAGACTACTAAAATGTGCTTCCTTGTTCTAACTCCATATCAGTATGAGGCCAAATTTTCTTTTTATATTTCAATCTAAACACCATATTGCAACAGATTGAATAGAAAATCATATATTATAATCATTATCTTCTATTAAACTACACAGTAAAGAGATTTTTTTAACGTAAAATAATGACACCATTCCTCTGACTCTTATTTGTAAAATGTTATTTTTCATTAATAACATGTTTCAACTTAACATGAAATGTATGTGTTATTGTATTCTTTAAATCAGATATTTTAAAAATTTCTCACTTTGAATTTCTAAAATAGTAAAAATTGATAGAAACAATCTATATGAAAAATGCTCTTTGGAGGAATTTCATTAATTTTTAGGAATGACTCAAGATCATAAGACCCCAAAAAGCTGATCTAGATTCACCAGTAATTACTTGATATATGCAGCTATATTTTAATCTCCTCTGTACATTAACCACACTGAATAGTTATCTCTTCTCATATAAACATAAATTATAAACATAAATAAATAAAACATTATTATAAACATAAATTATTTCCTTTTTATCACTATGTTAAGGAATACTATCCAACAGTTATATGTTGTTCATTCTTCTTTCATTTGGCCTTGAGATTATGTGTGGCCATGAGTGATTCCCAGGTGGCACTAGTGATAAAGAATCTGCCTGCCAATGCATGAGACTCAAGACATGTGAGTTTGATTTCTGAGACAGGAAGAGTCCCTGAGTTGGAATGGCAACCCACTGCAGTATTCTTGCTGGAAAAGTCCATGGAAAGAGGAGCCTAGTGGGCTACAGTCCATGGGGTTGCAGAGTTGGACACTACTGAGCTTACACACACACACACACACACACACAAAGATGAGGATCTTGTTTTAACTTTGAAGATATGTACCATATATAGATATATAGATGTATAAATATATAGCTGAATTGTTTAATCTATAAATGAATTAGAAACAGAATGAATCATTTTTGTAAACCCAAATTTTAAAAATTTTCTATGTTTGTAAATATCTTCTATTTCAGAAGAGCTATCTTTCACTTTTAAAATACTGACATTGTGAAAAGAACTGACTTCTTTTCTATTGTTTGGGAATTGTGTGTCTTTTTAAAGAAATCCTTTTCCACTTCAAATTCTAAAGATATTCTCTTATTTTATCACCTAAAAACTAGAGGTTTTTGTTTTTTTTTTTCCACTCAAACTTTAATTGACTGCTACATATGGAATGAGATAAACATCCAATTTTATTTTTATTTTTCTAAAGAGTCAACGGCCCTATTATCATTTACTAAATATGCTTTCTCACTGATCTGCAGCAGAAGTTCTGTCATATATATTTTTTTAAATTTATTTCCTTCTATCTAGCTCCCTACCACTGCATCGATAATGGAACGTCTTCATATTTTATTGAAGAGGAAGTATTGTCTATTAAAGTACACAGGTTCTGGAAAAAGTCTGCTGATTTGAATCCGACAACCCCATCCACTAGCTAGATAACAAAGTGAAGTCGCTCAGTTGTATCGGACTCTTAGTGACCCCATGGACTGTAGCCTGCCACACTCCTCTATCCATGTGATTTTCCAGGCAAGATTGCTGGAGTGGGTTGCCATTTCTGTCTTCAAGATAGCAAAAGGAAAGTCATTTAACCTCGGTAACTCTTGTTTTCTTATCTGTAAACTTAAAATAATAATAATGTCTACATCATATAATTGCTATGGGAAGTATATGAAGGAATGGGTATAAAGCATCTGAATAGCATTTGTAACATAATAACAATATAGGATTTTTAATCATATCTGGTAAAATTCTACAGCATTTAGAACTTCTAAAATTTTTTTGATAACATGTATACTTTTCTCTATAAAGATCTCATATCTGCTAAATTTATTCCTTGATAATTTTATTGCTGTTACAAATGCTGTTTTTTAATCTTTATTTTTGTTCATTCTATTACTTTTCTTCCAGTATGATTGACAAAGATCACTATATTTATTTAAAGTGTACAATGTAATGATTTTGACTTACATTCATCATATAATGATGATTACAGCAAGTTTAGTAAACAACCATCATCTCATATGAACAAAAAATTAAAGAAACAGAAAATATTTTTTTTCTTGTGATGAGGACTTTTGGAATTTAGATGGACAAATATTGGTTTTTTTTTAAATATTTAATTTTCCAAATGTATGTTGCTAGTATATAAGAATTATTCTTTCTGTACCATTCTTGCTACACTCAATAATTTTAATAATCCATTGGCAGTTTCTTTAAGTTGTAGAAAATTCTAGTCTGGAATAATAATAATTTGGCTTCCTTTCCATCTTAATATCTACTATTTGCTTTTCTCATCATATTGCACTGGCTAGAGTTTCCAATACTGTGTTGAGAAGAACTGGTCATAGCTGGTATCCTGGTATAATTTCTTATATTACTCCAATAATTAAATTTTTGATTTTGAGGTTACTAGATTTTCATTATGAAGATTAAAAGTTCTCACTTAATACCTACTTTGGTTAATATTTGAATTTTTTGCCTATTAATATAATCATATGTTCTTCCTCCATGATCTCATATAGTGGTAGATTACCTAAACAGATTTTCTGATGGTAAAATATACTGGTTTCGTAGGGTGAAACCAATGTGGGCATGATGCCCATTTTAATAATACTGTGCTGGATTCATCTTGATGTTTTATTTAGGACTTTTACATTTATGTTTATGAATGAAATTGGTCTATGATTTTCATTTATGCTATAACTTTTTAAAGGATTTTGTATGAAAGTCACCCTTGGTCTGGAAGAGTTTACATAAGGTTGGAATCATCTGATCCTTTAATGTTTGAAGCTTGTGTCTCTGTATGAAGATAATTTCAGATGTAATTCTAATAATAAAACTATAACTTACTTTAGATTTTATAATTTCTTCTAATTTCATTTTTGGTAGTAGTTTCATTTTATCTGCCTAAGAAATTGTTATTTCTAATATTTCAAATTCCTTAACATAAAATTGCTTATAATTTTTTTAAATTTCTAATTGGTGGATAATTGCTTTACAACATTGTTGGTTTCTGCCATTCAACAATATCAATTGGCTATAAGTATACGTATATTCCCTCCCTCCTGAACCTCCTCCTGACCCTCAACTCCATCCCACTCCTCAGGGTTGAACTCCCTGTGCTATAAGGCAACCTCTCATTAGCTGTCTTTTATATATGGTAGCATACGCTTTAATGCTACTCTCTTAATTTGTCCCACCCTCTCCTTTTGCGCTGTGTCCACAAGTCTGTTATACATGTTGATGTCTCTATTCTTGCCCTGCAAATAGGTTCATCAATACCATTTTTCTATATTCCATATATATGCATTAAAATGTATTTGTTTTTCTCTTTCTGACTTGCTTTACCCTGTATAACAGGCTCTAGGTTCATTCATCTCACTAGGACTGACTCAAATTCATTCTTTTTTATGGCTTAGTAATATTTCAAGGTATGTACTACAACTTCTTTATTCGTTCATCTGTTGATGGACATCAAAGTTGCTTCCATGTCCTGGATTGCAAACAGTGCTGCAGTAAACACTGGGATACATGTATCTTTTTGAATTATGGTTTTCTCAGGGTATATGTCCAGTTGTGGGATTGCTTGGTCATATTGTAGTCTTATTCCTAGTCTGTTTTTTTTTTCTAATTATTTTAACTTTCTGTTGTATCGGAGTTCACATTCTTAGACTATATCTGCATCAAGCAGAAATTTGATACAAGATGAAAAATAGGTGGAAAGTTGTATATTCCTTTTCTTTCAGCTCCATGGAGCCTGGGTGGTTGAGCACAGAATTCATCCTCCTTACCTTTCTCTATCATTTATGTTCTGATGAAAACTCACTAACACAATGGCAAGGACTGAGAAGAAAATTAGTTAATACTGAAATAATGTTCTAGAAATTATCATAATTCCATCACCCTTGCAAACTTTGACTTCTTATTGAATACTTTTATAGTTATACTTAATGAGCAGCATACACACTCCATATCCTATTCCTGCAACTCAACAAGTGTTTTAATCACTTTTATTTTGCAAGTGATAATTCAGAATATATTTTACTCAATTATTTTCATAATCATTTTTTTTTTTACTTAATCCCTTCCCCTGGCCTGAAATTTCCTAAACAATATTTTAAATTTACCAATATCTGTACCCTCAGTGGACTATTCTCTTCCATATTTAATTTGTGTAATTCAGTAAAACAATGTGCTAAAATTGAACATGTGAAATTTGGAGTTCAATAGTCTTGGGTTCAACTTCCAGTTATAAGATTTTCTGGCTTGGTGACCCTGGGCTAATCAGTTTACCTCTATGGGCCTCTGTTCTCTTGCCTATGAAAGGAGGAAATGAAAGATTCTTCATAGTATTGTTCTAGGGACTGGAATTAATACATTCATGTAGAGATAATTTTAAGATAAGTAATTTTAAAAAAAGTATTGTTTTGAGTCATACATATGCAATGTCTTTCTTTTAATTCATATATTCACACATATACACATGCCCAGAGATAGGAAAAGAATTTGTCTTCATTTTAATCATACTTTGAGTGAAGACCAATCTGAAAAACAAGTCTAAAAAATCAAGCTTTATTGTAGGAGCCTATGTTTCTAAATCTTAAAAAAAAAAAAAAAAAAAAAAGAATTTGGAAGTAAAATAACAGATACAAAAACAAGCCCCTAATTATTTTCAATGGAAGGCTTTAGAAGTCATAAGGATTAGAAAATTTCCTTCTAAACCTATGCCATTTACCACAGATTCATAGACGTCTAAATTACAGCTAGAGGTCAAACTCATTCTACTGTAATTTTTATGTGGATTTTTTCCCTCGAGTAGGATTTGAAAGATAGTATTAAAAAGGATAGGAGGGCTTTAGTTATACAGGCTTCATATTCAAATTACAGGTAAAATGAAATCTACAGTTACTTTTTGTATGATACCTAAACCTGAGGGCATAGTGTGTTTCTAAGAAGCAGACCAATTACAAAATTGAATACAATATAAAGTCTTGAGAAGTGGGAGAATAATTGGCAAAATCTCCAGACTTCTAAGTCAAACCTGGAAAAGCAATAAGGAGAAGAGAGACACATAATATAGAAAAATAATTTAAGTGGGGAAATCTTTAATTTGGTTGTGTTTTTGAACAAGAACTTTTTATTAAGGATACCTCTACCTTTCTGATTGAAACTAGAGCTGGCAGGAGGATAATAGATACAAATCAAGCTTCTAATATTTTTAATGGTAGGCTCTAGAAGTCATGAGGATTAGATGTTTTTCTTACAAACATATTTCACTTACCACAGATTCATGATGATCAAAATTATAGCTAGAGAACATTTTCACTTCTGATAGAACTCATTCACTGCCTTTTACCCATATGGTCAAAAATTATGAAATAATTTAGTCACATTTTCTAACAAAACTAACTCTTACAGTGTCTCAATAATTCATGAGGCAACAGAATCTGTATGGGACTCAATTAAAGCATTGTTATCTTTCAAGGCCTTTAATCTTACCTTATAAGCAACAGAGTTCTGAGACCACTGAAGATCAAATACTTCAAAGCTCAGTTTATCAGCTTAATTCACATACCCCAGTCTCTTGTACTGACTTATACTTTATCCTGCTTTTTTTCTCATTGTTCCCTTATGTACATATGCCCCATTTCAAAGAGGTGTGCTGTTCCAGAATCATAGTTTGAAGTTTTACAAGACTATTGCATATTTAATATGCTAAAAAATAGATGACATTTACTGAGGCTTTACTATTTCTCAATGACCACGTTAAGAATTTTCAAGCATTGTTTTACATAAACTCACAGCAACCTGAAGACGCAATATTTGAAGATCAGGGCTAATCCCTAAAATATGACTACCTGCTAAGCAGTTATGAGTACAGTTGCTGCAAAGCCTGGGAATTTCAGTGGCAAATCTAGAGCATCCTCTAGAAGATGGCATGCTTAGGAACTCAAGCAAAGGACTAGTATGTAATTCACAGAGAGAAGCTAGACTCCAGTGACAGAGCGTTCCAGCTTATTATGCATACAACTCAGCTTTTTTTTTTTTCAATTAGAATACTGTGGATAGGAAGTAAAAGACTACAGAATAATAAAATTTAAAAAAAATCTCAGTCAAAAGGAACTTCAGGGATCATTTAATTCAGCATACCACTTATTGTAAGAATTCTCTCTGGGAAAAGGAACAAAAGTAGTTTAATGGATTGAGTGGAATGATAAAGGTTTAGTTATTAAAATTATGACCAGTCATATAAATAAAACAGCAACCATACAAAGAGCAAATAAAACATCAAAGAGGGGATGGGAAAGAGATCCAGTGAAGAAGTTGACTCCTGAAAAGACCCTTCAAGGAGGAGTTCTATCCCAAGATGGTGAGTTTTAAGCCATGGCAGCTTCCAGTGATCAAATAAATTAAGTAGACATGGAAGTGAATGGAACCTAACAAGGTTGGAAGAGGTATCTAAAGTAGAGCGAAAATAAGGAACTATATCCCAGAGAAGATGCTATAGACGTCAGTCCGTGGAAGGATAGATCGACATTACTGGCTAAAAGAGTTGTGGGAAAAAACAAGGAGGCAGAAGAAAGCAGAAGGTTGAGAATGAAAGTGGCTTCATAAATGTCCAGCCGTTGTGTAATGAAAATAAACAAGCACAGAGCAAAGACATGTCATAAAAAGTCTAGCATGTTATATACAAAAGCTTATGTTTTATTCTGAAGGCAAGGTAGAAATATAGTCAATGAATTGTAGGGAAACTCACTTTGAACAAAAGCAACTAATTTGAGGCTATTTCAGAATTTTAAACAAGGAATGTTAAAAGCCCAAAAGCAGAGAGTAGTGGTGAAATGGAAAGAATGGTAATCAACTTAATTGATAGAGTGGGTGATGTAAGAGGGTAGAGCTTCTGTCTTGAGCAGCCAAGGAGAGTAGTATCTTTCACGTATCCCTGGCTCTCATTCATTGGGTATTAAGAAAGATCAAGCACTTAACTTAGCAAGGACTTTTTGTGGAGGGATTTAGTATTAGACATGTTGAACTTGAGCTACCCCAAGGACATTCATGAAGAAATGTTTAAAAGTCAACTGGATAAACAGAACTGGGCATTCAAAGGGAGAACTGGGTCAAGGTCAGTCTATAATAACACAATACACATTTAATATAAGGAACTAATGACACAGGTACACTCATTCACATCTGCATAGCAAAACAAAACAAAAACAAAGTGTGTTTGAGATTCTTTTTAAAAAAAATTCTCACATGAAAAATATTTTAAATAGTAAATCACACTTTTATTTGCTTTCATTGAGAGATGTATAGAAAGCCCATGCCCTAGTTTCCTATATATGAATCATAGTTCTCTTATTTAAAGTATATCGTGCCTTCATGCTTTCATTCTAAAGCTATCCTTAGATTTATGTAAGGAAATTGTTTAGTCACTAAGTCGTGTCTGACTCTTTTGTGACCCCATGGACTGTAGCCCTCCAACCTCCTCTGTCCATGGGATTTCCCAGGCAAAAATACTGGAGTGGGTTGCTATTTCCTTCTCCAAGGAAATATTTTAGGCTATTATTATTAAACTAATATATCTACTATTAAAATGTATAGATATAACTGAATATATATAATATATATATATACATATTTCTTACTTTAGGTATTTAAGTCTATAGTTTTCTGTTGTCACTGTTATTGTTGTTTCTGGAAGTCTTAAGATATATACTGATATTTATGTATAAAATTCATAATAACAGTTGCACTGGAAACACATTAGGTATAAAATCAGCAAATAAAAGAAATGCTGAGCTTTCAGGTTCTCACAGCAATAGGATGTTCATAGCCAAACTGAAAAAGGCTTAGCTAAAGCAATGTGCCTTACTCTGAGAGTTGAAATTCAATAGGCTGAGGTTTTTATTGAACCGTGAGAAAACAGAGTATCCAAACTTCCATAAAACATGCTTTTTCTTTAGGCACATGTGTTTTTAATCTAAGAACTGTAGCTACTGAACTGTACAATGTGAATTTAACCAGGGACATTTTACTACAAACTAAAATCCATCAATAAATTAAATATATAGATCAAAATAAAATCTTCAGATTGTTGCAGTTAATATTTATTATTTTTTTTTTTGCAGTTAATATTTAAGTGCTCAATTTGAAGGTATTCAAAATTGAAATAGAGACAGAATATATATAAGACTTTCTTGGACCTGGTATTAAAGTTATACTTCTATACTTTCACTAGCCCAAACAAAATGCCCGTGACATTAAAAATTGCTCCAGACTATAAACAAACCTAAGAATCTCAAATGAGCAGATTAAGAATTTCTAGTTAAAAACCATATGCTCCAAACAGACTGAGACAGAAGAGAGCTCATTTTTTCATCTTTGTTGTCCAAGAACCTAGCATCACAGCTTCCCTAATGGCTCAGATGGTAAAGAATCTGAGTGCAATGCAGGAGACCTGGGTTCAATCCCTGGGCTGGGGAGATCCCTGGAGAAGGGAATGGCAACCCACTCCAGTATTCTTGCCTAGAGAATCCCGTGGACAGAGGAGCCTGGTGGGCTACAGTCAATATGGTCACAGAGTCAGACTTGATTGAAGCGACTTGGCACACAATCTGTTTTCATCTGTAACATTCTTATATTTTTTCTATTGTTAACAAGATGGTAGGCCCCAAATGGAGTTGCTTATGCTAAGGCTCTTTACCAAACTGAGACAAGACTTAATTACACTTTCACCTCTTACAAAAATGGAATCTTAAACCAGTCAATAAGGAATCACCTAATCAGTGCTTGTTTGGTAATCCTCCATCCATCCTTAAAGGAAAGTGAACTTGTCACTACCATTCTGCTTTTTGTCTAATTTAACTCCCTTGTTTCCAATCCCTTCTGCATATTAGTGGTGTTTCTTGTCCGACTCTTTGAGACCCCATGGACTATAGCCCACCATGTAGTTCCTCTGTTCATGGAATTCTCCAGGCAAGAATACTGGAGTGGGTAGTCATTCCCTTATCCAGGGGATCTTCCTGACTCAGAGATCAAACCCAGGTCTCCTGCATTGAAGGCAGATTTTTTCTCATCTGAGCCACCAGGGAAATCCTCTGCATATTAAGCCGTTTGCATTTTGTACAGCTCCTCAGAGCTCCTTTCTGTCTGCTAGATTGGATTCTGCCTGATTCATGAATCACTGAATAAAGCCATTAGGATATTTAAATTTTGTTCATTTGACTTTTTTTTTTTAGCATTATCTTTCTCTCCCAAGTATTCTGCATTCTACTAATACTTTTATTTTATTCTCCTTTCCAAATTTATTTTTGGTATTTTACTATGCTATTTTTCAGTTTTGCCTGCTTTCCTTCTTTTTCTCCCCTTTGCAGACTTTCACTTTCTCTTCCCTTATTTTATTTGTTTACCATCAGTCGGAATCTACCCAAACACATAGAAGACTGAAAGGTAAAAATGTATATCATAATAAAAGTGTGACTAACATTTATTTTCTGATTATACTCCACTAAATAAGAATTGAATGATGTCAATCCCCCAGGAGGTATTATGACTCAACTGAATTTTCAGAAAACCTTCTCAGTAACTCTCATAACACTTATAATTCTGCTGTATGTGTCATGAAAATATAACAAGTAGCATATAGTAAGTTTTGAGTTGTCACAACAACTAATTTGTATATATTTTCTTGAATAATGCCTACAGTGTCTACATGAAAAGCTGTTGAAGCAAGGTTTTATGGCTTGTCCAATAATTCAGTGTATACATGGCAGATTTGGAATTAAAATAATGAATACAAAGTATGATTTAGACATTGTTTATCATTCCTACTAGATCATAAATTCATTAACAGCAGACACTGTTACCAGCTGTCTTTATAATAACTACAATATCTAACAAGGAGATCAATAACTGATTTTTTGACTCTGCAAAATAAAGAACAAATAAAGGAGTAATTGAGTGAATAATGTAAAGAATTTTCTATCATACAGAAGATAGGCATATATTAATGTATAAAGCATAAGATATGCTCTACAGTTGCAAAAGGGGTTAGACTCTCCCAGAAAAAATACTGGAGTGGGGTGACACTTTCTCCTCCAGAGGATCTTTCCAGCCCAGGGATCAAACCCATGTCTCTTGTGTCTCCTGCATCAACAGGTGGATTCTTTACCACTAGCACCACCTGGGAAGCCCACTGTTGCAAAGTTCACATATAAAGTTATAAATATAAACAAAAGACAGAAAATGGTATTCAACTTTTGAAAAATAATGAGTTCATTTTTCTTGGAAGAAATTATGCAAATCACAAGTGGTTAACAGCAAAAGACTCATGGAAGTAATAACCTAGAAAAACATTACTGACCTTAGACAAGCCACAAGAAGAGGTTATAGACTGACTGTTCTTTAATGAGTAAGCTTGATGAGATGACCTGTGAGGCTCTAGTCATGAAGTCTGAGAAATTTGAAGCTAGGAATAACCTGAGGCAATTCTGATCCATTTCTGAAGTAGAAATTTGTCTATGTTCCCAAAGCAGAGAGTGTGTGTACCAAAAAAAATTTTTTAATGATAACATGCTAATTAAGAAGAAAAGGGAATTAATTGAACAGAAATGATCAAAGTAGAGTTTGGCTAAGTTCCTGATGAAGAAAAGATAGTATGCTGTTCCTAAGGAGAAAAATTATATTGCCTTGTATAGCAGAGAGCAAAGGAATCTAAGACTAGATATTGTAACATGATAGTAAAATTTTAGTAATGAGCATAACTTGGTTGTGGCCCATGACCTAAGTAACATTTTAACATGCTTAGGTACATTTTTCAAATATTCCTGGACAGGCTAGATGAATATTTTTTACATATATACTGTTCTTCAAATCTCCAAACCAACATATAAAGTATATTGAAATGCAAACTTAACAACTCTCAGTTCAGAGTATGACTCTGAATCATAGTGCATTTCTTTGCTAATATTCATAGAGCATTATTTTAAATATTTAGCAATAGTACTATGCTGAATCATTCTAGCTCCTCTTCCCCCATCTTGTAGATTCTTCTGTTAGCCAACATTTGATATTTGTTCTGATAGTCCATATTATTGCCTCCAACATATCCCCTTTTTCTGCATCAGTTAAATGCAAGCTGATCTCCTAACTAGAGATCACATGATCATACATAGAAATAATTTTATTATCTGGATAATAAAAACATTCAATTTGCCTCCTAATTTCTCTGTATCACACCCTGACTCAGAGAATTATGCTTACTGTGTAAGCATTTTAATAATATTTTTTTAAAATTAAACATCATTCATTTAAGAAATCAATCATTTGTTAGGAAAATTTGCACACCTAACATCAAGCATCACAAGGTCCCTCTCTTTAAGGCAGGCTGTGGTAGCAGAGTGGGATGCACATGGGCCAAGGTTCCAAGTTTACTTCTTTCAGTTATTAACCTCATGACCTTGGGCAAAACCCTCAATTTATCTGAGCTTCAGCTTCCTTGGTTTATAAATGAAGATTGTAATGTGCCTGGGGTTCCCAGTGGCTGCATTCTCGTTCATGTAGAATCCTGGATTGATCCCCATTCTCCTGGAAATTCTTCAAGTTACAATAGGTATGAATTACAATGACAGTTAAAAGGGAAAAACAGAAGAAATATAAGTATTTTTGAAAGAAAAGTGATAGGACATGATGACTATTTTAAAAGAGAATGGGGAACAATAAAAGAAATTAGTTTAACATTACTAGTCTAAGTCTAGGAGAATGGTGTCTCCTTGACAAAGGGAAGGAAGTTATATATAAAGGCTAGCAAATGGAGACTCAGAAAGGAAGAAGATATGTTCTTAGATGAGTCTATTCAATCTGAGTAGTCTTAATTTAAAATATAACATGAAAGTTTAGGAAACCATTTACTGAAGAGAGTTAAATCCTGTGTATGGCCATTGCTTTTGGATGAAGTACCATCATAATAAAAATAGTCACCATATAACTATTGTCTATGAACGTGAAATCAATAGTATCCAATTTCCACTTACATTATAACATATCCCTAGTTAGGTAAGTTTATTTCTCTTTTATAAATGGACAGTAATTGCCCTCCACTCAACTTTGGAAACAATGCATTGATTAAAGTAGAGAGAGTATAAATATTGTTAAAGTATATAAGCTACCACTGGTCCATATACATGAGGCAGTAAATTTTGTGAAATGTTTTTGTTTAATGGTGGCATATGAAAATAAAAGTATATATATATATATATCACTATTGAATTTGAATGCAGAACATCAATTAATTAGAGTTTCAGTTCAGTTCAGTTCAGTTCAGTCACTCAGCCGTGTCCGACTCTTTGCGCCCCCATGAATCGCAGCACACCAGGCCTCCCTGTCCATTACCAACTCCCGGAGTTCACTCAGACTCACGTCCATCGAGTCCGTGATGCCATCCACCCATCTCATCCTCGGTCGTCCCCTTCTCCTACTGCCCCCAATCCCTCCCAGCATCAGAGTCTTTTCCAATGAGTCAACTCTTCGCATGAGGTGGCTAAAGTATTGGAGTTTCAGCTTTAGTATCATTCCTTTCAAAGAACACCCAGGACTGATCTCCTTTAGAGTGGACTGGTTGGATCTCGAGAGTCTTCTCCAACACCACAGTTCAAAAGCATCAATTCTTCGGTGCTCAGCCTTCTTCACAGTCCAACTCTCACATCCATACATGACTACTGGAAAAACCATAGCCTTGACTAGACAGAACTTAGTCAGCAAAGTAATGTCTCTGCTTTTGAATATACTATCTAGGTTGCTCATAACTTTTCTTCCAATGAGTAAGCGTCTTTTAATTTCATGGCTGCAGTCACCATCTGCACTGATTTTGGAGCCCCAAAAAATGAAGTCTGACACTGTTTCCACTGTTTCCCCATCTACTTCCCATGAAGTGATGGGACCAGATGCCATGATCTTCGTTTTCTGAATGTTGAGCTTTAAGCCAACTTTTTCACTTGCCTCTTTTACTTCAATCAAGAGGCTTTTTAGTTCCTCTTCACTTTCTTCCATAAGGGTGGTGTCATCTGCATATCTGAGGTTATTGATATTTCTCCTGGCAATCTTGATTCCAGCTTGTGTTTCTTCCAGTCCAGTGTTTCTCATGATGTACTCTGCATAGAAGTTAAATAAGCAGGGTGACAATATACAGCCTTGATGTACTCCTTTTCCTATTTGGAACCAGTCTGTTGTTCCATGTCCAGTTCTAACTGTTGCTTCCTGGCCTGCATACGGATTTCTCAAGAGGCAGGTTAGATGGTCTGGTATTCCCATCTCTTTCAGAATTTTCCACAGTTTATTGTGATCCACACAGTCAAAGGCTTTGGCATAGTCAAAAAAGCAGAAATAGATGTTTCTCTGGAACTCTCTTGCTTTTTCCATGATCCAGTGGATGTTGGCAATTTGATCTCTGGTTCCTCTCCCTTTTCTAAAACCAGCTTGAACATCTGGAATTTCACAGTTCATGTATTGCTGAAGCCTGGCTTGGAGAATTTTGAGCATTACTTTACTAGCATGTGAGATGAGTGCAATTGTGCAGTAGTTTGAGCATTCTTTGGCATTGCCTTTCTTTGGGATTGGAATGAAAACTGACCTTTTCCAGTCCTGTGGCCACTGCTGAGTTTTCCAAATGTGCTGGCATATTGAGTGCAGCACTTTCACAGCATCATCTTTCAGGATTTGAAACAGCTCTACTGGAATTCCATCACCTCCACTAGCTTTGTTCGTAGTGATGCTTTCTAAGGCCCACTTCACTTCACATTCCAGGATGTCTGGCTCTGGATGAGTGATCACACCATCATGATTATCCAGTCATGAAGATCTTTTTTGTACAGTTCTTCTGTGTATTCTTGCCATCTTTCTTAATATCTTCTGCTTCTGTTATATCCAGACCATTTATGTCCTTTATCGAGCCCATGTTTGCATGAAATGTTCCCTTGGTATCTCTAATTTTCTTGAAGAGGTCACTAGTCTTTCCCATTTTGTTGTTTTCCTCTATTTCTTTGCATTGATCATTGAAGAAGGCTTTCTTATCTCTTCTTGCTATTCTTTGGAACTCTGCATTCAGATGCTTATATCTTTCCTTTTCTCCTTGGCTTTTGGCTTCTCTTCTTTTCACAGCTATTTGTAAGGCTTCCCCAGACAGCCATTTTGCTTTTTTGTATTTCTTTTCCATGGGGATGGTCTTGATCCCTGTCTCCTGTACAATGTCACGATCCTCATTCCATAGTTCATCAGGCACTCTATCTATCAGATCTAGTCCCTTAAATCTATTTTTCACTTCCACTATATAATCATAAGGGATTTGATTTAGGTCATACCTGAATGGTCTAGCAGTTTTCCCTGCTTTCTTCAATTTCAGTCTGAATTTGGCAATAAGGAGTTCATGATCTGAGCCACAGTCAGCTCCTGGTCTTGTTTTTGCTGACTATATAGAGCTTCTCCATCTTTGGCTGCAAAGAATATAATCAATCTGATTTTGTTGTTGACCATCTGGTGATGTCCATGTGTAGAGTCTTCTCTTGTGTTGTTGGAAGAGGCTGTTTGTTATGACCAATGCATTTTCTTGGCAAAACTCTATTAGTCTTTGTCCTTCTTCATTCCTCATTCCAAGGCCAAATTTGTCTGTTACTCCAGGTATTTCTTGACTTCCTACTTTTGCATTCCAGTCCCCTATAATGAAAAAGACATCTTTTTTGGGTGTTGGTTTTAAAAGGTCTTGTAGGTCTTCTATGAAGACCTACAACTTCAGCTTCAGAAGACCGTTCAACTTCAGTTTCTTCAGCATTACTGGTTGGGGCAGAGACTTGGATTACAGTGATATTGAATGGTTTGCCTTGGAAATGAACAGAGATCATTCTGTCGTTTTTGAGATTGCATCCAAGTACTGCATTTCAGACTCTTTTGTTGGACATGGTAGCTACTCCATTTCTTTTGAGGGATTCCTGCCCGCAGTAGTAGATAAAATGGTCATCTGAGTTAAATTCACCCATTCCAGTGCATTTTAGTTCGCTGATTCCTAGTATGTTGATCTTCACTCTTGCCATCTCCTGTTTCAACACTTCCAATTTGCCTTGATTCATGGATCTGACATTCCAGGTTCCTATGCAATATTGCTCTTTATAGCATCGGACCTTGCTTCTATCACCAGTCACATACACAGCTGGGTATTGTTTTTGCTTTGGCTCCATCCCTTCATTCTTTCTGGATTTATTTCTCCACTGACCTCCAGTAGCATATTGGGCACCTACTAACCTGGGGAGTACCTCTTTCAGTATCCTACCATTTTGCCTTTTCATACTGTTAATGGGGTTCTCAAGGCAAGAATACTGAAGTGGTTTGCCATTCCCTTCTCCAGTGGACAACATTCTGTCAGAACTCTCCACCATGACCCACCCGTCTTGGGTTGCCCCGCAGGCATGGCTTAGTTTCATTGTGTTAGACAAGGCTGTGGTCCTAGTGTGATTAGAATGACTAGTTTTCTGTGAGTATGGTTTCAGTGTGTCTGCCCTCTGATGCCCTCTTTCAACACCTACCATCTTACTTGGGTTTCTCTTACCTTGGGCGTGGGGTATCTCTTCACGGCTGCTCCAACCAAGCACGGCCGCTGCTCCTTACCTTGGATGAGGGGTATCTCCTCCCGCTACTCTTCCTGACCTTCAATGGGGGATGGCTCCGCCAGGCCCTCCTGCGCCCTCACAGCCACCACTCCTTGGGCATGGGGTTGCTCCTCCCAGTCGCCGCCCCTGGCCTCGGATGCGGGGTGGCTCCTCTTGGGCGCCGCCCCTGGCCTCTGATGCTGGGTAGCTCCTCTGGGCTGTCGCCCTTGACCCCGGACACCAGGTAGCTCCTCCCGGCCACCGTTCCTGGCCTTGGGCGAGGGATATCTCCTCTCCGCCGCCACCCCTGGCCTCAGATGTGGGGTAGCTCTCGCCTGCGTGCACTTAGTGGGCCCGCCACCGCCTGCGCCTGCGCGTGCTTAGTGCACTGGCCGCCGCTGCCACTGTGTTTAGATCAAACAACTCCTATAGCAGTGTGACATGAGAAGGATTAACCTCCAGTTGGCTTAATCAAGGAATCCTCCATGAGAGCAGAAGCCATGTCTGAGATTGTAGAAAATCAATAATATCTGATGAAGTTTGCTGAATCAGGAAGTGAGGATTTTACTGGGCTTCAAGAAACAGCTGTGATTAGGATAGGGAGAAACAGGGCAAGGTGGAGTATTGTAGACAGAACAGTAAAAATCAAGAGCAAAGCAGCAAGAATGTGCCTTCAAATAACAAATTCCATTATAGATCAGTCCAGCTGGAGCAGAGGCTCCACCCTGAAGCCAGGGTGGCTTCTGCAGGAAGCAAATCTCTTACCCTGTCTCTTCCTGCTACACAGCCTTTATCAGTTCTCCATAATTCTCAGGAGAAAATTCTAACTTCTTAACATTGGGCTTCTCTGGTGACTCAGTGGTAACCATCTCCTGCCAATGCAGGAGACACAGTTCAATCCCTGGGTCAGGAAGATCCCCTGAAGAAGAAAATGGCAACTCATTCCAGTATTCTGGTGTGGGGAAATCCCATGAAGAGAGAAGCCTGGTGGGCTACAGTCCACGGGGTCTCAAAAGAGTTGGATACTTCTGAGTGTTCAACAACATTGCTCTTGAAACTCCTGGATTTATGTCTCTCTGCACTCACCTTTTCTTACCAGGTCCCACCTGTGTTTGTAGCCACATTACCTATCTTTAAAGTCAGACTTACATAGCTTTATAATTTTGAACACACTGCTTTTTCTTAATACAAACTATTCTATACATCCACCTTCCTCCTTCTAACTTGCAACTACCTTCACATCTCAAGATATAAATCCTCCCCTCTAGATAGCATTCCCAGGCACTTATCATGTGAGGTAGTAATTCTCCCTAATTACCTATATGATTCTCTGTGCTTACAAATATGGTAGCACTTATAATTGTCCTTTATAGTGTTTATTTTTTTGGTCCAGCTGTAGACCATAAACTCTTAACTCACGGACAGGAATTTGGATCTTGCTATGCTTAAGAAAATAAATTAATATAATGAATTAATGGTTAATCAGAGTATCTTTTGGAGTAGTGAATAAAGAATCAACAAGTTTTGTGAATGATTTCAGACACTGTTGTTTTTTCTGTTCACTTCATTGGCCCTTATACTTTGAAGAGCACCCATTATTAATTATGCTTTATTAATGAACAAAATGAAGCATGCTTGGATGGATATAAACAAGGAAGAGGGAAGAGTTGATGACATGACTGATATTACCATCCTCTTTTATACTAGACACAGACATTTAGAGTTTACATAGAAATTGTCAATCCCAAAACTCTTTGAAAAAGAAGTGTAATTAATTACATTGTTATGTTTCAGTCTATTTAAACCAGGAGGGAATTTTTAAAAGAACAACAGGATGATCTTTTTACTGCTCCTGTTCCCTCCTTCCTCTCTCATTGGTCAAGAACAGAGCTCTCAAGCAGTGAGTTTAACACTTTGCTCAAGGGCTTGATTTTTAGTCTCTTGTCTGAGATGGGATTCCTGTTTATCTTTCTGTAAGGGACTGATTTAATTTACCTAAAATGTTTACACAGTTAATGTGTATTTCAATCTCTGTTTGCTTTGATAATTAAATGTTACCCACCTGTAAATGCTTCTATTCAAAGTATTAATTTGAATAGCTCAAATTAATGTGGTACTTTAGGTATCTTGCCTTCAAATACAATTTAAACACAGTATTATGTTAGAAAAATTGAAACCAGTTTTCTGAGTGCTGGTTAATTCTATTTACTTAATAAACTTTGATAGTTTGCATTTAAATTATTCTTGACTTACTGCTATTTTGATAAGGCTTTGTAATACCAAAAGCCAGATTTTAATCTTCTTTTAAATGAGGTTCAGTTTGAGGAAAAATGGACAATTAACTTAACTATCCCATATTCCTCAGAGCAATGCTTCTAGTTTTCAGTAACTGTAGTTGATCCTTATGAGTCTCAAGGATGATATTCAACCTTCAGTAAAACTGCACTATAATCATGATTTTCAAAACTTTATAAGCTACTTTGATTGTATTTCCAAGCTATCACAGGTGACTGGAGTTACTCAATAATCAAATGATCTCTAATCAATATTGTGAATACATTTCACTTCATATTATTCAGACTGCCTCATACACAGCTGCTATTTTGAATGACTTTCCTTCAAGTCAACCCTATTTGCCTCATTTTTCTCCAAATACCTTTTGTTTCCTTTATTGACTGTATATCAATTTCCCTACAAAATTACCATCCACAGCTCTGAATCTTTGAGTTTAACGTTTGCTTCATGTAGCATCTGTTGACATTTGATTTGTGATTTGTGCATTGAGACCTACAAGCCATAATAAATAAGACATTTATATCCTAGATCTCCTCAGATTGGTCAATTGGTTAAAAATGTCCTTAAAAAATACAGAGAATCAAAAACAAATGAGATAGCTTGAGATAATGTCTGTTCTGCCTCAGAAGCAAAAGCTACCATTTAAAAAATTGCCTGTAGCTTGTAAGCATTAAAATTTTTAAAAAGTGCCTGGAATCCAGCTGCATGCTTAACTTGCTTCTATCTCTACACTATTCCAGCTGAATGTTCCACTTGTTCAGTTCAGTTCAGTCTCTCAGTCATGTCCAACTCTTTGCAACCCCATGGACTGCAGCACACCATGCTTGCCTGTCCATCACCAACTCCCAGAGCTTGCTGAAACTTATGTCCATCAAGTCAGTGATGCCATCCAACCATCTCATCCTCCATCGTCCCCTTCTCCTCCCACCTTCAATCTTTCCCAGCATTGGGGTCTTTTCCAGTGAGTCAGTTCTTTGCCTCAGGTGGCCAAAGTATTGGAGTTTCAGCTTCAGCGTCAGTGGTTCCAATGAATATTCAGGACTGATCTCCTTTAGGATGGACTGGTTGGATCTCCTTACATCCAAGAGATGCTCAAGAGTCTTCTCCAACACCACAGTTCATAAGCATCAATTCTTTGGCACTCAGACTTCTTCGCAGTCCAACTCTCACATCCATACATGACCACTGGAAAAACCATAGCGTTGACTAGACGGACCTTTGTTAGCAAAGTAATGTCTCTGCTACTTAATATGCTGTCTAGGTTGGTCATAGATTTTCTTCCAAGGAGCAAGTGTCTTTTAATTTCATGGCTGCAGTCACCAGTTGCAGTGATTTTGGTTTCATTTGTAAATATATATTTTCTAATGGTAGCACCAAGGAAATACTATGTACTATATATGGAAAGGTCTATAGGTCTCAGAAAGGATCACAAAATTGCTTAGAAAATTAAACATTTGAAATAGTTGGTTTCTACTCATCTTAATTCTGGTTTTCAGGGCTGTGAAATTACTTCAGAATAGAGTAAGTGCTAAGTCGTTTTAGTCACATCTGACTCTCTGCAACCCTGTGGACTGTAGCCCACCAGCCTTTGTCCATGGGATTCTCCAGGTAAGAATACTGGAGTGGATTGCCATCCCCTCTTCCAGGGGATCTTCCAACCCAGGTGTGGAACCCACTTAAGTCTCCAGCATTAGCAAGCAGATTCTTTACCACTAGCGCCTCCTGGGAAGCCCTCTGAATAGAGTAGCTGATTCAATTTATACAGTGCAGTTTATACATAAAAGTATCTTCATGACACCTCAAATCACATGTATGAAGAAAGAAACCAAGCACTTTGGTTTCAACAAAGTTCAATCATCAAATGAATTTCAAAGAAAGTTAAGTCAGGAGAGCTAACTCATGACTAGTAGTTCATTTGATTAAAGAAGTCTGAATAAGAAAAGTCAAGGTTATCAATTAAACCTCCAAATTATTTGAGAGAATTTTTCAGAAAATAAACTTGAAGTTTGACTTTTAACTGAATTCTTATCCCAGTCAAGTTACTTGAAAATTATATTCTGACACCTAAAGAAAATAAACATAAGGTTCTGTATTAATCAATATAAACTAACTAAAAAAAAAAAATGAGGCCAAATTTTTATTTCTGGCAAATGAGCACTCACATATCCTGAAAACTAATCATCCTGCTGGAAACAACCACAAATAGTGGATTCAGAAAGAGAATTTGCTTTTACTTTATAAGAACACAAGAGATGTCCTCAGAGGCCAAAACCAAAATGAAAGCAGTAATCTAGAGAGTTAAGCAAACTCTAAAGCTGCTGGCTACTTTGAAGGCACCTGATAATCTCTGGTGACCTTTAGTCTCATTTTTGACAGCTGTGCAGGAGATGGGAGACAGGAAACAAACAAAGCCTGGGGCCTACCCTTAGAGTGGAGAGTGTTAGATTAGAACAGTCCCAAATAATAAACTGTTGCATCTTTAGGGAAAAGCAGAGTAGGATCTAGGTGTTATACATATTCCTGGTCTGTTAGAAGTTATAGTAAAGTGTTTCACATTTTTATTTACTTCTCTGTCCAATTATTTGGCTTAAAACTCAACATTCAGAAAACTAAGATCATGGTATCTGGTCCCATCACTTCATGGCAAATAGATGGGGAAACAATGCAAATAGCGAGAGACTTTATTTTGGGGGGGCTCCAGAATCCCTGCAGATGTTGATTGCAGCCATGAAATTAAAAGATGCTTCCTCCTTGGAAGAAAAGCTATGACCAATTTAGACAGTATATTAAAAAGCAGAGACATTACTTTGCTAACAAAGGTCCGTCTAGTCAAAGCTATGGTTTTTCCAGTAGTCATGTATGGATGTGAGAGTTGGACTATAAAGAAAGTTGAGCACTGAAGAACTGATGTTTTTGAACTGTGGTATTGGAGAAGACTCTTGGGAGTCCCTTGGGCTGCAAGGAGATCCAACCAGTCCATCCTAAAGGAAATCAGTCCTGAATATTCATTGGAAGAACTGATGTTGAAGCTGAAACTCCAATACTCTGGCCACCAGATGCGAAGAACCAACTCATTTGAAAAAACCCTGATGCTGGGAAAGATTGAAGGCGGGAGGAGAAGGGGACGACAGAGGATGAGATGGTTGGATGGTATCACCAACTCAAAGGACATGAGTTTGAGTAAGCTCCAGGAGTTGGTGATGGACAGGGAAGCCTGGCATGCTGCAGTCCATGGGGTCGCAAAGAGTTGGACACAACTGAGCAACTGAACTGAACTGATCCAATAATTTGAGTTTTTTCAGAAATATTTTATTTAGAAAAATTAATGAAAAGGACAAAGTAGCTATGTCTGCTATAATTATATTGTATCATTATTACTTCTTCTAAAGAAAACCTGCCCTTGTTAATGAAATTTCTCTTTTAGGATATATATTTTTTCCTAACACTAATATATATATATTATTAGTATTCTAGTAGTTTAATCTAGTAATTTGCTTTGTAGCAAACAATCTCAAAACTTAGTGGCTCATAGCAACAACATTTATCTTGCTTATAAATCTGCAATTTGGACTGAATTTTTCAGGGATAATTCATTTCTTTTCCACTTGACAGCAGTTGGCATAGCTCAATGGCTAGGTACTAAAATCATCAGAAATCTTATTCACTCAAATATCTAGCAATTGATGTCAACTGTTGTCTGGGACCTTTGCTGAGGTTGACTACCCTAAAACTTATAACCTCTCATGCAGCTTGGACTTCCTGACAACATAGTGGATGGAGTCTATGTGTAAGCATTCTGAGAGACAGACACACAGAGAAGCCATATTCCATTCTATGACATAGCCTTAGAAACCAAGTTGTATCATTTATGCAACACTGTATTCATTGAGGAAATCAAAATACTCTTCCAAGTTCAAAAGGAAGGGAAAGAAATGCACTCCACCCCATAATGGGGGTGTGGAAAAGTTCGAAGAGAGTACACAAGATCAAAAATCCTGCTAAGGCTGTTTTGAAAAAAAATGTAATATGTCATATTCCTCAATCTTATTATAGGATAGTTAATTATATTTGTTCAATTCAGACCCAAAACAAGGGGAAAAAGAAGCCAAGAGAGGGAATGTTTGTTGGGAAATTGTTAGCCAGAACATTTAAGTTCAACCCTTGCTTAACTGGACGTCCCTAGAAGTGGCCCCTTACCTTCCTCTTCTTAGCACTCATACTCTAGACATGTTCCACTCAATATCTAGCTTCAGAGGCAGGTGTTCTTCCTGCTATCTTTGTTTGCTGTCAGGGAGTAGTTATAAATGCTTCATGAGTGCTTTCTGAGAGTCAAAGGGGAGTTCTTACAATGTGATGAAGATGGTAATAGGAAAATTTCACCATTTATATTGCATTAAAACTAGTTTAGAGATTTTTTAAGACTAAGCCAAGGTCACAATAATGAATAAGAAGGGGAACAGAAAAGAAAGATATAAAATATGGGGCAAAGGATTTCCAAAAGGACTGAAACTGTGAAAGCCCAGGTAGATCACGTTTCCCTGTTTGAACAACTTTCTAAACTTTCAATTAGCAAACACACGACATAATGGCTTCCTGCAGTGTTCCTCCATGTCTTGCTAGCCTGGCATTCGGTGAAGCTTTCAGAAGAAACAAGAAAGTGATTTCAGTCCTCTTAGAACATCAGTATTCTTCATTCTACGTGTATTCCATGTTAATTCTTTTTTTAAATGGAAAAGAATTTACCCTTATTAGAATATTTTATGGACAGTGGTAGGAGAAACCATAGTAATTCTTCAAGGGAGAGACCATAGTCATTCTTCCATTGGCCCCTGAAATGGTACCTAAAAGGCAGAGTTACTATAGGGAGCTGTGTGGAATGAAGAGGAGTAAGCTTATTACTGATGACACAGGGAACAAATATAAGAACATATCCTGAATCATCACATAGCAACTTTAGCACTGGAGACTAAAATAACTAAGGCCCTAGACTTTTCTGCTTCTTACAAGTCTGAGATAATAATGTCCTATCTACCTAGTATTTTTCCCTTTACATTTTTCTATTTCTTAGTTGATTATTTGTGTCAGACAAACAGATATTCTTCTCTATCTAAAAGAGCTTTTTAAGAAGAACTGGTTAAAAGTGATTTTAACTCAAAACCCAAATAAAAGGACATTCCAAAGTGACAGTGAGTAGATGGACTAGAGGAGCATGGAAATGAAAAGGATAAGCCTCAGGTTCCCCTGCTCCACTGGATACAGTTTCCCCAGCAACTCACGCCTCAATCCATGACTCTTGCTCAGCTCTGGTTCTTTTAAACTTCAGTCTCACTTATGGAAACTCCTCTTTATATCCTTTCTTCCCTTCTCTTTAACACAACCATCATAATTAGACTAGTGTTACTGTCACCAAAGATTTTTTCCAATAAAGAGCTAAAGCAATTTTCCACTGAAGTGTTTCCATCATTGCATCACAGAATGCACCTAATGAAATCAAGCAGATCAGCTGCAAGCATAAAAAAAAAAAAAAACACTGCGCATAAAAAATTCCAGCAAATATTGATGCTAAATCAGATCCCATCGGAACATATGTGTGTAAGCTTTTTAAAGCACTCAGGGAGCAGGGAAGCCCTAAAACAGAAGTGTGAATTAGGTGGAGTTTTTTTTTTTTTTTAATTAATTGATCACAACCCCTCATGGTGGCCTCACTCCCTATCAAGCATTCAAAGCTGTCACGTCATGCTTGGTTGCCTTGAACAGTCCACAGTGAAACTTAAGACAACATTCTCCCTCTCATGCACCAAAGGACCACCTCTAAATCCTGGTCTCTGGAGCCCTACACCTAACTTTAACAGCTTAATACATTATTTCTTGCTGGGATGTTTGAACGTGTCTATGGTTAAATGATTTCTCACCCACCCTTAAAATAAGGATTTCTAGAACTGATACTTTTATTCATTTAAGCAGACTGGAGTTTGGAACAATTAGAACGCCATGAAGCACAGTTCAAATCACACTGGGCTAAAAACAGTCCGATCTCTAATTATAAGTGAAATCCTATTCATACCACACTATATCACAGAAAAGTAAATAAACTAGTCTTTCCAAGCACCTTGTCCCTGTTACTACTGACTCTGTACTATTGTAAATCAGGTAAAGTGTTGCTTTTTGACATATTTACATCTATATTGCAATGACTTTGGCTACTCTGCCAGTATAAAAATTTCCATTATTCTTGTATTCAGCTTGACCTGGCATTACTGCCTAGGCTAATAACCAGTCTCTCTGTGCCTATCACTCCCCATTACACTCCACTCAACACAGCAGCCAGAGTTGTCCAACTGAAAATGTGGTCATGTCAACTTCTCTGCTCAAAGCACTACAGTGGCTCCCATTTCAATCAGAGTCAAAACAAAGCTTACAAAGCTATAAAATCTAGTCTCTCCCACTCCCCACTACACCCCACCATTTGCTTTCAGGTCTTATCCTCTTTCTCACTTCCCTCCAGATAACCTAGCTTCTTACTGTTTCTGGAACTATCCAGACACACTCATCTCCAGGCTTTCACACTTGTTCTCTCTTCCTGACACTCCTTTTCCCCAGATATCCACATGGCTCACTTTTCCTTCATGGACATTTTGCTTAAATGTCATCTTCTCAGAAAAATAGCCAATCATCCTACTTAAGTATGCAGCTATCTAAGCCCTCATTTTGCTCTAGTTTTTTCCATCATGCTTATTTTGTTCTATCATGCAATAGATTTGGTTTATTTAGTATGTCTATTTCTGATTTTTTTCTACTTGAAAGTAAATTTCAGGGAAGCAGAAAAATGTTTGTCAATTTTCTCCTCCAGTACCTCTAGTGCCTATAAAACAGCATAACAAATAGTTGGTATACAACAGATTTATATATATTTAAGGAATAAACAAAAGGTTTTGGTATATTCTTTTCTCATTTCCTATCTTCCAGTTCCCTAAGAAAGGAAGTAAGCCTTATTTATGTTGCAAAATTAATGTCAGTTATACATGTGTACTTGAGTCAGTTCTATGGCTGAAAGCAAGTCTTGCTCCATCATGTGGTAAGAGATTTGAAGGTACACTCTCCCCTGTAGCCTGTGCTCACCCGATGCATTAGGAATATATTTTATATCCTGGACCTAACTTATGTGATTGCACCATTTCTGGGCACAGTGTCTTCTTTCTAAATGCCAGTGCAATTTATGAGTCCAGCAAAGCTCAATGGATTTGGGTCACAAGAAGTTACTCGAAAATAAGGATGCCTGGGTGGTTTAGCCCTTTAACATCTTGTTCAAATATCTGCTTCATTATATACTGACATTATGGAACTGTGACAATGCAGCCACAGGTGTGCAAGCAAATATGAATGTGGAGATATATATATATAAAGGTTCTCTCAGTCCTTTTGGGTATCATAGTCCTGTGGTATAATCTTTCAGTCACATTGTTCATTAGTTGCTGGTTGGGCTTTAACTCACAAAATCAAAGAATTTTACATGGACTTGCATGAAGTGGTATTTAGGATTGTGAGTAAGGCAGGAGACCCAGAATTGGCCATTGAAATTCAGGGATTTCAAGGCAAGTCCCACCATGCATTTCTGCCTAATTACAGAAGGCTGTTTTTTATTTTGCTGAGTACAAAGACCACCCTCACAGGGATCAGTTTTGGTAGTACAGAGTTTTCAAAAGCACTCCATCTGGAAATATACATTGGCATTGCCCACACATAGCAGAGCTCCAATGTGTTCTCCAGGCCATTCACACCTCACTCTACTACTTTTTCACAGGAATAGATTAAAAGACCACAAGTCTATACCTGTGCCGACACATTTAAAAGGAAATCAAAGGGAAACTGAAAGCAGACACTGAATATATCAGATTCCTTTAGGCATGATGCCCAACTTCACCAGAACCACTCATTGAATTCCTTGAGACTTGCACTGGGGATCCCTTCCAGCTCAAAAATTCTATGCTTCACTGATTCTTTCAGACCTTCAGGATATTGATATAAACTAATCTGCGTGGCTAAATTAGGTTGACGTTCCTGATACTTAGACAGTGAAAATTTCACGGTACAAGAAACATAGGAATATGAGGGCTAACCTGGTGGGAAAGTGCTTATTCTGTCAGGATTTTGTTAAAAACAAAACAAAAAACCAGCAGCAACTTCATTCAGGTCCCAGCAGCACAAATTTCCCCTGAAGCTGCCAAGGCCTGCACCATCCAAAGGGCGTGATCACAGGAACAGAATAAAAGATCCAAGGAAGAAAGGAGGAGCATAAAAGATGGAGGAACGTGCCAAGCAAGAGAAAACAAAGGGTGATGTTCTGCCACTGCATGGGTAGCAGTATAATCTACTTCAATTGCTTTATCTCCCTGGTGGCTAAGATGGTAAAGAATCCACCTGCAATGTGGGAAGCCTGGTTTCGATCCCTGGGTTAGGAAGATCTGGAGGAGGTCATGGCAACCCACTCCAGTATTCTTGACTGGAAAATTCCCATGGACAAAGAAACCTGGCGGGCTACAACCCATGGGGTTGTAAAAAGTTGGACACAACTGAGTGACTAAGCACGGATAAGTTAAAAGTCAGTGTGGTCCAGTGGAGGAAGTATTACAAGTCAGAAAACCTATAAGATGTAAACAATTAGTTCATGCAAGTATCTTAATTTCTCTGACCTTTATTCTCCTTAACTGTGAAATCAAAGCATCTGGTTCTGAAGAGTTAAATGGTGTTTGCACGTCAGAAGTACCTGGGCTTGAACTATGCCAGTTATGTCTAATGTGTGTATGATTTGGGGCAAATTTTTTTCCCTCTAAGTCTCAGTTTCTTCATCTGCCAGTAGGGAATAAATAACACCTAGCTCAAAGTGGAGTTGTTTGGCTGGAATAAAAAGAATATATAAAGGTATTAGTCACTTATTATTAATTTTTTTAAGACAAATCTTAAAAAAATTTGGGGAGGGGTCAGAAAGAAACTAAAACTACATTAAGATATAAGAAAACTCTGAAATTCTATTTTTCTTTTACTTTACTGTTGCATGGGATGCTGTTCAGTTCAGTTCAGTTCAGTTGCTCAGTCGTGTCCAATTCTTTGTGACCCCATGAATCACAGCACACCAGGCCTCCCTGTCCATCACCAACTCCCAGAGTTCACTCAGACTCACGTCCATCGAGTCAGTGATGCCATCCAGCCATCTCATCCTCTGTCATCCCGTTCTCCTCCTGCCCCCAATCCCTCCCAGCATCAGAGTCTTTTCCAGTGAGTCAACTCTTCGCATGAGGTGGCCAAAGTACTGGAGTTTCAGCTTTAGCATCATTCCTTCCAAAGAAATCCCAGGGCTGATCTCCTTCAGAATGGACCGGTTGGATCTCCTTGCAGTCCAAGGGACTCTCAAGAGTCTTCTCCAACACCACAGTTCGAAAGCATCTATTCTTCGGCGCTATTAAACCATGCTAAATTGTACATATGTAGCAGATGATTTTACATGTATGAGAAATCTTCCTTTTTTTTGAAGTAAGAGAAATCATTTTAATATATACATTTTCGCTTCAGTCAATTCAACAATGATTTCTAATAGGCATGCATACCCACTTAGTTTGCTTCAAATTTATTTATTTCTCAACATGAAGCAACCTTCCTTATGAGATAGTTGAGTTGAACTATTCATTCTTAAAGAGTAAAAATGTATCTTGTTCTCAAAGAGTTTTATCAACTTTAACATTTTCAAAGAGCCCTATGAGGCTGCTTAATATGGTAGTTTTCCCCTGAAATTTCCTATTTGGAGGATGGCAAAACAGTCTAGGATCTTCCCCAGTCTACTGGTTGCTTGTTTTCATATCACAGCTTGGCTGGCTAAGAGGTAGAAACTGAATAATATGTAGAGAGTATTCAAGACCAGCTGAGTGAGACAGCTTCAGTTTTAGAAAGGAAACCAAATCATGAAAACCCTCCTGATAGTATGATTTGTTCCAGGGTTCTTTTAAGAAGGGACGTGATCCTCAGGCACAGGACTCGTTATGGCCTGCTGGAGTTTTCTGCTCCAGCCAGTGCTCTCTAGCCAGGTGACTTATTGCACTTGCTGCAGAATTGAAAGCATGAAGTCTCTGTCTACTTTCATAATTAGAGGTGGTGTTAGTCTTCTCATTTCCGGCCAAATGGATCAGACCACACTTTCAACCCTGGTGGCTGCACGTCTTCTTGAACAATACCAACTCGATTTATGGCTTGTTCCTTCCTTTTCTAGTGCTCCCACCTTGCTGCAGTATGACCCAGGCTGGACGTGTGTGCGATGGGAGGGAGTGTGAGCCAGTGGCTGAGGGCACCAAGGGGCCACTGGAAGCACGGGCTCCTCCCAATGCTGGGAACACCTCTGTTTCTCACCAGGGTGTGTGATGGAATCCGGGTAGCTTTGTAAGGCCCGGAGTAGATGGGGTAGAAGGCGACGCCGATCAGGAAGATGAAGCCGCCGAAAATGAGAGCAGTGCGCAGGTTCCGGGACATGGCTCCAGCCGGGGCTACCCGGATTCTCCAAAACCCAGCTCCCGCCGGCTGGGCCGTGACCAGGCTTCAGAAACCTTCCTAAATGTGGTGTGGCATGTTGGAAGTTCTCATTAGCAAGAAATTATGAGCCAAGGCCAACTTTGAAAATGGATAGGGAAAAGCAGGCAGAAATGAAAGTCTGGTTCAATCTAGAGAGGAGCCAAGAGTATAGCTTACCAAATCCAAGGGGTGTGGTGCTCTTGATTACAATCTGAGCCAGTCTTTAGGTCCAAGAGACCTGCCCTGCGGATGCAGGACAGGGCACAACTACAGCAGGCAGAAGTTTTTAGTACAAGTAGAAACCTACGCCAGAGCTAGGAATACAGGTGGGTTTTAAAAGAGGTGTCCAAAGCCAGGTCCAAGAGCCACGCCAGGAATTTAGGACCTCTAGGTGAAAGTCTGGGCCAGACCCAGAGGGTGAGTGGATTGGGAACCAGCAGCTGGAGTCCCAAGAAGAAGTTAAGCCAGAAAACTGGGCTATGTATGTGGAGAAAAAATATTTACTAGAGCTCACTTATCACAAAAGAAAGGAGCTGCAAAATTCCATCAGCCCAGCCTCTTGCTGGTTGAAGGGTTAGATAGTTCTGCACCTGCTGATGAGGGAGTTTTAGGGCCCATAGCTGTGGAAAATGCCATGGGCCCTAATTGGTAACATCAGCAGATGGATCTGAGCACGTATTTTGCCACCAGTTATAACATCCCCAATATTCAGCAACTGAAAATATGACCTACATCCCAGAAAGCAATCTAACTACCTATAGTAGATGCACTATGTCTGGAACCAGTGAATTTACCTCCACAAAGACCCAACTGAGACGTGAAAACAGAAGAGGGCCGTGCAGGAGGAGGTGAGTAGAAGATAGCCTCTCAAGACATTTGCTTGTGCAAATGTGCACCAGCTATCTCACACTACCTCCACTCACATGTCTCCCTGTGTAAGTTTTTCACAAATTTCAGGTAAAGAGGACATTTAAATTCTGATTCAACCCTCAGGCAGTATTTGGTCTTTTAGACTAAAATGGAAAAGTAAATGGAGATAGAGATATATCCTCTGCCAACCAAAAAGCAACAAGCAATATGGTTTCCAACCAGGCAGAGGCAGCACTTAAGCCATCATATTAAGAATTCCCCACATAAGAGAAGACAGTATCTCAGCAGATATGAGTCCTTATTATTATCAACAATAGTCCCCTGGCAGAGGGTGTGAATGATTTGCTTCTAAATGAGATCAAATATTTCACAAGCACAGTTGGAAGAATCTAGCTGTTTATGAACAATTAAATGTTTGGCTAAAAAAAAAAATTTAGAAACTTTATTTAGGACTGAAACCAGCTATGGTAGTTTGAAACAAACATAGCATGTTTCATTATGGGGCTCAGGAAGCCACATAAAATATTTCCCACCAAATTTGTCAACAGGTAATTGTCATGAAATTCAGTCAGCAATTTCAGCATAATTTGAAAAGAAAGAGCAGAAGTCCCTTTAGCAATTAAAGACACATCTCAAAAGATAAATAAAATGGAGTCAACTCTAAAGGTAATCCATCTTGCGTGATGTTGAGAGCAGAAAAAGTAAATAGTGGAGGAAACAACCCACTCTAGCTCTTTACAAAGGAGTTTGGTTCAGTGAGGGTGAAGAGTAGGGGAATGTGTGGAAAGGATAACAAAGTTATAACAATTGATTAGCAAGCAGAATAAAAAGCAGAATAAGTGACTGGACACTAAATAGGGAAGAGTTAAGGGAAATCAATAGATCTACACACAGATGACAAAATACTTATGAAATGGATAATTGCTGCTCCAGAGATGAACCAGGTGAACTTATTTTTATAAGGTTTAGACATAATCAGACTACCTATAGGCATCAAAACAGAAGTTCATGCACTACCCATTGAAGATCTTGCTCCAAGATCCTCAAAGGGGTACAGTCACAGTCCCCTGATGCCCCCAAACATTCATTTCTTAAGAGTATATGGATATAAAACAGAGATTTGAACCACAGAGTTGGGGTTTAAACTTGTGTAAATTCCCAGTTATGTGATCTTGGGGAAAGCCCTTCATCCTGCTAAACTTCAGTGCAGGCAGATGTTTTCAGAAGGAAACAAGATTTCCTTCATAAGAATGTTCTCAACATTAAGTGAGATGGAGTCAGAGCCTATGAAATACTCATATGGATTGTTAAAGTTCTTGAGAATATGTTATATACAAGTGAAAATGCTAAGCATTTGATGTATTTTTACAATCAACAAAGTTGTTCTGAGATTGAAGTATGTTGTGTGATTTCACATGAAGAAAATGAAGCTCTGTTCTCTTTCCAAATAATAACATCCAAATCCGACAAAGACATACACACACACATACACAAAGGACTTCAAAACCACTAAGAATTAAAGGAACTTAATGTCCTGAGAAGCTCTTAATCCTGGAGCAATTCCCAATTCATCATTGCTTTTGATTTTCTTGAATACTTATTTATGCTTTTCCCTAGAAATCTGACCTTATTTTATCTTTCACTGATACCACCAATTCTACTAATCACTCACTTCAGTCTGTGTATGAAATATAAACAACGTACTATTTCTTTGCTCCCTGTGGAACAATTTCAGTTTTTTTAAAAAAAATCTAGATAGAACAGAAAAACAGACAAGAAAGCAACAAATAAATGCTAGACCCTCAATGCAGAAGCAGAACAATCAAAGTATAAATCTATCAGTGATTACTAATACCCTGTGAAATAATCTCATTTTCAGAGATTATATTATTTTCAGAGCTGTCAGATTTCCTTACAGCTGTTAAGAAGGAATCTCCAATTTTTAAGACATTCATCTTTCAGATTCTTCCTTGTGGGGACAAACATTGCAATATCTGTGGAAATAGAAAACAGTCGGGTATGCTGACAGTGTCCTGGAGGAAAACCAGCTGGCTGCCCTGACAGGCACTATGCAAGTGATAGTAAAATGGGAGAATCAACATGGTTCATGACTTGGCCATGACCCAACCAGAGTTATTCCCATCGCACTTTATTTCTATCCTGTTTGCTCTGCCTGAAGGATATTCTCTAGCCAGTTATTAAAACTGAGCCACCATACAATGAAGTGAAACATCTTCATTTATTATTCCCAGGAGACCAGCATTACCCAGTCTCGTCAGAGTTACGTGACCTCCATGCCACTTTGAGGTCCTCAGATGGAGTAAGATGACCAAACAGAGTGGTTTAGATTCTATATCCACTCAGATACACAAGACTTTGTTTTTGCTTTTAGTTGTATGTTGGGGGGGGTGGAGTTTAGAATGTAGTCCATGAGTACATGGGCCTCAGGCCCTCCTAGATCAACAATAAAAAACAAAACAAAAACTCTTAGTGAGGCATGTGGGCCAACACCACCAATAATACCTGGGGAGGTTTCTAGAACTACAGTACCTTAAGCCCAGCTCAGGCCTACTGAATTTGTATCTCAGGAATCATATTTTAGGAGGTATTATGTGTATCAAAGTTGAGAATTTATATGCTAGAGACTCAGTCTTTAAGTCAATTGAGAATCATGCTACCAAGTCCAATTAAGTCACAAGGGAAGAATGATCTGGGAAATAGTGTCAAGAGTGTCTAGCACTATGGGACTCAACTAGTAGTTGGTAGGAAGCTGCCAAAGGAAGGAATCCCCTTGATCTGATTCAGCTGAAGCACTGTGGCTTTTTAGTTACTCTTGCAGCCTTGAGTGGGGGCCCCTCCATGATACCTTAGCTAGAAGGCACCATCATGACCAGATCTAGGTGCTTTTTTAAAAACCTGCTGCTTTCCCTGAAGATGTAGTGACATGGTACTCCTACTGCCAAAGAAGGTCCACACTCCTCTTCCATGGAAAGAGCCATGTTCCTGATGACCAGCTCCAGGATAAATCTCTTTATTCTAGCTCCCTTCTTGGAGGATTTGTATACTACCAGAATTTCCTATGGAGGGGACTAGTTTGACAGGAGTTGGGGAGGAATATTCAGAAGTGACTATACTTGGTTTGTAGTCTGCACAGCTGATTAATCAGAGTTCTGGGGCTGAGAATCAAATATATGGCCAATCAGTCTGGAATTTAGGACAAGAAATTCACTGAAAATAGAAGTGAGGGATTCTGTAATAGATTCTCTGGTTTCACTGCATCAGTTAAAACTTTTCTTTGTTACAGGAAAACTGACCCTGGCAACCTACATTTGCTAAGATTCTTTATCCAGTGACTTCTGGTTAAAGTTGACCAGTGAGAGGCTCTGGAAGGGGATTAGACAGGACACAGGAGAGTAGAAGCTATAGACTTTCTCTCACGGCTCTAGCATCTCTTTGTGGCTCAAGCTCATTGAAGAAGCCCTTCTCAACATGTTTCCATCTCATTCAAGTGACTCCTCCTACATCCACTTGCTTGGTAAAACCTCTGTCATCAGGATCCCAACTGTTTCCAGGTAGCCCAGACCTTGGGTTCTGGTAAAACCACCTCTTCCCTTTGTCCCTGAAGCACTGGAGCTGGGGGTATCATCCTATTATTGCCTCTTTGGTTCTTCCCAAACATTTTAAATGTGTTCCTCATATTAAATTTCTTCTACTGAACAATTTAAAATAGGTTCTGTTTGACTTGCTTCACCCTGACTGATACTTTGACCTTATATTCTATAAGCTTAAGCATCAAGGGCCTCTCTTTGGGAAATTAGACCCAGCAGGAAATGTCATTGAAATTACACTTCAGGCATGGTATGAAGAATATAGAATTTTGTTGCAAGAAAGAACATTAGGCGTCATCTAAGTCTGTCATTTCTCAGTGAGGAGCTGTTCCCCAGGAAGTGCCATGCCCAGTCTCACACAGTTCTTAAATGGCAGCGCCAGGACTAGCTGTGTCCATGTCCAGAGTATTTCCATTATTCCATATATCTTCTGTGATATGTTTGCCTGTTTGATACCAGACTCTGTATACAAATATATATTTAGTATACTGAACAAAATTATATTAGAGAAATTAATGGGCAATTTTATGGCTCTATCCTTTCTTTATATACACTTTTTTTTTTTTACCAAATTTATGAAAGCCAATGAAGGAGAGACAAGAGATGCAAGTTTGATCCCTGAGTTGGGAAGATCCCCTGGAGTAGAAATGGCAACCTGATCCAATATTCTTGCCTGGAAAATTCCATGGACAGATGAGCCCAGTGGGCTACAGTCCATGGAGTTGCAAAGAGTCAGACATGACTGAACACACAAACACACACAAGTTCTCTAAGAACTAGCTATCACTATTATTATTAGTCCAGATCGGCTTTTTTTTTTTTTTTTTTTTTTTTTAGTTCTGTCTGATACTGATGACTCCACCTACTCTATGTCAGTTAATGATACAGAAATGTCTACTAAATAAAGTTTATTTCCCTAGGATAGTTGTTCTTAAACATCAGCAATACATCAGAATCACCGAGAGAGTTTCTTAAAACCCACTTTTTGGCCCCATCTCAGAAAGCTCTGGGCTTCCCCAGTGGCTCAATGGTAAAGAATCTGCCTGCACTCTCGAGCTCATGGCGGGGCTGTCACTTGTGCCGCTGGATAATGCGGCTTCCCGGCAGCCAATTTTGGCGTCTCTTGTCTCACGGATTCCGGGTTTGGGGCCCAGGGAAGGGGACCGCGAGGGTCTTACTGGGGCGGCTCTGCACGAGGCCAGAGAAGGCCTGGCAGGCCTCGGGGCGCTCTGGCTGCTGCCTGGGGAGCCGCCCCCTCGGCACTGCGCTGCCGCCCCTGCCCACGTCTTCAGGACCCCAGAGCCAGAGCGGAAGGGCAGCAGAGACCCTGCGCTCCCCTTGAAGCCTGGGCCTGTTTCCTGGAAGTCTTTAGCCATCACATTTGCCATTGGGGGAGCTTTATTGGCTGGAATGAAGTACTTCAAGAAAGAAAAGACAGAGAAACTGGAGAAGGAACGGCAGCCAAGCGTTAGAAAGCCTTTACTTGGGGGCCCATTTTCCCTCACCACTCATACTGGCGAGCCCAAAACTGATAAGGACTACCTGGGTCAATGGGTGTGGATTTATTTTGGTTTTACGCATTGTCCTGATGAACTAGTAGAACTAGCTCTGTCCAGAAGAACTAGAAAAAATGATTCAAGTTGTGGATGTATTCCAACTCTGCCAAATTTAACTCCACTTTTCATCACTTTTGACCCAGAAAGGGACACAAAAGAAGCCATCGCCTGTTATGTAAAAGAATTTTCTCCCTAACTGATTAGCTTGACTGACACAAAAGAAGATTGACAAAGTGTCCAGAGCATTCAGAGTGTATTACAGCCCTGGCCCCAAGAACGAAGATGAGGATCGCTGTATGATACTCACTGTGGATCATACAATCATAATGTACTTGATTGGACCAGATGGTGAATTTCTAGATTATTTTGGCCGGAACAAGAATGCAGAAATAGCTGGTTCAATTGCTGCACACATGAGGACACGCAGGAAAAAGAGCTGATAACTAACACAGCATGGCCATGCTCTATTCTCCTGCCAAAGAGGAAGGACTTTATCTCCTGTAGGACCCAATACATACATGTACATACATGCAGCCTGCAGAAAGGCCTTCACACCAGGAGAAAATTTAAATTTTGGACAGGGCACGTTATGCTTGGGTTCATCAAGGATACATCTTGGAACTGTAAAGATTACAACCACAAGTCTCCCAAATTGTGGCCTTGAGATCAGAGGACCAAGATGTCTTGAAGCCAGTGGAATGGACCTCAGGGAAGGATACTGCCAGAAAAGACGCATCCCAGGGATCTCCCCATTTGAGTATGGCCCTCTGGTCACGTGGCTGCCTCTCTAAAGTCTTGAGGCCTTGCTCAGACAGGTTGTACTGAATTTCCAGGAGGAGCGTCACTTGCTTTCCTCTTTGAGGTGGCTGATGCAATAAAATCAGGCCTCCTTATAAATGAGAATCAATGTCGTTGTTTGCAGTGTGATTCCCCTGTCAGCTGGTGCTGATTTGACTCACAGAGAGGAAATCTGTTGTTTGGAACAAACTATTAAATCAGGTTCCCTAGAAATCTTTCTTGTGATTTTTAGCAGTATGATGTGTGAGGCTTCCAGGGTCTTACCGGAGGGTGTGAGGATATGGACCATGAATGTGTACAGAGTACCTGCCTGCCTATACTAGACTGCACTTGTCTGAAATAAAGGTATGCTCAGCTGAAGAAAAAAAAAAAAAAGAATCTGTCTGCAATGCAGGAGATGCAGGAAACACTGATTGGATCCCCGAGTTGCAAACATCACCTGGGGGAGGAAATGGCAACCCACTCTAGTATTCTTGCCTGGAAAATCCCATGGACAGAGGAGCCCAGTGGACTACAGTCCTATATGGTCACAAAGAGTCCAACACAACTGAGCATGCACACACACCAGACATGCAGACAGCTTCTGATTCAGCAAACCTGAGAGGGAGACTTGAGTATTTGCAGTTATAACAAGTTCCCAGGTGATGGTATGCTGCTGGCCTAGAGACTATACTTTGAGATCCAGCACCCCTGTCACATGAAACAATGTTTATTCCTTATGGCCTGCAAATCACAATAGAGAATAATAGTGATAGTAGCAGTGATCCTATTAAAATGGCAACTTATGGAATTTTAGTTATGCAAGGTGAATGTCCTAAAAATAAAATGTACATCATGGTGCCTATAGGTAATAATATTATATTGTATCATATTAGGTTCTCCAGAGAGAGAAAGAAGGGTCAAGATTTTATCATGGAGGCAGAGAAGTCTGATAATCTAATATCTCCAAGTTGGAGATATAGGGAATCGGGTGGTGAATTCGGTCTGTATCCAAAAGCCTGAAAACCAGGAAAGTGGACAGAGAAAGTCCCAGTCTGACTTTGAAGGCCTGAGGAACAGAAGTACTTATAGTCAAGGGCAGGAGAAGATAGATGTCCTAACTCAAGCAGAGAGAGCAGATTTACCCTTCCTCCATCTTCTTGTTCTACTCAGGCCCTAAATGGATTAGATGATGCCCACCTGCACTGCCAATCTTCTTTACTCATTCTACAGGTTCAAATGCTAATCTCTTTCAGAAACATACAGACACACCCAGAAATGTTTTACACACTATCTGGGCATTGGCCAATCAAGTTGACACATAAAATCAACCACACATCCTTAAACTTTGCTAAGAGGCTAGATTTTACTTTAGTGTTCTTATCACAAAATAATAATAACTAAAGAGGGCAGGAAGAAACTTTTGAAGGGGATGGACATATTTGTGGCATATACAGCGGTAATAGTTTCATGGTAGGATACTTATCTCCAAACTAATTGTTTTACACACTAAATATGTGCAGCATATTGTATACCAACCATTCTTCAATAAAATATATTTTTTTAATATGGTATAGTTGCTTCCAGAACAATTTAGTAGCTGAAAGTGCTTGGGAAGGTATTGCTTCAGCTTTATAAGGTTAAACTTTGCAAAACTGATGACTTGTAATTTTAATAATAAAATTTTTAAATTGTAAAAAACAAATAATATTTGAATACTTAAAAATGGCAGTAGGAGGGAGGTTCAAGAGGGAGGGGACATATGTATACCTATGGCTGATTCGTGCTGATATTTGGCAGAAACCAACACAATTCTGTAAAGCAACTATCCTTCAGTTAAAAAATAATTTAAACAGAAAAGAAAAAAATTGTAACTTATGGGCTGAAGTTCAAGAAACTACTGAAAAAATTGGAGGTGGTAAAGAATTTTGAATTTTAAAATGGTATTCTAAATGCTGTCTATGTATAAGGTTTCTTACCCATCCATTGCATTTGTCTGCTATCTCTCTAGCTTAGCAAGTTTTGATACCCGATGCTTGCTTTCATCTTTTGCCACATTTTTGTTACTGAGAATGGCCTCTTAGAGCCAAACCATAGAATTCTTTTTTCTAAACCAACAATTCCTGATTGTGTCCATCTGCATCATAGCTACAAGAGGTAATTATAAACAATTATCTGAACTAGAGTCTGGGGTGTGTCCCAGAAATTTACATTATTATCAACTTACCTGAATGGTCGACATGCACATTATGGTTAATGAAACACTCTTCTCAATAGTCCTCAATATTTCTCTTAAAAGAAGTCTTCCCAGCTCCACTCATTCTAAATTATCACAGCCACCTGGAGATTGTAAATCCTTAGATGGCCTGAATAGTTCTCATTCCCTTCACATTGCCCATGATACCAATACCATGATTTATAAACTCTGAAACTCAAGAACAAAATCACTAACAATTTACATGCTTCCCCAGAATGTGGGCCATTCACTCAATTCCCAAAGAAGTGCAAAGCTGACTTTGGACTTTCCTTCCCAGATCTCATTGATTCTATTAAAATTACCCTTTCTTCTGTGAGTTTCAAGAAAAGCAGCCACAGAAGACCCTGTGCGTGCATCTGGAAAGGAGAGTAATGTGACTCGGACTAATCCCTCCCTAAATACTTAAGACTTGGGATATCGTTTGTAATGAAGAAAAGTTAATAATGCAATTGGTAACCTGGATGATCATTTTTTAAAGATATCACATCTATTAGAGTCCATTCATACTTCAAGGCCCTTACAGCCACTTGATTAAATTTCCTCCATTTGCTTGTCCACACTGGGAAACATCTCACCATGCTCATAAGCCAGTAAAAACTGTCTTTCATCCAATCAGGAGGATGAAAGTACAGAACAACAGCAGGAGCAAAAGCCTTGTTGCACGTAATGAAGCTGTGGAATTGCAATTCTTCTCTCTCGATACCCAACCTGCTCCTGCATCACCATCACCAAGCTGCTCATTCCCTCCTCCCTGACCACCCCCTACACTTGACAGTAAGTGTCTCTCTCCTGTCCATTCCAACCTTCTGCTTGTCTCTGGAATTCAGGAGACAAGGATATCTATAAGGCTGGAATAACAGCAATTACAGGTACACTCCAGTGGGAAACCAATAAAAACCTAACTGTAGCATTTTCACTGGACTCAACCTACACAGTCTCCTTTTTTCTCCCCATATTGTCCACACTATGATCCTCTATAGAGACTCCAACTTAAAAAAGTTACATCCAAAACACAGAAGATAGAGGTACAGGGCAGGGCAGTGGGGTAGACAGGCAGGTTGTAAGAGAAATTTGAGCTCAGCTTAGGTTTACCAAATCTTCCTGTTTCTTCATCTGTAAAATATGGGCATTTGCAGTAGAACACAAATATGGAGCTGATGTAAAGCACAGTGTATTATGCATAAAAGAGCCAGCTACTGGGGCTTCCCAGGTGGCCCAGGGGGAAAGAATCTGTCTGCCAGTGCAAGAGACACAGGAGATGCGGGTTTGACCCTGGGTCCAGAAGATCCTCTGGAGAACCAAATGGCTACCCACTCCACTATTCTTGCCTGGGAAAGGAAATGCCATAGACAGAGGAGCCTGGCAGGCTACTGTCCAACAAAGAGAGAGAGAGAAAAAAATCCAGCTACTGCCCACAAGGAACTTATAATTCAATAGTTTCCATAATACTGAGGTAGCATAAGAATATAGAGCACATTTTGGCCTTCCTGGATTGCTGTAACATAATACCAGAGATTAGATAGCACAATACACAGAAATTTATTTTCTCACAGTTCTAGAAGTTGGAGGTCCAAGATCAGGGTTCCAGTGCAGCTGGCTTCTGATGATAGCTCTCTTCCTACATTGCAAATGCCTTCTCACTGCATCCCCACATGGTGGAAAGAAAGCAGGCAAGCTCTCTGGTATCTCTTTTTATACGGCTCCACTTTATAAGAGCTCTTCTAATCTTAGTTACCTCCCAAAGTCTCCAGTCCCCAAAACCATGAAGTTGGGAGTGAGGACTTCAGCATATGAATTTCAGGGGCCACATTAAGCCCTTAACAGAGAACCTCCATAGCCCATCTCCCATTTGACCCTAACCCTTGAGATCAGACCTGAATACTTTTAAATGGAAACTAGAACTAAAACTTCTCAGGGCAGTAAATTGGAGAAATCTGAAAATTGTTCTAAGATCATATCACCTTCTATAGTATCATGTAACTCTCCTAGCTGAGGAGCAAGCATTGTTAGTGTCTCTAATAGAAGGGGGCTGGTGAGATGCTCCTTCCCTATAGATTCAGGGTGAAGGTAGGAGGCAGTGATGTATCCTACTATTGTAGAATGACTTCAGTTCATATTGGAGAAAAACCTCGTGAACATAGTACCAGTTATTTTACCCTCAGTTCATGTCCAGTCCCATCATTTCATGGCAAATAGATGGGTAAGAAAATGGAAGCTGTAGCAAATTTTATTTCCTTGGGCTCCAAAATCACTGTGGATGGTGAGCAGCCATGAAATTAAAAGATGCTTGCTGCTTGGAAGAAAAACTATGACAAACCTAGACAGCGTATTAAAGGGCAAAGACATCACTTTGCCAACAAAGGTCTGTATAGTCAAAGCTATGTTTTTTCCAGTAATCATGTTACTGATGTGAGAGTTAGACCATAAAGAAGGCTGAGCACTGAAGAACTGATGCTTTCAAACTGTGGTGTTGGAGAAGACTCTTGTCCCCTGAACAGCAAGGAGAACAAATTAGTCAATCCTAAAGGAAATGAACCCTGTGAATATTTATTGGAAGGACTGATGCAAAGCTGAAGCTCCACTGCTTTGGCCACCTGATGTGAAGAGCCAACTCATTGGAAAAGATCTGATGCTGAGAAATATTGAGAGCAGAAGGAGTAGTGGGTGACAGAGAATGAGACAGTTGGATGGCACCACCAACTCAATGGACATGAATTTGAGCAAATGCCAAGAGATAATGAAAGACAGGGAAGCCTGGTGTACAGTCCAAGGGGTTGAAACGTGCAGACATGACTGAGCAACTGAACAACAACATGTCATCCAGTTGTGCTGGGACTTACTAGGGCTGGAACCACAGTGCTTCCACTAACTGCCAGAAAATTTTCGTGTAAAGTGTTATGTGTTAAATTGTGTCCCCCGCAAAAATGTATATTGAAGTGCTAGCCCCTTGTACCTAAGAATGTGACCTCTCTTAGAAATAGAAATAGATTCTTTTTGGATATACTTAGTTAAGATGGAGTCATACTAAAGTGGGCCCCTAATTTAATATGACTGATGCCCTTATAAAAGTTGGCCATGTAAAGATAGACCACATGCAGACACCACGTGACGAGAACACCACATGAAGACAGAGGATTGGAAGGATCCATCTACAAGCCAAGAAAGACCAAAGATCGCTGGCAATGACCAGACAGTAGGAAAAGGCAAGACACGTCTAGGTGTCAGAGCGAGCCTTGCCAAAATCTTTAGTTTGGACTTCTAACTGCCAAAACCAAAAGCCAACACATTCGTGTCCTTTTGAGCCACCCACTTTATGGTACTTAATTAAGGCAACCCTGGGCAACAGATACATAAGGAAACATGTCTGTGGGTTGAAGTAAAAGTTTCCCTGCCTTACATTGGGTAAGAAATGTACTATAAGACAGTCAAAATAGCTCCTTTTATTCTTTTAGGAAGTTCTGGGTAAACAGCAATACTAAAGACAAAGAAAAAAAAGGTTCAGGATTCTAGCGGTTTTGTCTTTTAGGGAGGAACACATTCAGGAGGCCAGAAGGACAAATCTCAGTTCAGTAGGGTCACTCACAGAAACACGTATTTCTGACTCTGAGTCTCTGATTCTCAGAAATAGACAGCTCTATGGGACACTGCTCATATTTGTTTCTGGTCTGGCAGAGTGCCCTGAACATGCCGCATTCCTTCAAGCAGTGCTCCTGGTAACTAAGAACTGGCGGAAGGTGGAAGGGGTATGAGATTACCTCCTATTTGGCTACACAGAACATCAGGGGTTACTTCCCAGTAGCTATCCTCTGAACACCCACCTCATTTTTTTTAAGCTTGGAGACACCAGTGTCCTTTCTGCTACCACTGGGTATTGTCTCCTGCCAAGAGAATGACCTGGGAAGGCAGTTAAATAAGCCCCTCTCCTCAGCTCTTGTTCATGTTCTTATTACTCTACTGCTTAACTTTTGACTTTTCCATCCCCACTAAATCTCCAGACCCCTTCTCTGAGACCTCAGGCTGGCTTTGGGCTTGCTTCTTCCCCATCATTGCTTGGCAGCTCTATTCCAGTTTCCCGACCCTGCTGCTCCCTACTGTGGGTACCAGCAACTCTGCTGGAGTTGCTTTTTCAGCTCGCCTTGCCTGCTGCTGAATCCTACCTCTCCAGTCCTACCAGTTTAATCTCCTGCTCACTGCTCAGAGGGTTCCTGGCACTCACATTCTGGCTCCTGATATTATATCCTCCAGATCCTCTTACTCATTTGCTTGCGCTGACACTAAAAAAGCATCGACATCCCTTAAGCAAAGCACTCACAAGCTGGGAAGTGCAGGGATTTAGGCCCTAGCAAATAGTCAACTTGTCCTTGTTATACAGCTACCTGCTTGTATAATTGAGCACAAGGACAAATAGATAAGAACCTTTTCCTTTGTTCATGAGATGGAAAAAAGATGTCATGCCTTTATTGACTGAACCCTATATAACCTGGACCAGCTCCAGACAGAAGTAAATGTCTCCCAAATGCTTAATAAATAAATAAATAAATAACATTTTAGAAGAGGGCTAAAGATCTGCAAAGAGTTGACTCATTGGAAAAGACTCTGATCCTGGGAGGGATTGGGGGCAGGAGGAGAAGGGGACAACAGAGGATGAGATGGCTGGATGGCATCATTGACTCAATGGACATGAGTGAACTCTGGGAGTTGATGATGGACAGGGAAGCCTGGCGTGCTACAATTCATGGGGTCGCAAAGAGTCGGACACGATTGAGTGACTGAACTGAACTGAACTGAACTGAGAGATCTGGTCACTGCTAAACTATCTCTCTTACTCATTTCTCTGCCCCTACCTGCTATATTGCCATGACAACCTACTGGAGAAACTTTAATAGCTTGCCTTAGAAAATGAAAACTCATACACTGATTGCTATAGACTGAATGGTTGTATCCCATGAAAATTCATATGTTGAAGCTTTCATCCCAAGTGTGATGATATCCAGAGGTAAGACTTCTAGAAGGTAATTAGTTTAGATCAAATCATGAAAGTAAAGGCCCTGTGATGATAGGATGATAGAATTAGTATCCTTGGAAGAGAAGTAAAAGAGATTAGACTGTGCTTGTTTATCTGTCTCCCTCAACTCTCTCTCCCTGCCATATGAGGATAGTGCAAGAAAGCAGTTATCTACAAGTCACGAAGAGAATTCTCTCCAGAGCCAGACCATGCCATTATGCTGATCTTAGACATATAGCCTTCAGAACTATAGGAAATACGTGTGTGTTGTTTAAGCCACCCAATCTACAGTGTTTTGTTATACCAGGCCAAGCTAAAGTACTAATAGACTGCCTTTATATGTGATCAACTTATTAAAACCTATTTTCACATAAAAAGAACAGTAAGAAGAGAGTGGCATAGATAACCAACAAGTTTGTTGGGATGGTGGAGTTGACAAGCCCTATAATAAAGCAATGGGTTGATGAACTGATGCTATGGTCAAGAGACATGACTGCACTCTCTGATTATGAGAGCCCTGGGAATTCATGAAAGGCTGAGAAAGAATGGAAGGACAGTGATAAGACAAAACATTTTGAATACATCATAGTTTTGCCAAGGGAATTATCTTTTCATATTTTTTGCACAACTTTGCTCCTTCCTTCTGAGTTATAAAACTCGGATATTTTATAACCCAGATGGCTAGGTGAGGGCAGCCAGGCTCAGCCAGTCAAGGACTTCTGGATATTTGACTTGTGACTGTAACTCCAACTCACTCTTTTTATTTGTTTGCTTGTTTTTCATAAATTTACACAACTCAAGGGGAGAAAAGATACTTCTTCTTTAAACTAAGTTTAGAGCTTCTGACATTGATCTTTGTACCATGTGAGGAATCTCCTTAAGGGACCACACAGAGGACAGTATAAATGAAAGAATCTTGATGACATAGATAGAAACCTGTATCTAGACATTTCTGAATTCTCTGTGGTATGTACTACTAAATCTGACATTTGAGATTAATGATGAGCATCCAAAAACATGGGAAGTTCCATGGACAGAAGAACCTGGCGGGGTACAGTCGATGGGGTCACAAAGAGTAGGACATGACTTAATGACAACCAATAACAATAATCCAAAAAGATACAACTTCAAAAAGAAGTCACAGATTTAAAATGTTTTTTTCATCAGATATTATTTTGGCTTAAAATTTCATTATTTATCCCAAAGTAATTTTGTTTCCAAAAATTTGAAGAATCAAAATTACAGTTGTGAAATGTTCCTCAGCCCCATTGAATCTATTTGGTTATGTTGCTGAATATCTTTTTTGTAAGCATTTATCACTTGAAAAGGAAAGGCCTGAAGGGGACAAAAAAAAAAAAAAGAGTGCTTGTTAGGATTTCTTTTATTTATTGTAAAAGTTTCTAGGCTCTCAGTTCCAGAAATTGTCTCTTTAGCTCATTCGCCTAAGTCATATTTAATTTACTTCAGAAGCAGTACATATTTTGTGTCACATAGTCTATACAGCAGAGTTCAGTTGTTTTATTACCCAAGACTGTTTCTTTCTGTGATATATACTCACTCACAAAATTTGAAGGACTGTTCTTGTTGTATGCTGTTTTCTATGCAATATTTCTTTCATTCAAAATGCATCTTTTAAAAATAAATATACATTAGATGTTTACTCCTAAATATTTTATATCCAAATAATAAAAATATAAATATGGTAATCATAGGCCTCATGCCTTTTAATTATTAAAAATATATACATTCCAAGCATTTTTCACTAATGATTTCACTATTTTTAATCATGCACATTGTGATAGATATTACACTGTTAAAGAACCTGAAGCTGTCATTGGTGCATGACCAAAGATCATTTTGTCATTAGGCTATACTCTATGTTCCCTGTCTTCTCCCTACCTTTTATAATCTTAGACTCTTGGGTTTCTACATTAAATAAGGCTGTGTTAGCTTTCTCCATTGAGTTAGAAACACTAGTCCACGAAGAAATGCATGTAGTGGGATCTTAGAAGCTGTGGTCTTACAGACAGACCATATCATGGCAGATATGCAGAATCAACTGCAAGTCTTTTTAATATCCACAAAATTGCTGTGGCTAGTCATCAGTTCAGTTCAGTTCAGTCACTCATTCGTGCCCGACTCTTTGCGACCCCATGAATCGCAGCACGCCAGGCCTCCCTGTCCATCACCAACTCCTGGAGTTCATGCAGATTCACGTCCATCGAGTTGGTGATGCCATCCGGCCATCTCATCCTCTGTCGTCTCCTTCTCCACCTACCCCCAATCCCTCCCAGCATCAGAGTCTTTTCCAAAGAGTCAACTCTTCACATGAGGTGGCCAAAGTATTGCAGTTTCAGCTTCAGCATCAGTCCTTCCAATGAACACCCAGGACTGATCTCCTTTAGGATGGACTGGTTGGATCTCCCTGTAGTCCAAGGAATTCTCAAGAGTCTTCTCCAACACCACAGTTCAAAAGCATCAGTTCTTCAGTGCTCAGCTTTCTTCACGGTCCAATGCAGGCAAAAAACTCTCTGGTCAACAAGCTGTCTCAGTTCTCATGGGCAGGGAAGCTCCAACTAACTTGGAACAGTAAAGCTATTTCCTAAGTGAGAAAGTGTCTTCTAACCCCAGCAAGTCATAGAATTAGGTATACAGATTACAAAATTTACTTCATCCTTTGAAAAATCAAAGGATGAAATAATTTAAACATATTTTAAAGGTTTAAAGGAATGTAATAGGTTAAGTCTAGAATGAGCCAGGTTATTTAAGTGCATTCATTTCAACTTGAATTGATTGCAAATTATCACCCACCCTCCATAGCAATCCTTCACAGTTACTAGATATAATCACATATGGACGTTGAATTTAAAGGTTTAAGGAAAACCAGATTTTAAACTGTGCTTTTAATAAACTGAATTCTAACTTAAAGTGTTAAGTAACAATCATTCGTTTACTTTCTGCTCACAAAAGCCTTCCACCATCAGCCCTGGGAAAAACAAAAACATAAACAAAAACCAAAAAACCTCAGAGATACATGATATCTGGGTCAGGAAAATATCTGTCTGTTGTGTGTTGAGTAAATAACAGTTACTCAGGATGAGTGTCCACTGTCTAAAGGCCATCTGAAGCAGTAGGAGACAGTTTCCCTGCCCATTATGTTCTCATTGGCAAAGAGAAAGGGGACAAAGCAGTTGTAACTTGACTTCTCTGAGTCCGCAAAGATTGCTGAATTGATTACAACAGAAATGTGGGGGAGGTGAATGAGGTTGGATATATTCATTGTGAAAGACAAAATGCACCAGATAATTAAGACAATTCTACTCAGGCCTTTGCATTGGGGGAAAAGATTCATTAATGAAAAACATCTAAAAGAAGAGAGGGAAAAGCTGGGGTTTTATAAATGAAGGGATATTTTGAGGAGGGGTGGAAGTGGGTCTTGTTTTGGAAGATGCTAGGGCAGGGTCTGTTGTTAATCTATTAATAACAATCTGTCAGAACAGAGAAAGGGGTGGGAGGGAATTTTCCAACCATTCTTATCTTACAGAAGCATAGGACTCAGATAAAGCTCACTATTGTCATCATAAATACAATTCCATGAAGCTAGATTTTCAACAACAGCTGTGACTAAAAAAAACCAGTGTCCTGAAAAAAAAAAAAGAAAATGAACATTTGGCTTTCCTTTTTTCCTTCCATCCTTTTTTCCTTCTTTTATTTTAGTTCCTATGAAACTGTGTCAATTTGAAATATTTCTAGCACAAAAATACATACGATAGAAAATTTTGTGTAAAATTTCTGCATTCAAAATTAACAATACATGTCCTTTTCTGAAAAATACTCTTTTACTTTAAGATGATGTCCTCTCTACTTTTTTTTCTTATTAAAAATTTTCATCATCTAGAGAATGATGATGATATATGATACATTTTTATAAATGTCATACTTTTAAGATAAAAAAGAAATAACTATATATTTATTGTCCTAATTTTTTGTTAATAATTCAGTCATTTGAACCCAAAATCAAGGGAGATAATTTTCTGTAAAATAATACAGTTGGAGGAGGCCAAAAAGTCTTAAAATCTACTCTCAAAAATCCCCTGGTACTCTTTTATCATGAAAATATTCTAGAAGATTTAACATGTTATCATTAACACCTAAATTTTTCTTATCAACTTCCAATTGGGATGACTTGGGGCAGCTAAAGATTAAAGTTTTTGAAGAAAAAAGGAGAAAAAGAAAAGGGGTACCCTATGAAAAAGTAGAAAAATGCTGTTAATACACTTGCATTACAGTTTTGCCAAAGGTCACAATAAGGTACTGTTTATCTACAGGTTAACATTTTAGATCTTTTACTCTTTTCTGCACAAAAAACAAACCACCAAGTTATCCAAGCTTATTATCCACTATCCTTACTATAGGACATTTAGAATACCTGCTTGAAAGTTACAGGATCCAGCCGAGGAAAATCAGTTAAGGCAGAAAAATTGAGAGCAGAGGTTTAGCCATCAACCAGTTAGAGGTAGATTGCTTGGGGGGCTGGGCAGGCAGGCAAGATGAGGTCTACATCAGTCATGGTTAGAGACAAGTAGTCAAAGTCAAGTATATTCATGGTGAGCAGGCTGACCCTAACATCTTACAATAAGTATAAATACATGTCAGAAACCACTGCTGGGTAAGTGAAACACAGTCAGGATGTCATCTCCCTAGTGAATTCACAGAACCCATTAGACTTCTAAAACCAAGAAATGCACTCAGGTCAAATGGCATGAAAAGGGAATCTAATTACCTGTAATATATGACCTGATATTTAGAACCACATAACCAGTCAGACTAAGACCAAAAACACAGCTGGCTTCATAGAGAATCTATAGTTCTACGAGTAGCTACCTTTTTCCCATTGGGAGCCAAACTAAATAGTTCTATAACCTAGAGTGGGGCTGTGGCTTTAAGTAAAGGTGATTGAAGTTGTACAGAATAGAGGAAACTATAACAGAAATGAACACGTGGTTTCAAAATCAGAACCATGTCACAATTCTTTTGGGTACCTGGAACACTATAGAGCAAACAACTGAACAAATTTTGAGGATCAGTAAACCAAAATAAAAGATTACTATATATTACTCAAGTCACATATTCTTTATAGATTTCTGATCCTGGAAAGGAATTGATCTCAAAATATAGAAAATTCAGACCAGAGTAGGGAAGGAAGAGGAAGCATCTGAATGAAATGAGGAGATGTGACATATTCTAAGGATTCCATAATAACTCCTATGTCCTGAGTAATATTAGAAGAAAGAAAGTACAATAGGAAAAAAAATATATATATATATACATGTATATATATATTCCCTGGTGGCTTACCTGATGGCTCAGATGGTAAGGAATCTGCCTGTAATGTAGGAGACCTGGGTTTGATCCCTGGGGTGGGAAGATCCCCTGGAGAAGGGCATGGCAACCCACTCCAGTATTCTTGCCCAGAGAACCCCATGGACAGAGGAACCTGGCAGTCCATGGGGTCACAAAAAGTCAGACATGATTAAGCAACTAACACACATGCACGCACAGACACACACACACACAATATTTTGGAAAGATCTGAATGTCCTAATCATGTTGACTAAATGGCTAAGCTAGATTTAAGTGTAACTATTTTTTTTTCCCCAATGGGTGCCAAGCTGTTTCTATAAAATTTTTCTATGAAGAGATTCAACTGAAAAAATATTCAGTTGATTAAGGTTAACCATACAGCCTTTACCCCAGGATATTGTAAAGAAGTTCCTTGTATTAAAAGATTCTACTTAATATCTGAAAGATAATATATCCTTGAGCTTATTGAACTGAGTAAATACTAGAAGCTCTATTTCACTAAAGCAATCATTTCCACTGAAGCAGCAACTAAACACAAAGTCTGGCCTTTTAGTGTACTACAATATGATCTGCTATGCACAGCAAAGCATAAGGTCCATTGAATTAAGAATTACTTCCTCCTCCCTGTGAAAGTCTAAGTTCTTTGACTTATTTGATACTACAGAAGAAAAATCAGTTAGATGAAAGAATGGGGGGGGAATATTTATTGACTATCTATTATATAAAAGGCAGATGTTAAAGCAGTTTTCTTTCATATCTCATTTATAATTCAGGTATTCCTAGAGGAACTATTTCAATTATTCCTCGTTAAGCACTGGTACATGTATTATCTCACGGACTTCTTGTAAAAGCCTATATGTCAGGTGTATTTATTCAGACTATATAGATGGAAAACTGATATTCAGATGTATTAAACAACAAATCACAGTACACAATTAGTGAGTACCAGAGGGAAAACATTATAAGCTAGACTTACTGGACCTCAAAATCTAACATTTCTAACATTTTGCTGTCACATACGAATCAACTCTTCAAAGCAGGCATTTGCACACAACAGTCAACATGAGTATGAGATAATTTTCTGATCACTCTAGTAGTTGATGTCAGTAAGGCTACTAGGAAATATAATAATATAAATGGATTTAATTTGGAGTGTTGTCCCAACTTCATTCTTCCCTTCTTCTCCCATTTCAAAGATGTTTCCTTCCTGGGGATTTCCCTGGTGGTTAAGACTGTGCTTCCAACACCTGGGATGCAGGTTCAATCCTGACCAAGGGAACTAAGATCCCATATGCCATGCAGGATAGCCAAGAACTTAAAAATAAATAAATAAAAAATTCGAATTAAAAAATATCTTCCCTTTCTTAAAACATTTCCTGAAGTTTGCTACCTGCCTCCACATGTGTGAGTCCTCTACATCATACTCACACATGTTTGAAGACCAGCATGTTAGTTAGGAGTATGTGTAGCTGCATATAACATGAAGTCCAAATGGCATGTTTAAATCACACAGAAGTTTATTTAAATCTCATATAAAAGAAGGCCAGAGGTAGGGCTTCCAGGACTAGAAAAGCAATTCACAATACTGCCATATCCCAGACTTCTTCCAGAGCTCTTCACCACCAACTTTAGTGTGTACATCTCATCCTCAAATATGCCATGTGATTCAACATGCCATCTGGGGCTCAGGGTATTAGGTTCAATTGTTGTTCAGTTGTGTTCAACTCTTTGCAACCGCACAGACTGCAGCATGACAGGCTTCCCCGTCCTTCACTAACTCTCAGAGTTTACTCAAACTCATGTCCATTGAATTGGTGATGCCATTCAATCATCTCATCCTCTGTCAACCCCTTCTCCTCCTGCCTTCAATTTTTTCCAGCATCAGTGTCTCCCAATGTGTTGGTTCTTCACATCAGGAGGCCAAAGTATTGGAGCTTCAGCTTCAGCATCCGTCCTTCCAATGAATATTCAGGATTGATTTCCTTTAGGATTGACTGGTTTGACTCCTTGCAATTCAAGGGACACTTAGGAGTCTTCTCCAGCACCATCATTATGTCCATATTTCTAGCAAAAATGTACATCATTTTCAAAGGAATATTATCAAAAATCCCATCTGACCATTTTTACTTATACTTCTGTATTAGTTTCCTAGGGCTTAAATAACAAATTACTACAAACTGGGTGTCTTAGAAAAAAAGAAGTTTGTGTCCCACAGTTCTGGAGTCCAGAAGTCTGAAATCAAAGTATTAGCAGAGCTAGGATCCTTATGACTTCCTGGAGAGAATATTTCCCCTTTCTAACTTCTGATGTGACCATCAATTCTTGATGTTCTTTGGTTTACAGCTGTGATTTACTTTAATTGCTATCTCTGCTATCATATGGCATTCTCTCTTTTTCTGTGTTTTCCCATGCTATTTTCTTCCTTTGGCCTGAGTGTCTTCTCTTTTTATGAGTATACCAATCATTGGACTCAAATCCTTACTTACTCCAGTATAATTTGTCTTAACTTATTACATGGGCAACAATCTTATTTACAAATATGGTCACATTCTGAGGTACTAGAGTTAAGGAATTCAACATATCTTTTAGGGGAAAATAACTTAACCAATAACAACCTCATCAGACAGAGTTTAGTCACATGTCCACAACAATATGCAAGCATGAGGGGAAGTGCCATGATTGGCTAGATACTGTCATCCCAAATTAAACTGCTGTTACTAAAGGAGAAAAGATTAGATGTTGATAGTCTGTATATCAATTTGTATTCATCACTGAGTACCTACACACCATCCAGTAGGTTGTGTGGCATGTTGTAGACCCTCCCTAAATATTTTTTGAGCAAACAAGTGAATGAATAACCTAGAATTATATCGATAAGAAGAAAGTATATGGTAATGGGACAAATGAGACAAAAGTTATAAAGTACAATAAACCATAAAGTCTTACCTAAAACTTTATCCAGAGAAGATATGCTCTACAACTCTTGGAATTATTTTAACAATCTATAATAAAGTGCCTGTCACAGATTTTGGATGTATTTGCTCACAATCTGGAAATACTGTAAGCCCTGGGCAAAGAAGAAGGGGGTTTTCTACCTGTACCCTATCAGCAGGCCTTAATTACTAGAAGTGTTTAGGCCTACAAAGCAGAGCACACAAGATCTAAAAGCAAAGATGGTAGATGGGAGGCCCAAGAACCAAATTGAACTTGCAGAGATCCTTGGTGGGCACCAGTGTTTTTCAAATTTTTAATTTATTGCCCAACTTTAAACAAGGAGAGGTTTCAGATAGGAATTTGTGTTTCCAACTTTTTTTGGAAAACCTGAAGGTTTGGTGTTATTGAACCTAAAAAATATATAGCAATCACTGACGGAGTCTGAGTACCAGCTGTCCTATTCAGATGAGGAAAACATTCCTTATTTTTCTAGTTACCCTTCTTCACAAATGTATGCTTCTTCCCTGAACTCTTAAGGCATTTGAGTTTGTCACTCTTGGTCTGCTGCTGCTGCTGCTAAGTCGTGTGCGACCCCATAGACAGCAGCCCACCAGGCTCCTCTGTCCCTGGGATTCTCCAAGCAAGAATACTGGAGTGGGCTGCCATTCCTTTCTCCAATGCATGCATGCTTGCTAAGTCAGCTCAGTCGTGTCTGACTCTATGCGACCTCATAGACGGCAGCCCACCAGTCTCCTCTGTCCATGGGATTCTCCAGGCAAGAATACTGGAGTGGATTGCCATTTCATTCTCCCACTCTTGGTCTAACATCATCTAGAAAACCTAGTGTAGGTGATTTCATGTCCATAATGTCTTTAGGTTTAAAGTATCAGTATTTATGGCAAATAATCAAAAGCACTGTAGCTGTGGGTATGTGACATGGAAAAATAAGCTGATATTTCCAAAGCATATAATATACTGCTCAGGCTTCTTTCTCATCAGACTGCTAACAGCAGAAATAGGCGCCTTTTTCTTCATCTCCCATTTTGGTGCCAAGAACTGATAAGTTGACCAATGAATAAAGGAAAACTAATGAGTTGGTCCTAAAGAGAAAATATATGGAGACAGAGATACAGACATATATATTCATCCAATTGTTGAAAAAGTGCTTGTTTTTTTCATGCATTATTCATAATGTTGGATTTTAGCAATAAAAAGTAGGTCTGAATCCCTGCCCTCCTAGATCTTGTTGTCTAGTGTTAGTATTTAAGAAAGAAAAGGAAAAGAAGATAATAAAAACAAATAATTTAAAAATATAATAGACAAACTGTGATGGTCCGTCTAGTCAAGGCTATGGTTTTTCCAGTGGTCATGTATGGATGTGAGAATTGGACTGTGAAGAAAATTGAGCACCAAAGAATTGATGCTTTTGAACTGTGGTGTTGGAGAAGATTCTTGAGAGTCCCTTGGACTGCAAGGAGATCCAACCAGTCCATCCTAAAGGAGATCAGTCCTGGGTGTTCATTGGAAGGACTGATGCTAAAGCTGAAACTCCAATACTTTGGCCAACTCATGCAAAGAGTTGACTCATTGGAAAAGACCCTGATTCTTGGAGGGATTGGAGGCAGGAGGAGAAGGGGACAACAGAGGATGAGATGGCTGGATGGCATCACTGACTTGATGGACATGAGTTTGGGTGAACTCCAGGAGTTGATGGACAGGGAGGCCTGGTGTACTGCAATTCATGGGGTCGCAAAGAGTCAGACACAACTGAGCAACTGAACAGAGCTGAACTGGCAATGGTTTTAAGAAAATAAAGCAAGAAAGGGGAATAGGGAAGTCTGGGTCAATACAATTTTTTAAAAGGTACTTAGGGAAAGTATCACTTAAGAAGACAATACTTGAAGGAGATGAGAAAATAAGCCATGTGATATCTTGGAGAAGAACCTTCAAAGCAGAGGGTAAAACAAAGGCAAAGGACTTGAGATGACAAGAACATCACTGGCATGTTCAAGAGACGTAAAGGACAGCAGAGGATCTGGATGAATGAGCAAGAGAGCAGAACAAAAAGGTGAGGCCAGGGAAGTAGTAGGAGGACAAATCATGCAGGCTGATATATGCCATTATAAGTCTCTTGGATCTACTCTGAGGGGTATAGAAGCCAAGGAGTATGTAGAGCAGAGATACGATATCACCTGATATTATATTTTTAGGCATCATCTAGCTGCTGTGTTGAGTTAGACTGCAGGAGGAAAAGAGTGCTAACAGAAATGTTACTTAATAAGCCTATCCAGCAGGACAGAATATTGGCTTGGACCAAGATCAAATCAATGGAAATGGTGAAGAGTCCTCAGATTTGGAATACATTTTAAGGTAGTATTTGCTAATGGAGTATATGTAGCATATAAGAGAAAGAAGTCAAGGGTGATCCAAAGGTTTTTGGGCCTGAGAAACTTGAGGGTAAAGTCACCATTTACAAAGATGGAGAAGACGGAATTAATTCCACTGTGGGTGGTGTGGGGAAAGGGGCTTAAGAGCGAATTCACTTTAAGTTTCAGATGCCTGTTTGATTCACATAAGCTAAAGATAAGACATCTTTAGCTAATTTGAAGATAAATTTGGGTATTCCACTGTATAAAAATGATAAATAATGAAACTGGAGGGTATGAACCAAGAGAATGTGTAAGATAGGTAGTGTTTTGGTTACTGAACCGGAGTACTTCAGTAGTTAAAGTCTGAGGAGATAAATAAGAATAAGCAAAGGAATGGCAGTGAGTTAGGAATGAAACCAGGAGAGTGCTTTAGAAAATATTTCAAGGAGTAAGGTTGACAACTGGGTCAAATGCAGAGTACAGGTCAAGAAAGATCAAAACTTAGAACTCATTACTGGGTTTAACAAAGCAATAAAATTTGGTGCCTTGAAAAGAATAGCTCTGGTAGTGTAGTAGATGAATGCAAAACCCCAAACGAGACATTTTCAAGACAGAAGGTGGAAATCAGAGACACAAATTGCAGACACTGATCTCAACTGTTAGTTTCTAAAAGGTAACAATGAAATTGCAAGAGATTAGAGAAGAATGAGGAAATTAGGGAAGTTCCTGATTTTGGTTTAATTTAAAGATGGGAGAAATTATAGACAGTTATAAACTGATTAGTATGATCTAGTAGAAAGGGGAAAGTGTTCACATCAAAAGAGCAGGAAGAAAATGTTTACACTCATTCTGGAGCAGGTGGGAGGAAAGTAGTTCAGATGCACAAGTAGGTGGTTTACCTTTACTAAGAGCACGGTCAGTTCATCCATGGAGATGGAAGAGTGAATGTGAAAGGTGAAAGTGAAAGTCATTCAATCATGTCTGACTCTTTGTGACCCCATGGACTATACAGTCCATGGAATTCTCTAGGCCAGAATACTGGAATTGGTAGCCCTTCCTTTCTCCAGGGGATCTTCTCAACCCAGAGATAGGACCCAGGTCTCCCACATTGCAGGCAGATTCTTTACCAGCTGAGCCACAAGGGAAGTCCAAGAATACTGGAGTGGATAACCTATCCCTTCTCCAGGGGTTCTTCCCGATCCAGCAATCAAACCGGGGTCTCCTGCATTGCAAGTGGATTCTTTACCAACTGAGCTATCAGGGAGATGGAAGGCATAGTGAAAAAGGGAAAGTGAAACTGTTAGCCATTTAGTCATATTCATGCGACCCCATGGACTGTAGCCTCCCAGACTCTTCTGTCCATGTAATTCTCCAGGCAAGAATACTAAAAACTGGAGTGGGTAGCTACTCCCTTTTCAGGGGATCTTTCCAACCCAGGGATCAAACCTGGATCTGCCACATTGAGGGTAGATTCTTAACCATCTGAGCCACCAGGGAAGCCAAACAGGCACAATATATAGATGTAAATGTAGGTAAATAGGTAGATGTGGTATTGAGAACCTATAGATATTGTCTTCTGATTTGCATTATTTTCTCAGTGTATTAAAGCCATCAGTTAAGAATAAAGATGGAAAACTGAAAGCTTGGAAAAGAGGGAAAAGGCAGGAAAAGCTAACCAGCAGAGTGAGAATGAATGAACTAGGGCAGTAGAGGACAATGACTCAGCAGCACTGAGATTTCACTGAAGCTTGCCCATTATGAATTTAAAGTGGCACCTGAAAGTCTTGTTTTTCTGTTGCTCCAACTGCATTTGCTATGCAGGTGCAAGAACAATGTGGGTGGACAGAAGTATTTAACCAGATTTGGCATTTTGCCAGGAAAGTACGGTGGTGTGAGATTAGATAAGGGAGTTGAGGATATATATAAAGGAGGGATGTAATGCCTAATGACAGTATATAACTTGGATAAAGAAGCACCTACAGACATAAGAGGGTGATGAGGGGAGCAAAAAAAAAAAAAAACTAGAAGGATCTATAGATTATGCCAATAAGCTCAAAGAATTGTTGCATTGGGGCTACTAGAAAAAGAGAGATGAAGCGATATGAAGGAGTGCTGGGAAAGCAGGACGCCTGAAGTGAAGGCTACAGAGGTGTCACTTTTTGCAACAAGGATGTTACCATCTAGATTATAGCCACAGAACTGAATGGCTATGGAAGTGTAAAGAACAAGATCATTGATGAAGTGGGCAAAGAAGTTTGAAGCCATTTCACTAGAAGAATCATCTAAGTGGATATTGAGACTTCCACCAAGAAACTTCACATTTAGCCAGAGGCTAAAATTTCCCGGGAACAAGGGGACAGATGTTGGGGTCAGTGGATGATGGTTTAAAACGAGGTTAGTTTATGATATGTGGTGATCATATGCTATTCAAAATTTAGTGACTATAGGGAGAAAGAAGGGGAAAGTGACAAGAAGCAGTTATAATAAGCAAAGACATCTACCCCATCTCAAGATAAATGTTATAAGGAATGTGAAAAGAAAATTTTTTCCACCTGAGAGCACATCTACAGAAACAGAAGAATCAGGGCAAAAGATTTTTAAAAAAGCATTCTGAGAACAGCTTGAAAGTGTGAGATATAAACTCTTAATATAACTCTTGCAAGCTCTTAAATAACCATGAATTCCAGAAGGCAGGGCAAGAGTTAACAGAAAGTTAAATGGAATGAGACAAAGGGGTAATCATATGAGACTGACGCCAAGAGGATGAGATCTAATATTCCTGTGGTAACTTAAGCAAACAGATTAAAAACATGAATTAATCTTGATGGAGCTGGGACTATGGTCAAGGGAGAATATGGCACTGGCTTCCAGGGGCAAAATTTAAGAGTGTGCCAAATTAAAAAAAAAAAAAACTATGATGAACAATGAGCATAATTTTAAATGCAAGATTACTGTTAACTGATTTTTCATTTTGCCTCAGACCCCTTCCTCTGACTAGGCATGGCACTGTTATTAATCCATGGATTTTTATGTTAATCTTGAGTTTTAAAAAAAATATTGTATTCAAATAGTATTCATCTTAATCACTGAGCTTTTCTAGGATCTCCTTAATTTTGACCTCTTAGATCAGTGCCTTACTGGCCATAATAGTTCTGCCCTGAGGCTTGAAAAAGTGATGGGATAGGGAACTGTGAATGCTTCAGGAATAATTAAAAGCAAAGCATGCTGAATTCTGTGTTCATCTCTGCCAACGATGGTATGGTTGTTTTAGCTGTAATCCACGATCATCCTGATTTCATCCTGACAATGAAGGAGTTGATGCCAGGGAAAGACCCACCCCAACATCACTGCAAGTTCATTGTCTTTTTTAAGAATCAAGGATCTGAGACCTTGATTCAGAGGACACAATGTACTTGATGTGCCCTAACAAGATAGATACTGCTTGATTGTCCATCAAAGTGAGAGGGAAAGGATCATTGAGTACATCTACACTACTGCTTATTATTAATAGATGTGAGTCACTGCCTATAAATGAGACCAGAATGGTTCTGAGGAAAATATAACCACAAATATACTCATCTCAAACTTAACTTGTCCAAAATTTCTCTTTTATTTCCCATCCCCACCCCAAACTCCTGCTCCTGCAGTCTTCCTCATCTCAGTAAATGGTAACTCCCCTTTCCACTGTTCTTAGAGTGAAAGTATTAGTTAGTCCCTCAGTCATGTCTGACTCTTTGCAACCCCATGGAGTTTAGCTCTCCAGGTTCGTCTGTCCTTGGGACTTTCTAGGCAAGAATACTGGAGTGAGTTGCCATTTCCCTCTCCAGGGGATCTTCCAGACCCAGGGACTGAACCCAGGTCTCCTACATCGCAGTTAGATTCTTTACCATCTGAGCCACTTCTCTTAGGACACACTGAATAATGGTGACTAAAACAAAACAGACAAACGAATACACTATGTATTATAAACAAGGGAATGTGTTTATCTGAGATAGAAATAACATGATTGAGGTGTGAAGGTTGTCATGGGAGAGCTTAGAATCAAGTTGAGTTCATAAGAACAAGTATAAAATCATACTATATGCATATCTCCAACCTACCAAAAAAGATATAAATCACCCTACACAGGTATATGCAATAAAACTAGATTAAATTTCTGAAGAAGACTGGGAGATGGTAAAATAAATTTAGGAAAAAGAGACAAAGCTAGAAGCATACCAAAGATACACCAAAAGGTCTAGAAGGTTTTGTGGAGAAAAGTGGCAAATTTGACTCTGAGCTTGATGATACTCAGTGTGAAGTAAAAGCATATTTGAATGCTCAGTTTATAGTTCTTTCAGTTCTTATATTTAAAATACTTAACAAAGAATAAAAAACATCTTTCTTCAAAGAAAAATCAACCCCACTTAACAGTGAGACCTTTCCATGGGTCCTCCTAAAGGGGTAGTATGACTACAATAAGCCAGGTTCTCAGCAACATTCCTGAAGTACATTTAGCACTGATTTTCAAAAGTCTATTCTGGAAGCTCCCTGGATGAAGGATAATTTGTTGTTTAGTCGCTAAGTCACATCCAACTCTTTATGACTCCATGGACTGTAGACCACCCCCCAGGTTCCTCCGTCCATGGGATTTCCCAGGCAAGAATACTAGAGTAGGTTACCATTTCCTTCTCTAGGGGATCTTTCTGAACCAGGGATCAAACCTGCATCTCTGGTGTAGCAGGTGGATTCTTTACCACTGAGCTACTTGAGAAGCCCAATGAAGGATGATGGCTACCATCCCTGGTGACTCAGACAGTAAGGATTCTGCCTGCAATGAGGTAGACCCAGGTTTAATCCCTTGGTTGGGAAGATCCCCTGGAGAAGGGAATGGCAACCCACTCCAGTATTCTTGCCTAGAAAATCCCATGGACAATGGAGCCTGGCAGGCAACACTCCATGGGGTCACAAAGAGATGGACAAGACTGATTAACACTGACACTGAAATTACAACTCAATGAAAGACCAAATATTGCACTTCAAAACAATAGTGCTTTAATATCCAATATTAGCCTTAATTGAAATCCAAAGCAGCTAAAACAGCAACTGTTTTCTCATTAAAGTTTCTGAACATCGTATTACCTCTTAAGGTACACTGTAACTCAGGAACCTAGTTTGAGAAACACTGTTCTAACACTATAGAGATACACTATATTCTCCAGACAACCTTCCATAACCAATCCTTTGATAATCATTCTTCAGGACAATTTTCTCATAACCAATATCCTGATAAATATCTGGTAGCAAAATCCTAGGTTGTAATCTGAAAAATACGTGGCTTGCCATATTCTGTATTACAAACTTAGTATGAATACTTTCATTTGACAGTAAGCTAAAATGAGAGCAAAGTTGATAGCTACTTATGATCAGTTGAAGAATCTAACCAAAGTTTGTGCCTTGGTAATTGGTCATCCATGCTTCCTTGTAACAATTACTACAATACAATATAATGAATAGGGAGTGCCATCTTCAAGACTAAAAAACACCGCACAAAAAGCCTATATTTAAAGAGTCATATAGTTCACTTTGAAGGAAATGTCTAGATCTGGGGGCTAAAAGAAGAAAGCTTTATAAATATACTGATCTATTTCAGATAATTTTTTTAAATTTTTAATATCTAAAAGTGATGCAGTAATTTGGTAATAAGGTAGTCTCCAGCAGCTCCACACAAACATAGGCTAGTCAGAGAACACAAAGAACACAAAGCTTCCCAGAGTTTCAGCTCACAGTTTGACAGTCAGGCAGCAACTGACACGCTCTACTCATCAAAACCAAAAAGAGAACACTTACTTCATTCACTTTTATGTCTTTATGACAGGTGAGGTGACTGTGACATAGATATTATGAATGAGGTGGGAATAGTTCATGGTCTATTCACTGAAAAATCAATGAAGTGAGAGCAGATAAGTTAGTACATCCCTTTGTGCACCTGCTCTTCCTAGACATGAAATTAAACATTTAGCCACATGAACCAAGCCCTGCTGCCACCTCCTTCAGCTCTCACAGGCTCCAAAGGTACTGTTTCAAAAATGAACAAATAGTAGCTTTTTCTTCTATTCCATGTAAACCCTCCTACATATTTTCAAACATGTTATGCAGCTGGGACTGGCATTAGGAAATGCTATTACTAAAACTTTCTGAAAAACCCATGTTAAGAATACAAGAAACATTTGGAGCAATTCATAATAGTCATACTGATGTTAAGAAGTGATGCTCTGAACTTACACATTAAAGACAATAGAGAATTTATTTAAATGATATTCAACCTACTTCTTAAAAAGTATTTTGTTTTCTACTCAACATACCAGATCATTTAAGACTACTAGTTAGAGGTAAAATGTCTGAAACATAGATCAAGCGTCAATAAATCATTCACAGGAATTTCTCTGAACTAGCAAAATATCTTTTTTAATAGAAGGATAGTTGACTTACAATCCAATAAATTGGATTTTATATATATTTTATACAATCAATAATAAAATTTATATTAGTTCTAGGTGTACAGCATAGTGATTCAATGTTTTTACAGATTATACTCCGTTAAGAGTTATTATAAGATAAGGGTTATACTTCCCTGTCCTATATGTAATATATCCTTGTTGCTCATCTAAACTATACATAGAAGTTTGTATCTTTTCATTCCATTCACAAAATATCTTCATAGTTATGAAGCATATATGAGCATTGCAATTACTTGAGAAGGTATTTTAGGAGAATTTATAAACATAGAGTCTATTGTCTATCTTAGATCTATTATCTATATAGACAATAGTATATAAAAGTATATACTATTCTTCCCTTAGTATTTAACTTCTTTGTATAAAAGGGTAACCATTGTTCTTATACTTAGAAGTCTCAGTTCAGTTCAGTTCAGTCGCTCTTTGTGACCCAATGAACTGCAGCATGCCAGGCCTCCCTGTCCATCAGCAACTCCCAGAGCCTACCCAAACTCATGTCCATTGAGTCGGTGATGCCATCAAACCATCTCATCCTCTGTTGTCCCCTTCTCCTCCTGCCCTCAATCTTTCCTAGGATCAGGGTCTTTTCAAATGAGTCAGTTCTTCACATTAGGTAGCCAAAATATTGGAGTTTCAGCTTCAACATCAGTCCTTCCAATGAACACCCAGGACTGATCTCCTTTAGGATGGACTAGTTGGATCTCCTTGCAGTCCAAGAGACTCTCAAGAGTCTTCTTCAACACCACAGTTCAAAAGCATCAATTCTTCTGTGCTCAGCTTTCTTTATAGTCCAACTCTCACATCCATACATGACTACTGGAAAAACCAAAAACTTTGTTAGCAAAGTAATGTCTATGCTTTTTAATATGCTGTCTAGGTTGGTCATAACTTTCCTTCCAAGGAGTAAGCATCTTTTAATTTCATGGCTGTGGTCATCTCTGCAGTGATTTTGGAGCCCCCCAAAATACAGTCAGCCACTGTTTCCACTGTTGCCCCATCTATTTGCCATAAAATGATGAGACCAGATGCCATGATTTTAGTTTTCTGAATGTTGAGCTTTAAGCCAACTTTTTCATTCTCCTCTTTCACTTTCATCAAGAGGCTCTTTAATTCCTCTTCACTTTCTGCCATAAGGGTGGTGTCATCTGCATATCTGAGGTTATTGATATTTCTCCTGGCAATCTTGATTCCAGCTTGTGCTTCATCCAGCCCAGCATTTCTCATGATGTACTCTGCATATAAGTTAAATAAGTAGGGTGACAATATACAGCCTTGATGTACTCCTTTTCCTATTTGGAACCAGTCTGTTGTTCCATGTCCAATTCTAACTGTTGCTTCCTGACCTGCATACAAGTTTCTCAAGAGGCAGGTCTGGTGATCTGGTATTTTATCTCTTTCAGAATTTTCCACAGTTTATTGTGATCCACACAGTCAAAGGCTTTGGCATAGTCAATAAAGCAGAAATGTCTACTTTCTGTCACTAGTTATTGTGACTTGATTCTCTTTGTTCCCTTATTTACTGATAATTTATGAGTCCCTCTCTTCTGGAGTCCTCACTCAGAGGGAGAAGCACCTTCCACTAGTGTCCCTAAACATCCTATAGGTTGGACTCTTAAGTTTAAAAACTTGTCATAATGGGATAAGAAGTTTAAGTTGCTACTTCTCAGAGTTTCCTGTTGTTCCTTTCTAGCACTTCTTAGTTGGAAATATTAGTCATTAAGAGTAATTGAAATGTAAACTGTTGTGGCACTGGGGTTGCCAGAGAATGCTTGTTTTTACAAGGCCCAAATTATTCCAGGTATCCACTAATTTAAACTATAATCATTTTTCATGTAATTAAAATAGTCATGTGGCACAGAGGAATTAATCAGATGGTCTCACTTTCTTGCTTATCAGAAACAAACAACAATTATAGGATGCCTTCAGCAGTTCATATGACAGGCATTTCCAAATTTATAAATGTAAAACAATAATATTCCTTTGGGGCAAGCTTGTGTTTTGCTACCACAGTCATAATAGCAGTAGTGATGAATATCAGATAGAGAGAAATATTTTCTAATGGTTCAAGAATAATATCCCAACAGTTTCTCTCTTGCTAGGAAGAGCATAGGACTTCTCAGGTGAGGCAGTGGTAGAGAATCCAGCTGCTAACATAGGGGACATAGGAGACACGATTTCAATTCCTGGGTTAGGAAGATCCCCTGGAGAAGGAAATGGCAACCCACTCCAGTATTCTTGCCTGGAAAACCCCATGGACAGAGGAGCCTGGTGGGCTATACTCCATGAGGTCACAAAGAGTTGGATACAACTGAGCACTCACACATGAGAGAGACAAAGTGTATACTATACAAATAATATATTCAGGTGAGCCTAACCAACTGTGAGAACGAAGATACAATACTGAAGCTGCATAGAACAAAATAATTGAGACTTATTTAAGGAAGATGCTCCAAGATGCTCATCTGGCATGACCATATGAGGGTACTATGGGGAGATGTAAAATAGTCCTCCTAAAGCGTAAGCTTCAGAAGATGGAACCATTAGTATAAACAGAGCTTTTCTCCTCATACTAAGATGCCCTCCACCCATGCTCTAAGCAATATTGAAACCTTAGGCTGAAAGCTGTGAAGGGCTAGATTTCTGCAGAAAGTCATAAATTCTATATGCAGAGTTGGACATGGAACAACAGACTGGTTCCAAATAGGAAAATGAGTGTGTCAAGGCTGTATATTGTCACACTGTTTATTTAACTTATATGCAGAGTACATCATGAGCAACGCTGGGCTGGATGAAGCACAGCTGGAGTCAAGATTGCCAGGAAAAATATCAATAACCTCAGATATGCAGATGACCCTTATGGCAGAAAGTGAAGAGGAACTAAAAAGCCTCTTGATGAAAGTGAAAGTGGAGAGTGGAAAAGTTGGCTTAAAGCTCAACATTCAGAAAACGAAGATCATGGCATCTGGTCCCATCACTTCATGGGAAATAGATGGGGAAACAGTGGAAACAGTGTCAGACTTTATTTTGAGGGGCTCCAAAATCACTGCAGATGGTGACTGCAACCATGAAATTAAAAGACACTTACTCCTTGGAAGGAAAGTTATGACCAACCTAGATAGTATATTCAAAAGCAGAGACATTACTTTGCCAACAAAGGTCCATCTAATCAAGGCTATGGTTTTCCAAGTGGTCATGTATGGATGTGAGAGTTGGACTGTGAAGAAAGCTGAGCACTGAAGAATTGATGCTTTTGAACTGTGGTGTTGGAGAAGACTCTTGAGAGTCCCTTGGACTGCAAGGAGATCCAACCAGTCCATTCTGAAGGAGATCAGCCCTGGGATTTCTTTGGAGGGAATGATGCGGAAGCTGAAACTCCAGTACTTTGGCCACCTCATGAGAAGAGTTGACTCATTGGAGAAGACTCTGATGCTGGGAGGGATTGGGGGCAGGAGGAAAAGGGGACAACAGAGGATGAGATGGTTGGATGGCATCACTGACTGGATGGATGTTAGTCTGGGTGAACTCCGGGAGTTGGTGATAGACAGGGAGGCCTGGTGTGCTGTGATTTATGGGTTCGCAAAGAGTCAGACACGACTGAGCGACTGAACTGAACTGAACTGAACTGAACTGAAAGAGTAGAATGAAAACAAAGGCACAAATACAAAGGGGAAAGCAAGACATCAGCTGGAAGTTACAGGCCTATTGAGAAGTGTCTTTCTTCTATCCAAAATTAGCATAACTGGAAACCTAAGAACAACAATAGGAAAATCCCAGGCATGTGACTTGCCCTTTATTTCCTGTAGCCTTGCCCTTGCCTTAGTATGTAGGATGGCCCATGAGACGTGGCTTCACACAGTCTAAAAATCTCATGTTGGAGAAAATATCCTGCCATTTACAGACATCTGAAACGTCATCTTTCTCCTTCTCAATACTCTCTCTGCACAATTTGAGGCAAGAGGGGTCCTTGTATTCATGTCTTACTCCAACAAGAAAGCTACATTCTGTGACTACAGAGGATAGAGGAATTCCTTGACCCTTTTATCCTTCTTTTTTGTTGTTGAAGCCCAAGCCCTTGTTTATAAGCTTATATTATTAGCCTGGCTCCAAAAGCTGGTTTCTCTCAGGTACTTGGCAGCCTGCTTTTCTTTAATCTTTCATTTTTTAAAAGAGTCATTTCAAAAGGAGCTAAATGAAAAGTCAAAGACAGTAGGAGAGAGGCTATTATTCCACTAGCTAAACTTATTCCACATGTTCTGGGAGGCACAGACATGGATGGTTCCATGCGAACACAACAGAAGAAAGAGCAGGCTGCTTCCCCTCAACCTCTCACTCCCACAATGAGCTCATCACAGACAGAAGTGAACCTGGTCACCCACCCAGTGTAAAGTGATGCAGATTCACCCCTCCTTGTGGGTCTGAAAGGATAAGATGCTTTTTCTCAATCATTCTAGCTAGCAGAATCCAGGTCCAGCCTCATATGGAGGCCATAGGAAGTTTACAAGGAATGTGATATGTAATTCACTTGACCTTCTAAGGTTATGTTCAAATGGCAGACAGAAGACTATCCATGATGGGTCAGGTTTGATGCTTGGAAAGACACCATCATATCGTAGAAGATACAAAATAATGGAAGATAACTGATCACTTAAGTTCTTGCAAATATACAAAGCAGGAAAAAGCTGACAATAACTGTGAAAAAAAAAACACTATTTCTGATGAAATTGTATATTGCTTGCCTTAAGAGAGATTTCCTAGGTAAGGTACTTTTTCCAAGTGGAGAATGCAATAGTGGTGGTGACATTATTTACAAATCATTGTACTGGGATTCTATGGGCATATTACCACACTCCAAAGCAATTTCCTGAATGTACCCAAAAGCTGACTAAAATATGTCAAGACACAGAATTGCAACAACAGAGTGAAAAAATGCTACTAGAACTTAAAATAAATTGTGCAAAGTTTAAATATACATACATAGATCAATTTAAGTATTCTGTGATTAGTCCTTCCAGATATTAGATGCATCACTCAGTTGTATTACTAAAGATATTACTGCACATATGTAATGGATTTTTCTGTTATATTTGATGTAATATGATCTGTTCCAGTTCCGTATCTAGAGCTCCTATGATGAGCAACTCTATTTCATCGTCAAAACTATTTCTCATCTGAAAAAATAAAAGCTGTGTAGACCAGGACCTAACTCAGCAAAAGAGTTCATGTACAGTTTCCTCTATCAAAGAAAATGATTTTCCCATCAACACCATCAAATACAAACATAATAAAATTCATATGCATGTGTCTATCCATATGCTATTAAGCCACAAATATGCTCACTGAAAATTAACAGATCCTGTATGTGGTCAAATTCATCCTAAGAGATTATAAAGTCTCCTTATCTTTCCATAAGGGATGGCAAGATATAGTACTAAGGATATGGTGCTCTTAAAATATATTTCAATAATTGATTGCACATCATCAAGAATTTGATGGTCACATTTCTGCCATGTAGCAGACATTGACCACTATTTATCCAATGCCCCCTCTTTTTCCTTTTAACTAAACCCAATTTTGTTTAGTCCCCTCTAAATGGCCATAATTTTCAGAGGCCAGCTTCCAACAATAATTGGAGGGAATAAATCTACTGATTGGTCTAAGCCTGTTGTGGGATCTCATTCCATTTCTTGGAAGATGGGTTCAGGTGTGAGCATGGAATATAATTTTGTGATTTTTCTCCTCTCACAGTCTTTAGATGCTGCTTTCTCTAATGCCTGAGAAACTGATAGCTGTCTGGGATATGAGGACAGATGATGGCAAATTAATAACAACTGAGCTTTAGGTAAGGCTTCAAAGAGAAGTTTGCATTTGAATCAGAGGTATGATGAATTCCCTGAGACAATACTTTCAGAAAAAGGCTTCTTAGATTTTGCTCATTAATAAAGGCAAAGGGAGGAAAGCAAAATCTAGTTTATAATAGGAGAGAAAGAAAGCCAACAGATGCCATCTCCGGCAGTTCTCTCACTTTGGCTGCAGTTCACTTACCTTTGTCTTTGGCAGTTTCCTCAATGTAAACCAGAGCTACAGAGAAAAATAATATTTACTATCTGAATTTTTCATTGTTAAGAGAGGGATGGCAATTATGTTACATTTAGAATGCCAAGTCTAATGAACTAATCACATCATCTAAAATGGCACATTAGGGAGGATGCTAATGTCCAGCCTTTGCCCAGTTGAAAGGAAAACTGTATTTAAGGATTTCTGCCTAGAGCCCAGCACACAAGAATAGTAGCTAACTTGCCAAGTCTTTGTCATCTTTGATTTTGTTGATTAAACTGTGTAACATTTGTATGTTGCATGTGTGTGTTCAGTTGCTCAGTTATGTCCAACTGTTTGCAACCCCATGGACTGTAGCCAGCCAGCTCTTCGGTCCATGGAATTTCCCAGGAAAGAACACTGGAGTGGGCTGCCATTTCCTACTCCAGCGTATCTTCCCAACTCATGGATCAAACCTGCATATCCTGCATTGCAAGCAGGTTCTTTACCACTGTACCACCTGGGACGCCTTATGTATGTTGCACCTCTACTGAATCCAAAAATATCTGGTAACAAGTATAAATATGTCTAAGTTTAATTCTGCTCATTACTCATTTACATCTGGAGTAACTATATCGAACGAGGGCAAAAACAGACCACCCATTATTTATAATACAAGAGAAGAAGTGACAACCGTTAAGTGCTACAATAAAGGCATGAAAAAGGCACATAATTTTCTACTCAAAATTAAACAATTTATACCCTTCTCTGAGATTTGATAGTTGACCCCTCATGGTATTTTCAGCATTTTAGACTCATTTACCCTTTACAACCAAATAAACTTACAATTATGCCTCAGCCTAAGGAATAATCAGGAGAAAGTAAAAAAAGGAAAAGAAGGAAACAGAAGGAAGGATACAGGATAAAGGAAACCAAATGAAAGAGGCAAAAAAGAGGTGGGGAAATACAGGAAATGGTCACCAACAACTCTTCATGTACCATTTAACAACCGTCCAGAAGCTTCAGCAGGGTCTTCACAATGTTAATTATAATGTTCATTATTTTTCCCTAAGCTTCCTGGGTACTTGATATTTTGGGGGATAAAATGGTTAAGACTGCATAGAGAAATGATTCCTATCCCCAAAGCCATTTACCCTACCCTCATTCATGTTACCAATATCATTATACAGTTCAGTCGCTCAATCATGAACCGCAGGCCTCCCTATCCATCATGAACTCCTGGAGTTCACCCAAACGCATATCCGTTGAGTCGGTGATGCCATCCAACAATCTCATCCTCTGTTGTCCCCTTCTCCTAATGCCCTCAATCTTTCCCAGTATCAAGGTCTTTACAAATGAGTCAGCTCTTTGCAACAGGTGGCAAAAGTATTGGAGATTCATCTTCAATATCAGTCCTTCCAATGAACACCCAGGACTGATCTCCTTTAGGATGGACTGGTTGGGCCTCCTTGCAATCCAAGAAAGGCTCAAGAGCCTTCTCCAACACCACAGTTCAAAAGCATCAATTCCTCCATGCTCAACTTTCTTTAAAGGACAGAAATGGTATGAACCTAACAGAAGCAGAAGATATTAAGAAGAGGTGGCAAGAATACACAGAAGAACTGTACAAAAAGATCTTCATGACCCAGATAATCACGATGGTGTGATCACTCACCTAGAGCCAGACATCCTCAAATGTGAAGTCAAGTGGGCCTTAGAAAGCATTACTACGAACAAAGCTAGTGGAGGTGATGGAATTCCAGTGGAGCTATTTCAAATCCTGAAAGATGATGCTGTCAAAGTGCTGCCCTCAAATTGCCAGCAAATTTGGAAAACTCAGCAGTGGCCAGAGGACTGGAAAAGGTCAGTTTTTACTTCAATTCCAAAGAAAAACAATGCCAAAAAATGCTCAAACTACTGCACAATTGCACTCATCTCACACGCTAGTAAAGTAATGCTCAAAATTCTCCAAGCCAGGCTTCAGCAATACGTGAACCATGAACTTTCAGATGTTCAAGCTGGTTTTAGAAAAAGCATAGGAACAGAGATCAAATTGCCAACATCTGCTAGATCATCAAAAAAGCAAGAGCGTTCCAGAAAAACATCTATTTCTTATTTATTGACCTTGCCAAAGTCTTTGACTGTGTGGATCACAAGAAACTGTGGAAAATTCTGAAAGAGATGCGAATACCAGACTATCTGACCTGCCTCTTGATAAACCTATATGCAATTCAGGAAGCAACAGTTAGAACTGGACATGAAAAACAAACTGGTTCCAAATAGGAAAAGGAGTATGTCAAGGCTATATATTGTCACGTTGCTTATTTAACTTCTATGCAGAGTACATCATGAGAAATGCTGGGTTAGAGGAAGCACAAGCTGGAATCAAGATTGCCAGGAGAAATATCAATAACCCCAGATATGCAGATGACACCACCCTTATGGCAGAAAGTGAAGAGGAACTAAAAAGCCTCTTGATGAAAGTGAAAGAGGACAGTGAAAAAGTTGGCTTAAAGTTCAACATTCAGAAAACTAAGATCATGGCATCCGATCCTATCACTTCAAGGCAAATAGATGGAGAAACAGTGGAAACAGTGTCAGACTTTATTTTGGGGGGCTCCAAAATCACTGCAGATGGTGATTTCAGCCATGAAATTAAAAGACACTTACTCCTTGGAAGGAAAGTTATGACCAACTTAGATAGCAAATGAAAAAGCAGAGACATTACTTTGCCAACAAAGGTCCGTCTAGTCAAGGCTATGGTTTTTCCAGTGGTCATGTATGGCTGTGAGAGTTGGACTGTGAAGAAAGCTGAGCACCGAAGAATTGATGCTTTTGAACTGTGGTGTTGGAGAAGACTCTTGAAAGTCCCTTGGACTGCAAGGAGATCCAACCAGTCCATCCTAAGGAGATCAGTCCTTGGTGTTCATTGGAAGGACTGATGCTGAAGCTGAAACTCCAATACTTTGGCCACTTCACACGAAGAGTTGACTCACTGGAAAAGACCCTAATGCTGGGAGAGATTGGGGGCAGGAGGAGAAGGGGACGACAGAAGATGAGATGGCTGAATGCCATCACCGGCTCGAACACATGAGCTTCGGTGAACTCCACGAGTTGGTGATGGACAGGGAGGCCCGGCATGCTGCAATTCATGGGTTCGCAAAGAGTTGGACACGACTGAATGACTGAACTGAACTGAACTGAACAGCTTTCTTTATAGTCCAACTCTCACATCCATACTACTGGAAAAATCATATGGATGGATCTTTGTTGGCAAAGTAATGTCTCTGCTTTTTAAAAGGCTGCCTAGGTTGGTCATAACTTTTCTTCCAAGGAGTAAGCGTCTTTTAATTTCATGGTTGCAATCACTATCTGCAGTGATTTTGGAGCCCCAAAAAATAGTCTGACACTGTTTCCATTCTTTCCCCATCTATTTGCCATGAAGTGATGAGACCAGATGCCATGATCTTAGCTTTCTGAATGTTGGACTTTAAGCCAACTTTTTCACTCTCCTCTTTCACTTTCATCAAGAGGGTTCTTGTTTAAAACAAAAATAAATAAATAAATAGGTAAATTCCAATTGTTATAAATAAGTAATTCCAGTTTTGAAGATTGGACTCCAGTTGTTATAAGTAACAAGGAATAACATATTAGTAATAGGTAACAATCAGTCAGTTCAGTCTCTCAGTCATGTGTGACTCTTTGCGACCCCATGGACTGCAGCACTCCAGGCTTCCCTGTCCATCACCAACTTCTGTGCATTTAAATTTTGCTTGGTAGTTTGTAAAACTACCCCATCCTGGATCCCTGTAATATTCCTATGGGATATTTGGATAGGTCTTTATAAATTACTTTTTAAAAATAGTTAAATAAAATAAAGCTAAGCAAAGGCCGAGTAAATTACCTAATTTAAATTAGTAAGTAGTGAGAAAATAACCTGGGAATGGAATGTTTATCTTCCCTGCTCTTTTAGGTGTATCTGCCGTTCCACTTTGCAGTGTTATAAAAATCAGCCTTGATGTCATAAAGCAAACATGAGAGGTATTCCAGTCCTGGTTACCAGAAACAAGACCTCAGTAAACTCTGAAGAATAGCAGGATATACCACTTAGTGTTACACGTCATTAAGTTTGCAGTTCTCTAAATTGTTCTCCAGTGGTCTTAGGAAGTTAATGTAGCAGACTTAGTTCATAGTGCCAGAGTAGGTCTCTCTTCAAGAATAACTGAGATCTTCAAGAAATAACACCTCTAAACACAAGGTATCAATATTATTGCATGATCGATGACAAGGGAAGCATTGTTACCAACACTCAACAAAACACCATATTTACTGTCAGTGAAAATCACTAAATAAACAAGTAGTTTATGGCTTTATAAAATGGGGTAAAAATTTATCTCTAACTTCGGTGCTGTATTTTTATCTCCCTGGCTGAGCAACAGCTACAGCAAAAAGATAATGAACATATTTGATCACTAGTTGACACTACTGAGAATGAAAGAGGAAATATGAAAATGATTAAACATGGTACGTCTTTAAATAACATTTCTGAAGATGTAAACTTGTGAATCAAATTGAAGGGTTTACTCATGGGTACTGTTAAAAATGTTTTTGAAGTTGCTTTTGTTTTCAATCCAGGAGGAAGGTTACATATGGGCTACATTCACTGTTTGCTTTATTAATGTCACTTGATTTGTGTTCTTCTTTTCTATTCTAATTTAGCATTGTGAGCTTTCTGATGAACTCTCTTAGGATTATCAAGGATATTGTTTCAATAGCTCTCATAGATCAACATAGCATGGATGAAAAGATAATGTGCTAAACCAAGCTTTGGAGATCAAGGTAACTTTAGTTCTTAAAGCCATAAAACATATTTTAGAATTATTAAATACTATAAAGATTATTTAAACACAGCACAGACAGGTAAGAAGAATACACAAATTATCAATATAATTTGATTTCAAGGGTGTAACTCTTGACTTGTAAATAAGTTTTTAATTTTGTTTGTTATTTTGTTTAAAATTTTCTTTTAAGATAATTTTAGACTTACAAAGAGTTGGAAAATATAGTGTAGAGTTCCCATATACCCTTCATCTGATTTACACTATGTTAACATCACTGACTCAATGGACATGAGTTTGAGTGAACTCCGGGAGTTGGTGATGGACAGGGAAGTCTGACATGCTGCAATTCATGGGGTCGCAAAGAGTTGGACATGACTGAACGACTGAACTGAACTGAACTGAACATAGCCATAGAACAGTAATCAAAACTAAGAAATGAACTTTGGTATAAGAACATAAAACTAAGCTGCAGAATGTATTCGGATTTCACCACTTATCCCTCGTGTCTTTTTCTGTTCCAGGATCCCACATTGCACTCAATTGTCGTGTGTCCTGTTTCCTCCAATGTGTGAACAGTCTATCCTCATCTTTCACAACCTGGACATTTTGAAGCAAACTCATCTCATATTTTGCAGAATTTCCCTCGAGTTTCTCATGTGTTATTAAGAAGGATATCACAGTGTTATGTGACCTTTACAAGGGTCACATAATGTTGCTATGCATTACTAACGATATTAACATTAATCACCTGAAATGTCTACTAAGATTCTCCACTTTGCTCTGAAGTTTGTAAGTATCTGGGGAGATACTTTGAGAGTACCCAAATATGTTGTCTGTGATTAAAATTTTGCCCACTAATTTTAGCATCCATTGATGGAACTTAATTGTGGCAATCATTACTGTGATGTTCTAATGGGAACATTCTATTTTCCTCATTCTTCATTTATGAAGTGTAATTCTTACATAAGGGGAAGTTGTCATTTCTCCTCCATTTCTTTATTAATCTGGTGATTTATTTATACTAGTATGAACTCATGACTACATAATTAACTCTTTTGAGTTATAATACAAAACTATTGCTGTTTATTGCTCAGATGGAACATAAGTTATCAATTTTTTATGACATCAAAATTATCTCTTTTTTCCTTCTGTTTTTCTTTAGTGTTTTCCATCTGCTAATAAATCTTCATCTACCCCAAGACTGTGGAGATATTTTCCTAAGTTTTCTTCTGGAAGCATTGGTGTTTTAACTTAAATATTTTTGTTAAAGTCAATCAGTATTATTTAACTCAATCAATTTTTATATATGATATGAATCAAGTGTTGAGAGTCTTCCTCCTCTCCCCCTAATCCAATTGGTCTGACAACTTTTTCTGAAAAGACTTTGACCCCTCATAGAATATCTTTGATACTTTGATTGACAAGTCATTTGAGCACACTTGCAGGAGTATTTCTGGACTCATTTTGTATTTGATCTGTTTGTGCTTTCACTAGTACCACACTCTCTTGATAACATAGCTTTATAGTAAGTCTTGAAATAAAAGTAAAACATTCAAATTTGTTTCCTTCAAGATTATTTCTGTTACTTTAGGTTCTTTTCCTTGCAACTCAGACTTTAGAGTGTGCTTATAATTTTTAATCAAAGCAAATAAAAAAACTATTACAGTTTTATTGGATTTTCATTGAATCTTTACACCAATTTAGGTGAACTTACACCTTAACAGTGCTTCTTCCAATCCATGAACTCATTACATATTTCCCATTATTTAGAGTATTAATCTCTTAGAAATGTTATAGTTTTCCATGTGCAAGTCTAAAGTATTCATCATTAGATTTGTGACCCAATGGGCTGCAACACGCCAGGCCACCCTGTCAATCCTTAGCTCACAATTAAATTTGACACTGTGAGCCTACTCAGTTGCTTCAGTTCTGTCCGACTCTTTGTGACCCTATGGACTGTAGCCTGCCAGGCTCCTCTGTCCATGGGATTCTCCAGGCAAGAATACTGGAGTGGGTTGCCATGCCCTCCTCCAGGGGATCTTCCCAACCCAGGTAGCCAACTGGCAACTCTTGTGCCTCCTGCATTGCAGGCAGCTATAATGTTTTCATAGGTATTTGAATAAATTTTATTCTACTCCTGGATTATGGCTGGGATATTTTTTTTAAATCACAAATTGTCATTGAATTTAATAAATTCTTTTCTTGTTTTATTGAAATGGTCATGTGATGTTTTCTTGCAATCTGTCATTCTGTGAATTACACTGATTGATTTGCATATGTGAACCCATTTTGAATTCCTAGTATAAAACCTATTTGGTCATAATATATTATTCCTATTTTCTATTGGTTATACTTTAAGCATTTTAGCCTGTAGGTTTTTTCTTTGAATTTTTTTGGCATTAACCTTATGTAATTTTGGTATATATAATTATTAAAATTATACTTGGTTCATAAAATTAATTGGAGGGTTCAGTTCAGTTCAGTTCAGGTGCTCAGTCATGTCCAACTCTGCAACCCCGTGAATTGCAGCACGCCAAGCCTCCCTGTCCATCACCAACTCCCAGAGTTCACCCAAACTCTTGTCCATCCAGTCAGTGATGCCATCCAGCCATCGCATCCTCTGTCATCCCCTTCTCCTCCTGCCCCCAACCCCTCCCAGCATCAGAGTCTTTTCCAATGAGTCAACTCTTCGCATGAGGTGGCCAAAGTACTGGAGTTTCAGCTTTAGCATCAGTCCTTCCAAAGAACACTCAGGACTGATTTCCTTTAGAATAGACTAGTTGGATCTCCTTGCAGTCCAAGGGACTCTCAAGAATCTTCTCCAACACCACAGTTCAAAAGCATCAATTAATCAGCACTCAGCTTTCTTCACAGTCCAACTCTCACATCCATACATGACCACTGGAAAAACCATAGCCTTGACTAGATGGACCTTTGTTGACAAAGTAATGTCTCTGCTTTTGAATATACTATCTAGGTTGGTCATAACTTTTCTTCCAAGAAGTAAGTGTCTTTTAATTTCATGGCTGCAATCACCATCTGCAGTGATTTTGGAGCCCCCCAAAATAAAATCTGACACTTTTTCCACTGTTTCCCCATCTATTTTCCATGAAGTGATGGGACCAGATGCCATGATCTTCGTTTTCTGAATGCTGATCTTTAAGCCAACTTTTTCACTCTCCTCTTTCCCTTTCATCAAGAGGCTTTTTAGTTCCTCTTCATTTTCTGCCATAAGGGTGGTGTCATCTGCATAGCTGAGGTTATTGATATTTCTCCTGGCAATCTTGATTCCAGCTTGTGCTTCATCCAGCCCAGAGTTTCTCATGATGTACTCTGCATAGAAGTTAAATAAACAGGGTGACAATATACAGCCTTGACATACTCCTTTTCCTATTTGGAACCAGTCTGTTGTTCCATGTCCAGTTCTAACTGTTGCTTCCTGACCTGCATATAGGACTCTCAAGAGGCAGGTCAAGTGGTCTGGTATTCCCATCTCTTTCAGAACTTTCCACAGTTTATTGTGATCCACACAGTCAATGGCTTTGGCATAGTCAATAAAGCAGAAATAGATGTTTTTCTGGAATTCTCTTGCTTTTTCCATGATCCAGCAGATGTTGTTAATTTGATGTCTGGTTCCTCTGCCTTTTCTAAAACCAGCTTGAACATCTGGAAGTTCATGGTTCACGTATTGCTGAAGCCTGGCTTGGAGAATTTTGAGCATTACTTTACTAGCATGGAGGGTAATTGTCCTCATTGTCTTTACATATGTTCACGCCCACTTTGTATTATTTTCATCCTTTGAAATTTTGAGGGTCTTTTCACCTGGACCAAAATGTGGTCTATTTCATGAAAATTCTTTTATCATTTGAAAATAATCCACATTTTGTTTGGTGGGGTTTTGTGTGGGTTTTTTTTTTTTTTTTTTTTTGGTAATGTTCTGAAAATCTCAATTAGGTTAATTTGGTTGATAGTGTTAACTAACTGTTCTTTATAACTAACTATATGATCTATACGAACTCATGCTATCAATTTGTGAAACAGGGTTCCTTGAAATACCCGAATGATAATGTGGATTTGCTTATTTTCTTTTTAGTTTTGACAATTTTTGGTCTGAAAAGCTTAGAAACTTTGATGTTACATTCAAACATGTTTAAGATTAATTTAGATTCTTGATTATGACACTTTCATCTGATACACACATCAGCTTTCTTCTGCTTAGTATTTGAAGGGAAAATATATATTTCTGTTCTTTTACTTGAAGCCTATGTTTCTATACCTCTGTTTTTAAAGTATTTCTTATAAACAACATGTAGATTATGCTCATTTTTAAAAAATCCTGCCTAATAATCTGAGTCTTTTAATCAGGTTCTTTAATCTATGTATATTTCATATAATTATTGAGAGGTATATATTTAAGTCTATGATCTTGGTGTTTTCTATGTGTCCTGTATTTCTTTGCTCCTTTGCTCCTCCTTCCAAGCCTTTTTATGAGAAGAGGGGGCAGTGAGATGTATTAAATCAACTATCTTTTTAATATTCCATTTGTCATCTACTCACATTTTACCTATATTTCTTTTTTATATTTTTTGTTTTTACTAAATAGGTTAAAATGTGCATATTTAACCTTCAGAAAGCATAATTTTGCACAGCTTCTCTTTGCATATGAAAGTGAAAGTGAAAGCTGCTCAGTAATGTCTCTTTGCAACCCCATGTATAGTCCATGGGATTCTCCCGGCAAGAATACTGGAGTGGGTTTCTGTTCCCTTCTCCAGGAGATCTTCCCAACCCTGGGATCGAACCCAGGTCTCCTGCATTGCAGGTGGATTCTTTACTGTTTGAGCTCAAGGAAGTCCTTTGCATATGGTGTTCCCTTTTTCTGGAGTGCATTCTCTGCAGATATCTAAAAGATTCTCTTCTCACTTCCTTCAGGTCACTGCTCAAATGTTATTTTATCAGAAAAGCCTTATATAACACCTTTATATAAAATTGTAATACATTTCTTTGAGTTGCCTTTTATATCGTGTTCTGTTTTTTTTTCCATTACACTTTTATATTTAAGGAAATTTGAGTAACTGTAATAAATGACAATAATTGCTTCGGGGGGTAGGATTGGTGTGTTCAATCTGAACTTATTCAAATTAGTAATCACATGTTAATATGACTGCTTATGTCAACGTATTTCTGAAAACTATTTCAAAATTTATAAATTAAATTTAAAGAATTGTTTTTTGTTTTATAAATTTATTACCTATTTAAAAGTCAACTAACTTTAAGGAATCCTTTAAATATTCAAAGTTTCCTCTTCAACCATCTTTGCCATCTCTCATTATTCATATTTTTACTTAAGGTTAACTTTTTTGCAGTATTTTTCTCATACCTCAAGTCTGGGTTGAAACTCCTCAAAGATACTTCTAGAAAATTCTTTTTTTTTTTTTTCAGAATATTTATCATACAGTATTGTAAAATCCCAGTTTGTCTCCCAGCACCTAACATAGGCCCTGGCACTTAACAGGCACTTAATAAATACTTGTTGAAGGAAGGAACAGGATGGAAAGAAGGAATAGTGGGACAGAGGGAGGAAGAAAAAGATTTCCTCCTCTAACTACTTCCGATTAATACACCTTCAATAGCCAGTACGCTTTTTAACCTCACAAAATTTCTAAATTTTCAAAGTAAAAATATACTAAAATAGAAGGACTTTTTCACTTCAGTTAGATCCCATATAATTTAAGCTCTGCATTTGAGCTTATGAAAGAAAAGGAAATCATTCTTTTTGACTGTCAAGTAATGCTTGAGCAAACTCTTACTGGTTTAGTGAGGTTACTTGCACACAGAGTAAATTTTCAGAATATGAAATTCTGTTACTTTTGTATGTTCCATATAGTCATAAGCACAATATATGCTGTTATGAAATACTAAACCAAATGCCATTATTTCTTGACATAACATGTTCCATCTTGTTGCTTAGTTACTTTTTTCTACAAAATTTTAAATTCACAGTTGCCACTTGAAGCAGAAATTTTAAGGCAAGAAAAGCTTTGAAGATAATGACTCAGTTCTACAGTCTGTCCAAATTTTCTAGAAGATCCCTGAAGATATTTTTATGTGCAAAAACAGAGTGGTTCTTCCTAGGTATGACAATCTACCTTTACAGCAATTCACAGCAACCCTCTTCTCTTTCTCCAATGCTTTGTTTCAGGGCAACACTGTTCATCTTTCTTTAAATACATCATAATCACCAATGCCTTCATATTTACTATGCCCATGTCCTGGATTTCCCATCTCACTTTTATTTTTTCATCTCATTTTTCCACATGAGAATCAATCATTTTTTTCTCTGTGTTCCTAAAGCCTATGATATATATACTCATACTTACCATATATTATTTGGCATAAACATAATTATAATTACACATAGCAAAAAAGGCAACTTTTTCTCCTTGCAATATCTTTTCAGAAGTACAGCGTGTTTGTTCAGCATAAATTAATGCACAAACTCTTTTCAAACACAAAGGGAAATCTCAAGGGACTAAAGTATGGGCAGAATCATTCCACAGCCTTTTCTACAGAAGAAAAAGAATTTGGTTGTTTCTCATCTGGGGTCGGAAGGAACATTTCAAAAGACAGAAGAAATGGTGTTGGATGATTGAACATGTGATCCCACACATGTGTTGCTGAATATCTATGTAAAGTTACAAATTCATGAAATACTTGAATGACAGAAGATTTTTGTGAGAAATTGGTAAAAGTTGGAGTTTTGCACTCATATGGCAGGAGTAAAGCCATGACTAAAAGGACAGACACAGTCAGGTGATGGCCAAGAGAAAAGTGAGAAAAGTAATAAAATGCTGGGGATTTAAAGCAAGTTTATAGAAATATCCCAATGACAGTAGTTGCTCAGGTCTCATTTTTGACTGTCAGTCTTGGAGTTGTGAACTAGCATGCCTTGGTCAGCTACATCTTCTATCTAGTCATCCACCTTCAAACCCAATCATGCTCACAGAATATTGTTGCCTTGACTCAAATCTGGTGAATAAGTTGAATAAAGATATAAAATCTGTCCAGACACAAATCTTGATGGCTTTTGGAATGTACTTCAAGGTCAAAGCAAAGTTTTGGAAACTACTACCTATACTGTTGAATGGCATCAAATGCAAAAGGAATACAGAAAGTAGGGTGTGAACTTGTTAGACTCAGCAGTTTAAGAAACTGTCATATGAAACATCTGACTAGAGGTTATTTTTTAACATAGCTTAAGTGACACACCACGCTTAAAAATGGAAAACTGTTTCCTAGAAGGGGCAAAATATTCTGTTGTACATATATTTGAGAATTTCCCTGATGGCTCAGCAATAAAGAATCCACCTGCCAATGCAGGAGATGTGGGTTTGATCCCTGTGTCAGGAAAATCCCCTGGATAAAGAAATCGCAATCTACTCAGTATTCTTGCCTGGGAAATCCCATGGACAGAGGAGCCTGGTGGGCTACATTCCATGGAGTAACAGAAAGTCAGACACAACTTAGAGTCTAAAAAACAACAATAACAACAACATATATTTAAAATGAACATTTTTTCTACTATATCACACATTGAGAACAAAATCCCTGGGCTAGACTGCTACTATATCATTGCCTATTAGGCAGAACACAAACTACAAGAAGCAAGGGACATTTTAAGGGTACATACATTTAGGGTTTGCAGAGGAGGATTTGGGGCTGTGAAGAAAATAAACTTCTGAAGTATTGCTGTACAGCCAGCGATCTTGAGAGTGAAAAAGCAACAAAAATGAATAGAAAGTTGGAAGGATACAGCATATGGTACCAAAGTCACCAGTGAAACTGGTGTTTATAACTGAAGAGTTTATGACACTAGAATGGATATTCAAAAAGGTGGAGAAAGTCCACGATTGAAGGTCAAGTTTCTGACAGCCAGCAGGAAAGGAATGAGGTAGAAATATTTTAAGACATATGAGACATTTTAAGTTAACCATTCAACAACGTTCTTGGAAGTCATTTTGAAAAATCGGACCCAGGGAGCAATGTATGGCAATGCTTTACTAGGGGGAAAAAAATTGACAGCATGAGCAGGTTTTGAGCCCCTAAGTTTTCACTATTAGTGAATCTATTTCAGAAAGAGAGAGTGATGTAACATTAGCTGCCCTCTGAGATCGAGAATAAACAGACTGGCAGACTAAAAGCGAGTGGGAAATTTGAATTGAGGTAAGTACAGTGCAAACCTAGAAGTCAAATGTAGGTGCTGAGTGACCTTAAGTTGATCCCCACCCCTGCTTAACTAAGGAGTTTTGAAAGTCATGAGTACTGTTTGACAAGTATTTCTTTTTCTTCTCTTTTTCTGGCACATGGTGCTACTGGGTTTCTCCATCCCCTTGGAAGTTAGGTATGGCCACCCAACCTGCTTTGGGTTATGAAATGTGAGCAGAAGTGACTGAATCACTTTCAAGCAAAGATATTCAGAGTCACTCACAAGTTGTCATATCCTTTCCCACCACTGCAGTGATTAAGGAAGCAGATGTCAAGATGGAGTCTCCATTATTCTGGCTTCCTGATTTTCCCCAATAGACATGTACATATATAATATGATTGAGAGGTAAACTTGTTTTATTGTAAGTTTTATTGAATACACCCTAAGGTGATCTCCAATAATGCTTATCTCCTGTTGTTCACACTTCTCTGTGAAATTCCATCCCCTTGAATGTGGATGGAACACACTTACTTTACAACTGCTACTAAAAAATAGCATATGGCCAATGTTCAAGTTCAAGTTCAGTCGCTCAGTCGTGTCTGACTCTTTGTGACCCCATGAATCGCAGCATGCCAGGCCTCCCTGTCTATCACCAACTCCGAGTTCACTCAGACTCACGTCCATCCAGTCAGTGATGCCATACAGCCATCTCATCCTCAGTTGTCCCCTTCTCCTCCTGCCCCCAATCCCTCCCAGCATCAGAGTCCTCTCCAATGAGTCAACTCTTCACATGAGGTGGCCAAAGTACTGGAGTTTCAGCTTTAGCATCAGTCCTTCCAAAGAAATCCCACAGCTGATCTCCTTCAGAATGGACTGGTTGGATCTCCTTGCAGTCCAAGGGACTCTCTAGAGTCTTCTCCAACACCACAGTTCAAAACCATCAATTCTTCAGCGCTCAGCTTTCTTCACACTCCAACTCTCACATCCATACATGACCACAGGAAAAACCATAGCCTTGACTAGATGGACCTTTGTTGGCAAAGTAATGTCTCTGCTTTTCAATATGCTATCTAGGTTTGTCATAACTTTCCTTCCAAGGAGTAAGCATCTTTTAATTTCATGGCTGCAGTCACCATCTGCAGTGATTTTGGAGCCCAAAAAATAAAGTCTGACACTGTTTCCACTGTTTCCCCATCTATTTCCCATGAAGTGATGGGACCAGATGCCATGATCTTCATTTTCTGAATGTTGAGCTTTAAGCCAACTTTTTCACTCTCCTCTTTCACTTTCATCAAGAGGCTTTTTAGTTCCTCTTCACTTTCTGCCATAAGGGTGGTGTCATTTGCATATCTGAGGTTATTGATATTTCTCCTGGCAATCTTGATTCCAGCTTGTGCTTCTTCCAGTCCAGCGTTGCTCATGATGTACTCTGCATAGAACTTAAATAAGCAGGGTGACAATATACAGCCTTGACGTACTCCTTTTCCTATTTGGAACCAGTCTGTTGTTCTATATCCAGTTCTAAGTGTTGCTTCCTGAATTGCATATAGGTTTCTCAAGAAGCAGGACAGGTGCTCTGGTATTCCCATCTCTCTTAGAATTTTCCACGCTTTATTGTGATCCACACAGTCAAAGGCTTTGGCATAGTCAATAAAGCAGAAATAGATGTTTTTCTGGAACTCTCTTGCTTTCTCGATGATCCAGCAGATGTTGGCAATTTGATCTGGTTCCTCTGCCTTTTCTAAAACCAGCTTGAACATCTGGAAGTTCATGGTTCATGTATTGCTGAAGCCTGGCTTGGAGAATTTTGAGCCTTACTTTACTAGCGTGGCCAATGTTAATGGGAGGTTAATGTCTGTGATTACATTATAATACGTATTAATATAAAACTGTCTCACTAAAGACATATTATAGGCTCCCCTCACTGGCCTTGAAAAGGCAAGCTACTATAAAATAAGGACCTATGTTTGGAGAAGTTCAATGGCAAGGAACTCTGGAAGATAAATATAGCCTCAAGCATGAAAGTAAAGCAGTAAGAGATTAATTCTGCCAACAAAATGCAGGAGCTTAGAAGTGACTCTCCCTAGTCCAGCCCAAGCCAAAATCTTAAATGCAACTTATTTGAGACTCTCATGCAGAGAACCCAGAACCCCAACTTCTAACCTATAGAAACTGAGATAATTAATGAGTATGTTTTAAGTCACTAAGTTTCTGTTAATTTATTATATAACAATAGAAGCTAATGTTTCAGCCATTGAGTTTTGGAACTTGTTCTTTGCTGCAGCAACGAACCTAGCTTATTCCTTCTGAATCCAGAAAAAGCTGAAAATTTATGTACAAAATTGTGCCTACAAATTCCTTGAGAGTATAGGTGGCCCTTGCTCATAACAAGCTCCCAAGATCCATTGGTTTTATTTAGATAAGCATCTATTTTGTGCTATCATATGTGGCAGCCTTGTCCTCATAAGTGTGGGACTGAGTCAGATTTAACAACAGTCAGAAATTCTGTGAGGTAGAAACACTTACCTGTCAACTCATACAGCAGTGATCATAAGCCTCTTAAAACAGTATCTAAGACCAATAATTTTTTTTTTAGAAAAATGTGGAATTTCTACCTATGACACTGACTTCAAATGATGAAATAAATACAACTTGTATCACAATCTACAATATTACCTTAAGGATTACCATGAGTTTTTAAAATAGTTATTTAACTTCATTAACGGAAGATGCAAAAAAAAAAAAAAAAACACTATCCATGAGGTAAACTCTGTCTTTGTGTATCAGAATTTTCAAAGACAATTTATGATTTTGGATTATGCGCCATGTTTATTTGCAACACTCTATACTCTCTGGAACAAAATCTCCAGATTTGTGTGCATCCTGGTTTGAAATTTGGAGTCTTAGAGGAGCCAATTTATGTGAATTAGCTACAAAGCGAATGTATGGTAATGTTGATGAGAGTGGATGGATCTAGAATGATAGCATCTGATAATTTTTACAATGCTAAGTGTGCTACTTGCCATTTATACTAAAACTTCCCAGAGCCTTACGCAACTTTGCATTTGGTTATTTACTTGTCTCTGATTTGTTATCACTTCTCTGATGTCACTTGTCAGAGTCTGCTATCTATTATATGAAAATAACATCTTCTGTGTAAGCAAACTTTGGGAGATAGGGAAGGACAGGGAAGCCTGGCGAGCTGCAGTCCATGGGATTTCAAAGCCTTTGTTGAGTGACTGAACAACAACCTGTAAATTTCTGGGCTTCCCAGATAGCACTAATCGCAAAGAACTTGGACGTAGAGATGTGGTTCGATCCCTGGGTCAGGAAGATTCCCAGGAGGAGGACATGGCAAACCATTCCAGTATTGTGCCTGGAGAATACCCATGGACAGAGGAGGCTGGTGGGCTATTGTCCATAGAGTTGCAAAGAGACAGGCATGATTTATTGACTAAACAACGATGCATGTCAGTGTCTGTCTTTAATAAAAGACTCCAAGAACCTTTAGGAAAGGGTCATATCTCATTTTGCTTCCTATATGTAAAGTTTAGTATAGCGTTTGGCAGTTAGTTCTTGTTTACTGAAAAAGAGAGGAAAGGAGTGGAGTAGAGGGAAAGGGAAAGAAAAGGAAGGGAAAGGGAAAGAAAAGGAAGGCAAAGGAAAGCCCTGGCCTTGGTTGTTTGGCTGCTGTTCATAGCCCGAGTTTTTGGTGGGTCAGAACCTGATCTATGGTAGGAAAAGGAAGAGAAACATCACACATAAGCATAGTTCTAGCAGATCTATGAGGATTGACTCAATCACTCTAAATTGAAATTTGAGGGCTCTTAGCCCATCCCCAAAATGTACTTTTCTGAGTATTATCAACACCTTGTCTACCTCAAAAGAGGTTGACCAAGAAGTTATGTTTATGTTTCATGACCCTCAGTTGCTACTGAAAAAGGAGACAAGATTCCAGTTAGACAAATTAAATTTTGTCTCTTGAAAATCTGGAATTAGGATTCATTGACAAGAGTATCTGCTAGATTTTTGAACTGATGAAGAAAAAACTCCAAAGCTTTATGGTGATTGTATGCATATAGAAGGGAGAAAAATCACAATGCAGGGAGAAGAACAGAAAAATCACAAAGACAGTACAGAAAAAACTGACCAAGTAATATCTCTGCTTTTCAGGAGAGAGTCCAAGAGACAGAGACTAACTGGTTGACTTAATAACTGCAGATTTCCCATTTCCATCCTTGGGTTTATTGTAATTAAATGTCTTTTACACTTATCACAGATTGGGTCTTTTAATTTGAAACATGAGATTTATTCAATATATTTCCAGTAAGATTTGCTCCTTCCCCCAAGATCTGTTTATTATTCTTTTATAATCCTAAATCAGTGTGTTAGTTGGCATGAGAAGGATTCTCTAACAGAGACTACAGGAAAAAGTAAAGAACTTTTGGAAATGAAAATTATAAGATGAAATTGCATGTATAACCTGCTACTAGAAAGCAGTGTGTCACTCCAAGCATTCTGAGTCCATAACTTCCCAAAGGGGTCATGGATAAAATTCAGGCAGCTCATGATGGGAAAAAAAAAAAAAACTCATCACTTTACTGACCTCTATTGAAAAGCAGAGATATTACTTTGTCAACAAAGGTCTGTCTAGTCAATGCTATGGTTTTTCCAGTGGTCATGTTTGGATGTGAGAGTTGGACTGTGAAGAAAGCTGAGTGCCAAAGAATTGAAGCTTTTGAACTGTGTGTGGTATTGGAGAAGACTCTTAAGAGTCCCTTGGACTGCAAAGAGATCCAACCAGTCCATTCTAAAGGAGATCAGTCCTGGGTGTTCATTGGAAGGACTGATGCTGAAACTGAAACTCCAATACCTTGGCCACTTCATGCGAAGAGTTGACTCATTGGAAAAGACCCTGATGCTGGGAGGGATTGGGGGCAGGAGGAGAAGGGGACGACAGAGGGTGAGATGGCGGGACGACAGAGGATGAGATGGCTGGATGACATCACCAACTCGATGGACATGAGTTTGAGTGAACTCTGGGAGTTGGACAGGGAGGCCTGGTGTGCTACAATTCATGGGGTCACAAAGTGTCGGACACAACTGAGCGACCAAACTGAACTGAACTGAACTGAAGTGAAATTAGATTATTTTCAATTATCGATATAGGAAAATAAACAGTAATACAAACAATAACTTGAATTTTGTCATCAACAGAGATCAGGTATTTGCATATCCCATAAATCTTGACATATTGTATATGTTGATCACAACTTCAAAACGATGGAACTTACTGGATTTACCACTAGATAGTATTATTTAATGCATTAATAAGAAAGCACACAATTACTATGTCACAAATGTTTTTTAATACTTTGCTAATTTCATTTCAATGTAATTGGTTTCCTTTGTAACCCTATGCATTTTATTATATGAATTTTAGAACATTATTCTGAGAAGGGATACTCGGACTTTATTGGAATTCCACATGGGTGCAGGGCACATAAAAGGGTTAGAAATTCCTACTGAGGAGTCTAAAGAAAGGGGGAAATTAAGTGATTTGATTATCAACAACTAAGAAATCAAATGCATAGAAACCAGAGGAAGACCAGGAAGAATCAAAAAGTTACACCTCTGAGAATGATTGTATTTCCTACCTGAGGTTTGAACTTTTTACACCTACTGTGTTAAAAATTTGAGTATATCTTTAAAGGATCATAGTGAAAAATAGAAAAGATAAAAATTTTGTTTCTGCTGTAGCTGAAGTCTTTATATGTTATGGTTTATGAAACAGTAAGTGGTATTATCATGCTGAGTCAAATCATTCAACTTGACTACTAGTCTTAACATAAGTACAGGTTGTATTGAATCTGGAAGAAGTAATGAAAAAATATAAACCCCATCACTTTCATCATTTAAATTTTTTCTCTTATAAATAAATGTTCCAATCCTCTTTCAGTAACTGAAGATTATATGCATATATATATATATATATGTATTCTAGTGATGATTTTAAATAAGCATATGCATACTGTCAGCCTGTATTTATTACCTAAACAATTTGAGAAAGAAAATCTGTGACTAGAATTACAAATGAGTGGGTTTGCAACTTATGGCACTTAGGAAGTGAAGGATCATTGACAGTAATTACTTCTTTTGCCCTCAAGGCCCCCCAAGAAGGAAAGAATAGCATTTTCCTACTGAGGAGATTCAATGTTCAGCAGACCATACACAATTATAAAATTAGCCAATTGATAACTTTTTACCATTAGAAGCATGCATGTTTGTCATTAGATATTTTTAAGTAAACCTCTACTTTAATTTCAGATCAATATTTCAAATGAGACCTACCAAGAAACTTTATTTTATATTTATTCATTTGCATTTAAGTCTGCTAAATCAATCAGTTCTAGAATCTTTAAGTTTGGGTCTAAATAGAGAAAACCACTTACTATGAAGTCCCTGAAGTTTCTTGTAATTAAAAATTAATCTATGGCATTATTCTAAAATATTAAAAATTATCATCAACAATTATAAAAGTAATTGGTCTAGATAAAGAAACTGATTTAAGAAAACTGACTGCTTCCTTAACATAGGAAAACATATATACCTTGATTCTTGACTATGTGAGAGCAAAGATGAGTAAATAAAGGAAGAATAGCCAAAAGGAAGAATAGCCAAAAGCTGCGTGAAGCCTGTTCTCAATATTTCTGAAGATCCATTTTATGAAAAGGCTTAGTTTTGAGCCATTTTGCTTGATATACAAAATTCTGCAGTAAACTTTAATCTCCTGAAAACTAGGAAGAGAGAGAAAAAGTACTTTATGAAGAGGATAGTTATATATTGTAATGTTCAAAGGTTAACTCAGTAGTGAACAGTCTTGAATCTAACAACCTCTTACTGCCATAGCTAGTGGTGGTGTTTGAAAGCTGCATACTGGCAGGGTAAAGTCTGGGCTCAAATTCTAATTCTGCTACTTTTTCCCTGCATGTCCTCAGGAAAATGAGCCCCAAATAATTCATGTGTAAAATGAAGAATATATCATGCATTGAACCTGTGTACACCTGTGGCAGATTCATGTTGATGTACGGCAAAACGAATACAATATTGTAAAACAAATTTTTTAAAAAGGAAGAATATAGCAATTTTCGTCAGGGATGTTGTGAGGGCTTCATGAAACAAGAAAAGAGCCTGTAAAGTACATGCATAGAGCAGGTACTCAGAAAATGGGGGCACCCTGCCCTTGTCTGTGGTTTTATATACTAAAGTGAAAGAGGAGAGTGAAAAAGTTGGCTTAAAGCTCAACATTCAGAAAACTAAGATCATGGCATCTGGTCCCATCACTTCATGGGAAATAGATGGGGAAACAGTGGCTGACTTTATTTTGGGGGGCTTCAAAATCACTGCAGATGGTGATTGCAGCCATGAAATTAAAAGATGCTTACTCTTTGGAAGGCAAGTTATAACCAACCTAGATAGCATATTGAAAAGCAAAGACATTACTTTGCCAACAAAGGTCCATCTAGTCAAGTCTGTGGTTTTTCCAGTGGTCATGTATGGATGTGAGAGTTGGACTGTGAAGAAAGCTGAGTGCCGAAGAATTGATGGTTTTGAACTGTGGTGTTGGAGAAGACTCTTGAGAGTCCCTTGGACTGCAACCACTCCATCCTAAAGGAGATCAGTCCTGAGTGTTCATTGGAAGGACTGATGCTAAAGCTGAAACTCCAGTACTTTGGCCACCTCATGCGAAGAGTTGACTCACTGGAAAAGACTCTGATGCTGGGAGAGATTGGGGGCAGGAGGAGAAAGGTGCGACAGAGGATGAGATGGCTGGATGGCATCACTGACTCAATGGACATGAGTTTGGGTGAACTCCAGGAGTCGGTGTTGGACAGGGAGGCCTGGCGTGCTGCAATTCATGGGGTCGCAAAGAGTCGGACACAACTGAGCCACTGACCTGAACTGACCATCAAACTGAGTGGCCCATACAAGAGCAAATTAAATGCTTGTTGACTTCAGAAGAGATGGAATCAGGGCAAGAAGAAAACATAAACAGTGATTGAATTTGTAAAAGGACTAGACCTGAAGAGAGACAGGGCAACAAAGCACTATATCTCAAACAGGTAATGAAAGAGCTCAAGCTTCTATACCTTTAATTTTTGTTAGTTTGAATCTCTAAGGGCCTTACTTTATCCTCTCTCAGTAGTCTCTTCTGCATTCTCCACTGCTCTCCAGAAAATCTGTGCCTTATATTTTGATTATATTGATGTTATATATTTAAATTAGGCTTATTATATTTACAGTCATTCAAAGGAAGTGGACTTAGAGTGACAGTACATAATCATATTTCTTATTTTTTAATGTCTTAAGTTGAAATTTAGGTAATAAATCACTAGGGGATGGGTTCCCCCACCACCCCCCAGCAAAGAGTTGGAGTTCATTCTCTGTGGACCAATACTACAAGACAAAAACAAGATAACAATCAAGGGAGGAGTCTGGGCCATGCTCACAAGAGAGATGAGAAACCAGACATTCCTCATTCTTGAAGTTAAAGAGACCTCCCTGACTACATACGTGCATAAAGTCTCCTTAGAAGGTCAAAAGAGAGGGGGCATCACCTCATGGTAAGTGATGCAACTAGCCATAGGCCTCTTCACTAGAATCCATCTTGGCTAAAAACGTGCATGCACACAGGGGAGGACACAGACATGCCAAATACAGACTCAGAACCAGGCAAAGCAAGGTTATTGGTCAAAGGAAACCTGGAAGAAATGCCCCCCAAAAATTATTCAGACTACTACTATGGCAGGACGCTTCCTCTGAGTCTGCCCCGTGTGTCTACCCAAACATGCTCTTTTCCTCCTAATAAACAGTTTCCTGGTTTCACTACTTTCTGTCTTTGTGGGAATTCTTTTTCTGCAAAGCCAAAGAGCCAGGGCCTTGTCACTGACTGCTGGTCTAGCGGTTAGGATTTGGTGCTCTTACCACCACGACCTGGCCTCAGTCTCTGGCCAATTTCAAGCCACTGTAGTCTGAGGCCACCTGAGATCAGATGGGTTGTCCCATTCTAAGACCCTACAGCCCAAATGGTTGGCTTCCTTAAATAACAATAAGTGGGAAAGGAAGGAAAATGAAAAAGAAAATATAAAGGAGAGTAAGAAAGAGGGAGGCAGGAAGAGGAAAAAAATAAACAAAAAGTAAATAGGACTTTTTTTTTTAAATCTAATCAATTAGGTGAGTAATGGGTATTGGTACACAATGATATTTCTCAAATGGATGACCACTTGAGAACAGAGACATAGGGGGCTTCTGTAAACTAAAAGTCCAGGTAAGGATGGGTTGTTTGCAAAAATATAAGAAAATACTTTGCCTTTTCCTTCTGCTTCTTCATCTATAACCCTGTATATTATTTTGTTGTTGCATTTTCAGAAATGCCAAATGGATGTTGTAAAATTTAAGAAAATGAAACCTCAAGCAATCACAAGTATTTAAAGTGGCAACAGTGCTAGGGAAGACAGCCACCAATGCAAGAAGGAACTGAAAGTGTAAAACTTTCCAACCTGGAAAGACAAAACCAGAGGATGCCAACCAGATTAAGATCTTAAAAATACAAAAAGGAAAAAAAAAGTAGTGATTGATACAACTAAAATAAACAGAGAAAAGTAGTGATTGATACAACTAAAATAAGCAGAGACTTAACTTTCAAAATCTAAAATACTAGAGTATTCTTTACCATCTGAGCCACCAGGGAAGCCCAAGAATACTGGAGTGGGCAGCCTATCCCTTCTCCAGGGGAATCTTCCCAACCCAGGAATCAAAGCAAGGTTTCCTGCATTGCAGGCAAATTCTTTACCAGCTAAGCTACCAGGGAAGCCGGAGTCTTATTTAGAGGAGATCCTTTATAAAACTGAACAAGGGAAACATAGGACCAAAAAAAAAAAAAAAGGACATACTTAAGTACTTCTTTATACAGCAGATAATAATTTTATGAAACTTAATCCCTAAGAGGTAGATACAGATTATGAGGAGCTGACACATGCTGACTTACTTCTAAAGTTGATGTCAGGATGAAAAATTACAACTACTCACTCACAATTCAGTCCCCAGGGCCATTGTTTGCACAGATTTGGGGTCTGGATGGAACATTAGTCTGGACCAGCCACAGTTATTTCTAAATTTCTAAGCTTTATCCTCCTAATTTTGAAACTTATAAAGTCATGAAATAAGCAAGAAGAAAATTTGTTGCTGCTGCTGCTGCTGCTGCTGCTAAGTCGCTTCAGTCGTATTCGACCATGCGACCCCATAAATGGCAGCCCACCAGGCTCCCCCATCCCTGGGATTCTCCAGGCAAGAACACTGGAGTGGGTTGCCATTTCCTTCTCCAATGCATAAAAGTGAAAAGTGAAAGTGAAGTCGCTCAGTCGTGTCCGACTCTTCAAGTCCCCATGGACTGCAGCCCACCAGGTTCCTCCGCACATGGGATTTTCCAGGCAAGAGTACTGGAGTGAGTTGCCATTGCCTTCTCCAAGAAGAAAACTTAGAACCTATCTAGTTCAACTTCCTCATATTAGTCTTGGAAACTTGAGTCCCAGAGTCACACTGACTTACCTCACCTCACTCGGTTGACAGAAGAATAAGAGATAAAATCAGTTCTTGTGATTCCTAGTCAGAGAATTCTCTAAAATTTATAGAAAACAGAATCTATTTCCTTCTCTCCACACTGCAAACTATAAATAAATTTACAGAATATATGCATGAAGATGCATGCTCTGAGCAGGAATCATTGTGGATCTCCTTCATTAGGAAATTTATTTCTTAGTAACAGTTTAAAGTATTCTATCTGCCTCTTGTTTCTCTGTTCCTCCATCATGTGCTTTGACAGCAATATAAGTATAGCTTCTGTACTAACTTTTATAGTTCTCAGTTTTGAAGCCCAAACTAAGGTAAAAACCTTGGGGACAGTTTTTTTTTCTGTTGTCAGTTCAGTTCAGTTCAGCTCAGTCGGTCAGTCGTGTCCGACTCTTTGAGACCTCATGAATTGCAGCACGCCAAGCCTGCCTGTCCATCACCAACTCCCAGAGACTCACCAACTCAGACTCACATCCATCGAGTCAGTGATGCCATCCAGCCATCTCATCCTCTGTCGTCCTCTTCTCCTCCTGCCCTCAATCCCTCCCAGCATCAGAGTCTTTTCCAATGAGTCAACTCTTCGCATCAGGTGGCCAAAGTACTGGAGCTTCAGCTTTAGCATCATTACTTCCAAAGAAATCCCAGGGCTGATCTCCTTCAGAATGGACTGGTTGGATCTCCTTGCAGTCCAAGGGACTCTCAAGAGTCTTCTCCAACACCACAGTTCAAAAGCATCAGTTCTTTGGTGCTCAGCTTTCTTTACAGTCCAACTCTCATATCCATACATGACCACTGGAAAAACCATAGCCTTGACTAGATGGACCTTTGTGGTCAAAGTAATGTCTCTGCTTTTCAATATGATATCCAGGTTGGTCATAATTTTTCTTCCAAGGAGGAAGTGTCTTTTAATTTCATGGCTGCAGTCACCATCTGCAGTGATTTTGGAGCCCCCAAAATAAAGTCTGACACTGTTTCCACTGCTTCCCCATCTATTTCCCATGAAGTGATGGGACCAGATGCTATGATCTTCATTTTCTGAATGTTGAGCTTTAAGCCAACTTTTTCACTCTCCACTTTCACTTTCATCAAGAGGCTTTTTAGTTCCTCTTCACTTTCTGCCATAAGGGTGGTGTCATCTGCATATCTGAGGTTATTGATATTTCTCCGGCAATCTTGATTCCAGCTTGTGCTTCTTCCACCCCAGCGTTTCTCATGATGTACTCTGCATATAAATGAAATAAGCAGGAATGGAAATCAACATCATTACATCCTACTGGATTTTAAAATTCATCCTGGTGAGCTGTCCTACAGAAAGTAAACAGTATGCTTACTTAAGGTTTGGCATATGTAGATGTTTCCACCAAATCACTGACTTTGAAGTAAACCATAGTAAACATTTCTCCTGGGCTAACATGAGAAAGTGGAACCACTCAGTCAGAGCTGCTGCTGCTGCTAATAAGTTGCTTCAGTGTCCAACTCTTTGTGACCCCATGGACTGCAGCTCACCAGGCTCCTCCTTCCATGAGATTGTCCAGGCAAGAGTACTGGAATGGGTTGCCACTGCCTTCTCTGCAGTCAGAGCTAGTGAGCAACTTTTCTCTTCCCTAAGGTGTGTGTACTTATTTTTGACCTTTCTACACAGAATTAAACTATTTGATATTGTGTTTGCAGACTGCATTGAAGTAGCTGCTCTCAGATATTTACTAAAAACAAGTTAGAACTGTTATTTGAGATACAAGAAGTGTTACCTCACTTCAAGGATAATGCAATTTTATTTCACTGATTGATATTCAGAGAACTCAAACCACAATTGAAGTTAACCAGTCAGAAACCAGCAAAGATATGGTCACTAAAAGATCATTCACGGAATCCTATGTTAATACCATTTATCAGAACTTAGTAACCAAAAGGATGTGCAAAGTATAAACAGTATAGATTAATTGAAAACATAAACTACACATAATAACACCCAGCATATACATGCCCGTAAGTAGAAAAGAATATGAGAACATAATGCAAAAGGAGAATTGCCTGTTATTTTGGATGAATGGAATCTATCTAGGGTATGAGTTTTGCCTAGAATCTCACCTGCCCTCAGACATCTCTGAGTGAGCCATTACCTGGTTGCAACATGGAAATGTTAAGCCATTGGTCCACAGGACTACTCTCAGAACTGTCCAATGTTAAAATCAGGTCACTGGAATTCTTCTTTACATGCCACCCAAGAGTCCCCACTCTAGACTCTGTAAAATTCTAATGCTTCATGTTTTATTTTAGTTAATGATTATATTTTATGTCTTGACTGTTTTACTAGATTATAACCTCATCAAAGAAAACAATAATATTTTAAAATATTTTAAAATTCATTGTGTCCCACACAGTATCTGACCTGGCCCCACTGATTGACGAGCAGTCATAGATCATGATAGGCAGTCAAAGGAAAAAGAGGCCATATTTCAAAGCACATTTATATTCATGATCTGACCTTTAGATTCTCAGAGTTTCAGAAATGATTTTTTTGATAAGATAAAATTATTTTTACATGTAGTAAATCTGATAAGACTGACATTTTGAAATAAACAGAATTTTTTACACAGCAGAAAAACATCTAAATCTTTAAACAGAAATTCAACTCCTGCCTGGTCATCATGGAGCAACAGTGAAGAAACAATTCTTTTACTGTAAATAAACTTAAAAGTGGAAAAACATATGAAACTATTCTTTTAGTCACTGGAAAGCAGATAGCACAGACTTGTGCTGAAAATAGAAGCCCTTGGCTTTCTGCTTGTGGACAGTTTCAGGACTAAACAATGGAGAAGGGCAATTCAGAAAGAGACTGCCATTGGTCTCAATATAGGAGATAGAGATTGAAGTTCAATGAGTCTCAAATTGGTTGGGGAAACGGACTGTAAATACCAAAGGAGAAAGTTATGCAGAGAAAGAGGTCCAGATATGCATAACATTTTTATCATCCTGATACCAAAATCAGCATAGACATTAAAAACAAACAAACAACAAAAAAAAAAACTGTAGACCATATCCTCATGCATGTGACCTCAAAAACTCTTAACAATTTACAGTAAATAAAATCCAATAACATATATGAAGGATAACATATGAGGTTTACCCTGAAAATGCAAAGATGATCAAGACTTAAGATCCACAAATGGATCTTACCTGGGGAATTTGTAAAGACTGGAAGAGGTAACTCCTTTGAATGCAAAGACAGAAACACAAGACTTCAAGGAACATAAAAAATAAAGGAAACATAACTCCATCAAAGGAACACAATACATCTTTTTCAAAAGTGGTATTGAAACAATGGGTAACCATATAGGAAAAAATAAATCTCAATTCTTACCTACATCTAAAAAAAAAAAAAAAACCCTTAAAATGAATCTTAGACTCAAGTGTAAAAACTAAAGTTATAAAATTCTACAAGAAACTATAAGAGAAAGCTGTGTGATCTTGGGCTAAGAAAAGAATTCCTTAGTCACACACACACACACACACACACACACACACACACAAATGAACCATAAAAGAATTAAACCTAATCAGAATTTTAAATTACTGCTTTCTCAAAGACACTATTAGAAAAAAAAAAAAAAAGGAAGGCACAATCTGGGAGAAGATATTTACAATAGATAGTAATGCGAAGGAGATCCAATTTAAAAAACAGGTAAATGGTACTGGTCTTAGTTTCTCGGTCGTGTCCAACTCTTTGTGACCCCATGGAATGTAGCCTGCCAGGTTCCTCTGTCCGTGGGGATTCTCCAGGCAAGAATACAGGAGTGGGTAGACTATCCCTTCTCCAGAAATGATTTGAACATACACTTCACCAAAAAAGAATATTCAAATAACTAATAAGCAGACAAAAATTTACTCAACATCATTAATTATCAGAGAAATCAAATGTAAACAGCAATTATATAACATTATACACTCATATTCAAATGTCTAAAGTTTAAAAGACTGTTGTCCAACAGGTACAATGTTTCAGTTATAAGATAAATAAGTACTAGGAAAGTAATATATGGCATGATAAAATACAAAATTTGTCGAAAGTAAATCCAAACAGTTCTCATCACAAAGGAAAAAATGTATTTCTTTATTTTTGTATCTATATGAGGTGACGATATTCACTAAACTTGTGATAACTGATCAATTAATTATTTTAAAAACAAAATTAAAAAGACTATTGTCTTTGCAGTAAAGCAACTGGAAGTCATACATGACTGGTGGGAATATGAAAAGACCACATCTCTGGGAAAATTTGACTTTTCAAAAAACTTAAACATATAGTTACTATATGGTCCAGCTATTCAAAGAAGATATTTACCCAAGAAAATGGAAAACATATATGCATATTCATACATTTCATGGCAACTTTCTCATTAGTCAAAAACTAGGAGTAATAAGAATGCCTATCAAGAGGCAAGTGGAAATGAGTTTGTATCATACTACTCCAAGGAGTAAAAGAAAGACTAAGACAGTAAAGTGGCTGAATCCAAAAACAACACCAAATGAAAGAAACCAGATACATAAAAGTATAAGCCATATGATACTATTTCTGTGAACCTCTAGAAAATATAAAATGACAGAAAGCTTATCAATGGCTACGTGGGACCCAAAAGTAATAGAAATGTTGAGGTAACAGAAATATTATGTATATCGATTTTAGTGATGGGAACTGAACTGAACACAGATACATACATTCATCAAACCACATAAAAATACATTTAAAATCCCATCCTTTCTGCTCTTTCTTTGGCCATCACAATCAAATACGACCACATCTGGGGAGCCTTATAGAGCTTGCTTTTGATCTGGACATTTATGATATTGGGTCACTGGGGGTCAGACACGACTGAGCGACTTTCACGCATTGGAGAAGGAAATGGCAGCCCACTCCAGTATTCTTGCCTGGAGAATCCCAGGGATGGGGGAGCCTGGTGGGCTGCTGTCTATGGGGTCACACAGAGTCAGACACGACTGAAGTGACTTAGCAGCAGCAGCAGCAGCAGTATAATGTAAAAGATACCATTGCAAATGGAAGCATGCACAAACTGTATACAAGGGTTTGTTAATAGGCTATGCTGCCATGGAAAAGTCTATATACTTTCTCAATGTTGGCTTCAGGTTCTAAGTTCAGGTTGTTTTTTAAACTGCCTGATTATCAGTGTATAAAAATGGCCTATTAGAATTCTATTTTGGCAATTTTCCTGGGTAATTCTGTGAATGTTTACCCCATATATATTTGAGATTATATTAGTGGATGTATTCAAGTTTCAGAACTTGGCAATTTCATGACAAATTTTTCCTTTTATTATTAAATGATAATTAATTATCCCTAAGCAATAATTTGTCTTTGAAGTCTATCCATTTTAATAATATTGCTAACAAAACTTTTTTTGATTGGAGCTTTTTAAATATATATTTTCCATTTCTTACTTTTCAACTTTTTGATATTTCTGTATCATAGGGATGTCTCCTAAGATTAGCTGATAGCTGAATTTAATTTTTGCTTTTGTATTGAATAGTAAGTCTCTCTCTCAGTAAGAGGTTCTCATCAGTGAATTTCCTTATATTTAGTTATTGTGATTACTGATACATTTAATTTTCATTTTTTATGGCTCATTTTTATTAGTTTTGAGCTTTGATATTCAGTTTTTAACATTTATCTCTAGTTATATTTGTAATAAGACTGCAATTTTTCATTTGAAACTCTTGCAAAGACTTTTCTAAAAAAATTATCAAAGGAGGGGAGAAGAGCCACTGGCTCATGTCTATTTCTTAATTGAAATGATCATTCCTTCCCTCAATAAGATGATATATTTGAGAATTCTGGAGTTGGGAAGAGTCTTATAAAGGTGGGCCAATCCATTCTGAAGGAGATCAGCCCTGGGATTTCTTTGGAAGGAATGATGCTAAAGCTGAAACTCCAGTACTTTGGCCACCTCATGCAAAGAGTTGACTCATTGGAAAAGACTCTGATGCTGGGAGGGATTGGGGGAAGCAGGAGAAGGGGACGACCGAGGATGAGATGGCTGGATGGCATCACTGACTCCATGGACGTGAGTCTGAGTGAACTCTGGAAGTTGGTGATGGACAGGGAGGCCTGGCATGCTGCGACTCATGGGGTCTCAAAGAGTCGGACATGACTGAGCGACTGAACTGAACTGAATCCATTGTACACATGAAAATAGAAGCCTGGAGGGTTTAGATATGTTGTTCAAGGTCACAAAGTGAGTTCATAATTATGATATCACTGAACAGAATTTTAGTAACTCTTTGTCTAGTGTTCTTTCCATGCTGTCCTTTTAGATTTATGTTGTACGGGCTGTTGAATATCATCATCTCTACAATCAGTAGTAGCACATGTCTTCTTCATAAGGAGCTTGTAAGTTGAATCAATTCTGAGCTATGCATATTAAATTAAGAAGCATGCAAAGCAGATGGTAAAATGCAAATGGATTAGAGCTCCAAGGTTATACAGATTTAAATAATTTGAAAAGTGATAGTCTGTTTTAAGTCTCTTCAGCAACTTTGAAAACAATAGGCTCAACCATAATGGGAAATATGAAATATTTTCTATTTTGCAGTTGTACTTTGTAAAAAATGTTTTATTTCAATACCCTAATTTATTATTTCTCATTTAGGTCTACCCTGCAGCAATATTTTTCTACAAGCTTTACCTTCCCTTTGAGTATTCAGATTTTTCTGTCATTTATTTTCCCTCAAAGGCATTAAACTGCTTTTCAGATCTTATTTCATTTTCTTTGTTACTTTTCCAGATACCTAAAATTTTAAAATATTATTTCCAGTTAATCCCATATGGAACACAAAATGAAGAGCCTGTATAGAGAATAATTACTCTGTATTTCAAAATGCAGAACTGCTGGCATAAGTTAGATGATGGAAAATTATAGCATCAGATCTCACACTCTTGACAATGGAAACATGGCAGTCATACTTGGAAAAAGCTTATTGTTTCTCTACATGTGAAAAAAAGAAACATAAAAAAATCCAACTTTAAATCACAGTTCAATTTCCAGGTTCTCTTCTTAAAATATACATTGCCAATCCCCCCCTGATTCCCGTTGCCCCAACTCAATTCAGCAGGTTTTACAAAAACCAGCCTTTGAGATTTCAGTCTAGGGCTACATTCTGAGCATGCGCTTTAGCAGATAAACCAATTAGGCCTTTTTTTCTGACAGCAGCCAACGTCGTGGGGCCCTTGTTGAAATTTCTGTCACATTTTGTATTTATGAAAATGAACTATGTCCTTGGGAATTCCAAAAGGCTCTGAAGCACAGGCCTGAGGAGGGCACCAGAGGGAGGCAGTCAGAGTGTATTGCTGTGAAGTTCTGATAGGGGTATTTGGATTCTAATGATAGTGATGATTCTCTATGGTAGGAAGTTACGAAGAATCAGAATCAGAACAAAACCTCATGAATCCTCCAACGTAGGAAAAAAAAAAAATCTGATTTTGATTAAATTTACCTGCACTGCCAGTTAATTCTGAGAAAAGATAGGTTTGAAATCTTATAGTCTTTATTTTTTACAGAGACACATTTAAACTTGAGAAAAGGCAAACACGAGTGATCCACAGTCTTTTGGGCACAGGTGACACTGAGTCCACCTCATGTCTGCTTGGCTGCTCTCCCAGATGGCTCTTCACATCAGAGGACCAAAGTATTGGAGCTTCAGCTTCAGCATCAGTCCTTTCAATGAATTTTCAAGGTTGATTGACTAGTTTGATTGCCTTGCAGTCCAAGGGACTCTCAAGAGTCTCCACCAACATTACAATTTGAAAGCATCATCCTTCAGTGCCTAGCTTTTTTTATGGTCCAACTCTCATATCCATATATGACTACTGGAAAAACCAGTTTTAACTCTACAGATTTTGGTCAGCAAAGTGATTCCACTGCTTTTTAACATGCTGTCTATTTTTGTCATAGCTTTCCTTCCAAGGAGCAAGTGTCTTTTCATTTCATGGCTGCAGTCACCATCCACAGTGATTCTGGAGCCCAAGAAAATAAAATCTATCATTGCTTCCACTTTTTTCCCTTCTATTTCCTGTGAAGTGATGGGCTGGATACCATGAGATCATACTTTTTAATGTTAATATTCAAACCAATTTTTTCATTTTACTTTTTCACCCTCATCAAGAGGTTCTTTAGTTCTTCTTCACTGTCTGCCATTAGAATAGTATCATCTGCATGTCTGGGTTTACTGATATTTCTCCCTGCAAACTTGATTCCATCTTGTGCTTCATCCAGTATGGCATTTCACATAATGTACTCTCCATATAAGTTAAATAAGCAGGGTGACAATATACAGCCTTGACATACTCCTTTCCCAATTTTGAACCAGTCTGTTGTTCCATATCTAGTTCTTACTGTTGCTTCTTGACCCACATATGGGTTTCTCAGGAGATAGATAAGGCAGTCTGGTATCCCATCTGTTTAAGTATTTTCCACAGTTCGTTGTGATCCACAAAGTCAAAGTGTTTAGTGTAATCAATGAAGCAGAAGTAGATGTTTTACTGGAAATTCCTTGCTTTCTCCATGATCCAACAAATGTTGGCAATTTGATCTCTGGTTCCTCTGCCTTTTCTAAAACCAGCTTGAACATCTGGAAGTTTTGGTTCACATCCTGCTGAAGCCTAGCTTAAAGGATTTGAGCATAAACTTGCTAGCATGTGAAATGAGCACAATTATATGGTACTGTAACATTCTTAGGCATTGCCCTTCTTTGGGATTAGAATGAAAACTGAGCTTTTCCATTCCAATAACCATTGCTGAGTTTTCCAAATTTGCTGACATATTGAGTGCAGCACTTTACTGGTATCATCTTTTAGGATTTGAAATAGCTCAGTTGGAATTCCATCACCTCCACTAGCTTTGTTCATAGTAATGTTCCCTAAGTCCCACTTGACTTCACACTCCAGGATGTCTGGCTCTAGGTAAGTGACTACAACATTCTGGCTATCCAGGTTATTAAAAATTTTTTTGCATAGTTCTGTGTATTCTTGCCACTTCTTCTTAATCTCTTCTGCCTCTGTTAGATCCTTACCATTTCTGTCCTTTATCATACCCATTCTTGCATGAAATATTCCCTTAGTATCTCCATTTTTCTTAAAGAGGTCTCTAGTCTTTCCCATTCTACTATTTTCCTCTATTTCTTTGCATTGCTCACTTAAGAAAGCCTTATCTCTCTGCTATTCTCTGGAACTCTGCATTCAATTGGGTATGTTTTTCCCTTTCTCCTTTGCTTTTCATTTCTCTTCTTTATTTTATATTCATTCCTTTAACAGTTTCCTTCATAAAAAAAAAAATAAAACTACTGCCTGCTCTCTTTCCAAACATGTGCACGTGCGCGGGCGCACACACACACACACAGAGTGTTTAAAAATAATCTGAGAATGAGTTCCAAGGCTTTGCTTCATTGAGGTCTCATCTAAATGGCAGTTTCTTCTTTGCCCTTTCAGCATAAGCTAGAGCTTCACCAGAAAGATTTCTTTTAATATGCTTAGTGTCTGTGTCTTGAATCTCTGTGTTCCCTGGTTAGACTTGTGTTCAGTAGATGTGACTCTTTATTTGGCTCATCTCACCTAGTTTTCCACATTCTCTGATAACATTCACTTGTTGTCTTAGGCTTGCATTGGATGCTGAGCCAAACTAGGAGAGAAAGCACATATTTCAATAAGGACTCTCCACCTTATTTCCATGGAATGTGACATGGAATTGTCATGTTTTATATTGTAGAATTTGCCAGGCCAGTGATAATTGCTCACCTTTGTATGTGACCTGATTTTTCCTACCTTAGAAGTTTTTAAAAGATATTTCCTTTGTCACCATTATTTTGAAATTTCACAACTATATCCTTTGATGTGAGTATTTTCCCATTCATTGGGCTGGGGCACACAGTGGACATTTTCATTTTGAAAATCGATGTCTGTTGATATCTTTTTATACCAGTTTCCTATTCATTTACACATTCTGTAATTTCTCTGTGCTTTCTAATAGTTTATTACTGCTGTATTCTTTCATTATATATAACATCCTTTTCTTTTTAATGGATATAACATTTTCCCTTATTAAGATGACTATGAAATATATTTATTATTCATTTTCATCTTTCTAAATATCAAAAATTTTATTAGAATATACCTCACAAAGGCTTTAATTGTTCTAGTTATAAATAAAACTGAAAAAGTTAAAGCTTAAAACCTTCGTTTTATGAATGTTGAGACTATAGCAATATGTAATTAAATGAAATTTATTGAAGTTGTTCAAAGGACTGTGGAAAATCTTGTTTCTGGCATGTGATGGTCCAGCTTTGGAAGTGCAGTGAGAACAAAGAACAAAACTAATCTATTATATGTTTTGCTTCTGCCAAATCATGGATCATTCTGAAAGAGCCAATTGCCTTTTTATTCCCAGTCCATGAAAGTCAGGAAGAATTGACATGTCTTAATCACTATCAGTGTTTGAATGAAAACACAGAAAAAACTCACAACTCCATATAGCTTTTTAAAATAATAGGAGAAAAAAGGAATGACCTTAGTCAATTAGAAATCATCCAAAGACCAAAGAAATTTTAAGTAAAATCAGTCCTTGAGGATAAAACCAAATTAAAAACTTCTTAATGGCACAAAGATTCTTAGACATGGAACGGAAAATAATAATGAGTTATCATTGGATTAATAGCAAAATATCTTCTCTATTAACAAAATCATACTACACTACAACTGAATAAGATGATATGAAAATCCAGTCATAAATAAATGTTCATCTGAGAGTGACAATATAGAACAATTAGTCCAAATCATTTTATAGAAAAGCAACTGAGATCAAATAAAAGAAGGAATGCATTCAACTCCCAACAAATAGTTAATGGCCCATGCAACAAGTATGTTGTTGTTCCATAATCAAGCTCTTTAGTCTTTTTATTTTTACAAACTCCAGTGTTTTTTTTTTCACTATGATAATTGGTCTTATAATTTAATATCTAATTCATGTACAATTAAACTCTCTAGATGAGAAATAATTGGCAAATCCTAGTTATGCCCCATATAATTTAATATTTATTACAACGTAGTTTCAAAAAAGAGAAAGGATTCTAAATTCATATGTTTTAAATGAAACATCATTTAAAGTAGAACATGAAGTAGTAGAGAAATGGACAAAAAAAGAAAGAGTTTTCAAAAGCAGAAAGCCAAATATTTGTGGGGTAATTAGAGGAATTCAGGTTGTAAAATCTAGAGAGAGAATGTTAAGGAGTGACTTTCTATGGTTAAATGACAGATCTATTATCCACCATTTTCACTAAGGTAAAATATAGTTATATCAAGGTGAATACAGATGTAACCAAGAAGTAGTTCCTAAGTACAGAAAGATTTATGTCTGGCCCAGACTCTAGTTAGTGAAATAAGAGGGTTATTATAGATGAAGCCCTAGAGTTTGGGGGGAAATAGACTGTTATCATCCTACTCTTACTTGAAATTTGCTGGTTAGAGGTTTAGGAACTAAACCAAGTGACCAACCTGATGTCATAATATCACCAAGCAAGCTGTGTTTCCCAGTAAGAAAAGAACATGTTCAATTTTTCCCAATTAAAGTCTTAGTATAATGATTAAGCCCACAGACTCAGGGGCCAGAGTACCTGGGTTCAAAAACCAAGCTTCTTCACTGGTTACATAAATTTAGACAAATTACTTTAAGGTGACTTGGCTCTTCTCATAGGTAAAAGGAAGAGATTTTGTTACCTGTTATTTTTTAACAATTGTTAAGAGACTGCTTAGGAAATAGCAATTATTATTATCTTCCACATATCTGAACTCATGTCATCTAACATATCTCAATATTACCTTAAAAACAATTGTTGAAAATATCAAAAATAAAGACTTTAAAATTACCTATTAAGAGTATCACAAGCTTATTTTAGGGACTTCCCTGGTGGCTCAGACAGTAAAGTGTCTGTCTACAATGCGGGAGACCCGAGTTCGATCCCTGGGTTGGGAAGATCCCCTGGAGAAGGAAATGGCAATCCACTCCAGGACTATTGCCTGGAAAATCCCATGGACGGAGGAGCCTGGTGGGGGGCAGTCCATAGGGTCGCAAAGAGTCAGACACGGCTGAGCGACATCAATTTAATTCAAAGCTTATTTTAAGAGGGGGAAATGTAGCTAAAGTTACTTAACAGTATTGAATACATCCAAATGACACATCAACTGGGTAGTGATAAGTACTTTAACTAAATTCTAATCAAGAGGTTATCGAGTTAGTGAAATTTTGAAATCTCACAATTGATATTTGTCTGCTCTGAGTAATGTTGGGTTCTATTCACATGAACATGAACACTGGAGAGGCAGATTTCCAGTGTTTTTTATTAGAAAACATGAGGCAAGACCATACCATAAAGTTCTACAAATACTCATAGTATATAGTCTCAAGGTAAAACTTGTCTCCTAATAGCTGAGTCTATTGGCTGCCAAATGAACTCTCAGTTGAAACAATGGAAAAAGCACAACAAATCTAGAATTTAGACACAAATGAGAGAACATCTAGCAAAATGACTTGGTAGCTAAACTCACAATAATGAAATGCAAAAGTCTTACGTTTATTTATGGCAAGCATCTCAGTCAAGACTTTATACGTATGGTGAAATGACCACAGAGCAAGGAAAGGAGATAGCAGAGTCTCAGCTGGTAAGATATGCCATACAGTCAGTTCTGTGATAATGAGACATATATGCTTCTGAAACACTTTGTTCAGAGAATTTCTTCACTAAAAGACTACCGAGTCTATGCAAAAAAAAAAAAAAGAACCTAATGAATTTGGGATTCCCTAATTGTCCAGCGGCTCAGACTCTATGCTCCCAATGTAGGGAACCCATGATTGACCCATTGTCAGGCAACTAGATCCCACATGCCATAGCTAAAATACCTCCCTTGCCATAACTAAGATCTGGTTCAGCTGAATCAATATATTTTTTAAAAAAAGAATCTAATAAATTCGGTAGAACAGTTATACATAAGTTGCATAGTTTAAAACTATATACATAAACAGATATTTTACCTTAGAAAGGACTGAAGTTGTCTTGTGTACAGACAAAACAGAGAGGTTGCAGTTTGTGTGTGATTGTGAAGAGGTAGAAGAAGAATTAACAGAAGTCATAGGGAAGGCTGTAGTACCAGATCCAGCTGGGTGTGGCACAGTATATGCATGAACTGAGGCAGCTGGGAGACATCAGACATGTGTGTGTGTGTGTGTGTGTGTGTGTGTGTGTGCGCGTATGTGCGTGAATTTCAGGTATTCTTACCCAAACCAGTTCAACTGAGAATATGCTTCTTCATTCATCTAGTATTTCTCACAGATATAATCATGCATAAGCAAATGTAAAATTTGCATTATGCTCAAAATGTTCCCTAAAACATCAATTGCCTGGGGATAAATTGGTACTCAAAACAGGGGATATGTATATGTATATGACAACTCAATCATTGTTATAAAGACTTTTGAGACTGGGAATAAGATTGCCAGAAAAACAAAATAATTAACATTGAACTTTCTAGGACTGAAGAGGTTTTGAATAAATTTACTAATTTAAAATAGAAAGGTTAGCACCTGGAATAAAAATCTTCCTTTCTGAATTTTTTCCTACTTCCTTGCCTTTTGATGATGAATTATATGATTTCCTAATATATCTCCAAATTACCTCTTTTCTACTCTTTTCCTTAACATGACTTTTCCTTCTCCCTCTTCATCACCTTGAATTATTTTTTAAAGTGTTTTTAACATAATATTTATGATTTTCATTCTTCTAAACAGAATATTAACTTCAAGTATGAGAAGAAAAAAAAATTAAGTATCTTATTTTGAGATGAATAGGGGAGAGGTAGAGATTGGTAAAAGGTATAGGTGGGATTTGAATTATTTCTAGAGATGCATTTCCATTCTCATGAAGACTCATTTGTAAGACAAGCACACTTTTTAAAAATGCTTTTAAAAAATCAGGTTGCAACTAAATGATATCAAGAGCCTGAATCACCCATCTAACTATATTATAATACATTTATTTCTTTATACGAGGGAGAAAGATATAAAAATATATCAGGGAGAAAGATATCTCCTCTCCATGAGGAGATACCCCACTTCCAAGGTCAGGAGTGGAGGCTGCACTTCTCTGGAGGCCAGAGAAACCCCAGTAAGACTGCAGGGACAAGAGTGGTTGTGAGGAGATACCCCATGTCCAAGGGCAAAGGAGAAGCCCCGGAAAAATGGTAGGAAGGGTGAATTTGCGTTTAGAATGAAACCCCATTCACACCATAGGCTCTCAGAGGGCTCAAACAAACCTTCTGTGCACCAGGACCCAAGGACCCCACAGAGACTGAGACAGAACTGTGTTTGAGCATCTCCTGTGGAGGTACCGCTCAGCAGTGGACTGCTGCAGGGACAGAGGCTCTGGGTGCAGAAGACTTGGTTATGGCATAAGCCCTCTTGGAGGAGGGCACCATTAACCCCACCAGAGAGCGGCCAGAACTTACAGAGGACTGGGAAATAGACTCTTGGAGGGCACAAACAGAACCTTGAGTGCACCAGGACTCAGGAGAAAGGAGCAGTGACCTCACAAAAGACTGACCCAGACTTCCCTGCGAGTGTCCAGTAGTCTCCAGCAGGGGTGTGGGTCAGTGGTGGCCTGCTGAGGGGTTGGGGCACTGACTGTAGCAGTACATGCATGGGATCTTTTGAAGGCAGTCACCATTACCTTCCTTACCTCCACCAGAGTCTCAGTTCAGTTCAGTCGCTCAGTCGTGTCTGACTCTTTAAGACCCCATGAATCGCAGCACGCCAGGCCTCCCTGTCCATCACCAATTCCCGGAGTTCACTCGGACTCACGTCCATCGAGTCAGTGATGCCATCCAGCCATCTCATCCTCGGTCGTCCCCTTCTCCTGCTTCCCCCAATCCCTCCCAGCATCAGAGGCTTTTCCAATGAGTCAACTCTTCGCATGAGGTGGCCAAAGTACTGGAGTTTCAGCTTTAGCATCATTCCTTCCAAAGAAATCCCAGGGCTGATCTCCTTCAGAATGGACTGGTTGGATCTCCTTGCAGTCCAAGGGACTCTCTAGAGTCTTCTCCAACACCACAATTCAAAGCATCAATTCTTTGGCACTCAGCCTTCTTCACAGTCCAACTCTCACATCCATACATGACTACTGGAAAAACTATAGCCTTGACTAGATGGATCTTTGTTGGCAAAGTAATGTCTCTGCTTGTCAACATGCTATCTAGGTTGGTCATAACTTTTCTTCCAAGGAGTAACTGTCTTTTAATTTCATGGCTGCAATCACCATCTGCAGTGATTTTGGAGCCCCTAAAAATAAAGTCTGACACTGTTTCCACTGTTTCCCCATCTATTTCCAATGAAGTGATGGGACCAGATGCCATGATCTTCGTTTTCTGAATGTTGAGCTTTAAGCCAACTCTTTTCACTCTCCTCTTTCACTTTCATCAAGAGGCCTTTTAGTTCCTCTTCACTTTCTGCCATAAGGGTGGTGTCATCTGCATATCTGAGGTTATTGATATTTCTCCTGGAAATCTTGATTCCAGCTTGTGCTTCATACAGCCTAGCGTTTCTCATGATGTACTCCGCATATAAGTTAAATAAGCAGGGTGACAACATACAGCCTTGACGTACTCCTTTTCCTATTTGGAATCAGTCTGTTGTTCCATGTCCAGTTCTAACTGTTGCTTCCAGACCTGCATACAGATTTCTCAAGAGGCAGGTCAGGTGGTTTGGTGTTCCCATCTCTTTCAGAATTTTCCATAGTTTATTGTGATCCACACAGTCAAAGGCTTTGGCATAGTCAAGAAAGCAGAAATAGATGTTTTTCTGGAACTCTCTTGCTTTTTCTATGATCCAGCAGATGTTAGCAATTTGATGTCTGGTTCCTCTGCCTTTTCTAAATCCAGCTTGAACTTCTGGAAGTTCATTGTTTATGTATTATTGAAGCCTGGCTTGGATAATTTTGAGCATTACTTTGCTAGCATGTGAGATGAGTACAATTGTGCAATAGTTTGAGCATTCCTTGGCATTGCCTCTGTTTGGGATTGGAATGAAAACTGCCCTTTTCCAGTCCTGTGGCCACAGCTGAGTTTTCCAAATTTGTTGGCATATTGAGTGCAACACTTTTATAGCATCATCTTTTAGGATTTGAAATAGCTCAACTGGAATTCCATTACCTTCACTAGCTTTGTTTGTAGTGAGCATGGTAACTATAATTAATAACATGGTGTTGTATACTTGAAACTTCCTGAAAATAAATATTAAATACTCGTATATACACAAGCCCATCAAAAAAAAATTAGCTATGTGAGGTGATGGTTATGTGTTATCTAGATTTTAATAATAATTCTACACATATATACAATTGTATATGTATATCAAACCCTGATTGCTCAGTGGTAAAGAATCTACCTGCCAATGCAGGCGACATGGGTTTGATCCCTGGATCAGAAAGAGCCCCTGGAGAAAGAAATAGCAACCCATTCCAGTATTTTTGTCTGGGAAATCCCACTGAGAGAGGTGACTGGCAAGCTACAGACCATGGGGTCAGAAAAGATTTGGACATGACTTGCAACTGAACTACAAAAAGCAAACCATTACATTGTACATTTTCAATATATGCAATTTTCATTTATCAATTATTACTTAACAAAGTTGAAGAATCCCTTGGATGAAGCTTCCAGTTCATCATGTGATTTAGTTTCAGCTTATCATTTCTCCTGACTCCTCTGTTTACTTTTTAATTTCATTTTCATGTTTTTCTTTTTTAATTCCCAAGACTTCAAATTTTCTTTTTCACTGAGGGCTGTTATTTTTTTCTCTCACAGAGAACACTAAAAACAAGTATGTTAAAATTTCCTTCTTTTCCTATGTTGAACTTTTTTGTGTATGGTTATTTCCTAATTTTATTTCCTAATTTATTTCTTTCTGGTTCCCTTACATGCTGGGTAACTCTTATTGAATGTTTTAATGTTTAGAATAGCATATAAGAAACACTAAAAAACCCTGGCAGTGAAAAAATGTTCTTATTCAGGAGTCTGATCTCCAAAGGTTATACAGTGGGGCACAAGGCAGTACTTGGCTGGTTTAGCATTTTATAAGCCCATGAGAATATTTTGTTCACCCAAGAAGGGTAGGCTCCCCTTTCTTCGTGGTAAACATAAGTTATTGGAAATTTTCTCCATACCATCTCCGTAACTCTTGAAATCTCTTATGAGAATATGTAAATTAGAATGCCTTATTCATGCCCTCACCCCACCCTGAGGCCAAAATTAGGAAAATTTGGGAAAGATTAACAAATGGACAATGTCATTTGTTTTGCTTACCCAGCATCAGAACCCCTTTCTATGTTAGAAGTTTCGATCCAGTGAGCCTTAAGGAGGCAAAGGGTACATCCCTTTATAAAATTTGAGATGCTCATGATCTGCTTTTCTAGTTATCTGACCTAGGCTCTGCCAATCAAAATACATCCAGAGCTGATGCTCCAAAAGCAAAAACCTGTGTTCATGCTTGAGTGTCCTGGAACAGAATAGGCTCAGTGTCAAACCACTGTGTTGCCACCTGAATGAAGGAACAGAAGTTTCATGAGAAGACACTTCTGTGGCTTGGATTTTGTTGTTGCTCCTGGCAGTCCAGACATAGTTTAATTCTCCAGCCTTCCTGCAGTTCTGTGAGCCACTTGAGCCCTTATCTGCTTTACCCAGAGCAGGCATTTCTTGCTTACGGTTAAGAACCCAATTAATATAATTGACATGACTATGTCACAGCCTTTTAATTAATTACCAAGCAAACCTCATATAACTTCCTTTTCTAAAACTTATTACCTCTAAGGGAAAAAAAAAGTAGTTTGAGGAGCACTTATCTTTCCCCAGTAGCACTTTTTAGAAATCTTGCATTTCATCATCAGTTGAGCTTCCCTGATAGCTCAGTTGGTAAAGAATCTGCCTGCAATGCAGGAGACTGCAGTTCAATTTCTGGGTCAGGAAGATCTGCTGGCGAAGGGATAGGCTACCTACTCCAGCATTCTTGGGCTTCCCTTGTGGCTCAGCTGATAAAGAATCCACCTGCAATGTGGGAGACCTGGGTTTAATCCCTGGAGAATTCCATGGACTGTGTAGTCCATGGGGTCACAAAGAGTCAGACACGACTGAGCCACTTTCACTGATATCACGTGTTCCATTTCTTTAAAAAAAAAAAATGCATCCCCATTCTCATTTTTTGAAGGTTCCTGCCCAGTTTCTAAATTCCTTTGTATCTCATTTTCTTTTCTATATGTTTCAGTTAGCTTTGGGCTGGTAGGAAAAGTAAATCATGTATTTAGGAAGTCATATGGAACTGAAAGGCTTCCTTGGTAGCTCAGATGGTAAAGAATCCGCCTGCTATGCAACAGACCCAGGTTTGATCCCTGGGTCAGGAAGAACTCCTGGAGAAGGAAATAGCAACCCACTCCAGTATTCTTGCCTGGAGAATTCGAAAGTTAACTATTTTCTACAATTTCTTCCTGCTTCATTTTAAAAATAATAATGGCTATATCAGTGTATTTTAAATGTACCTATGTATGTCTATATGTCTGTATGTGTGTAATCTATAGGACATTTGAAGGGTTTCTAATTTAATGATGATGTTAGGAAATAAGCAGAGTTCTTGGTATCAAAACTACTGCACTTACATGCAAATCTTTATCATCTTCATTGATGTAGTTGGGTTCTTTTTACATGCATTCACTGTCAATCACCAGAGTAAACATTCTATCTCAATTTGTGCCTTAGCTCCTCCTCTGCTTTCAACTGAAATAATCTATAGGGTGTTTTATTATCTTTTGGTCTGTGTGTTTGCTTAAATACCTCTTTCAGATGAAATCACAAAGTTTACGATGCTGTCGGTTTACTGTGGTAAATTTGATATTTCCTGATTATCAGGTCCACAGTAAAATCATTACCTAGCTTTATTCAACATCATGGTCCATTTAACTTTTGGAATCGTGTGCTACCAAAAAGCTTGACTAAAACAATGTTTTGTAAACGAGACTCTACCTTGAATGTAGCTAAGTCCATTATAAGTGGATTTACTTAAAGCTGGTACAAAGAATCTATACTTGCTAATGCAAAGTTGTCAAGACAGAGCATATGCCCAATCATAATTCTTGTGAAATTGATGTTCTCCCTCTCCCCTGCCCCCAACAAAATCCTCTAAGTTATTTGTCCTGTTTTAATGTTCAATGTTTGTAGTGGGTTTTCCTACGACAGAGTACACCTGCATATATTTTTAAGAGCTGAATTGTCTGGTTACCTCAACATCACCCCCCGACAACATTGTCCTAAAGACATTCTCATTTCTGTTCCCTTTACCTTTGGTGCTTTTCTCCTGGTGAACTAATATTTCTCAGGCACTTTTTTCCAATTTATTTTAAACTTCTGACTCTACTCTCTGAATTTCCCTGCTTCTCTTTAAACTCAAATCAGGCTGTCAACACTACTTATTGAATGCCTGCTGTGAAAAGATACAAAAGGAATCAAAGCAACATATTCTATCCTTGAAGAAAGTAAAATCTACCGGGTGAGACAGAACACACATTCCTATTAGAAGGGTCTTAATAAAACATTCTCAAATAGCGTGAAATAAGCATGTATTAATTTAGTATAACCCTTATGTGAATTCTGAAAGAATGAATATTATTTAGTACAAAGCAAGATTGATTAAGACATTCCTTCAGGATCTGAGTTTTGAGTCTCAAGGCTTTCAGACATCATGCCTCCTTCTATAAGAAATATTGTACAATAGCCCTCATTGTCCTTAAATAAAAATTAATAAATGATAAATTCTACCAATACATATAATAATATAATACAGACGAGTCTGACGAGTGAGAATCCATGGGGTTGCAAAGAGTCAGACACAACTAAGAGACTAACACTTTCACTTTCACATATTTCAAAATATAAATCAAGCTCATGCACACAACAGGTGAGAATCAGATGCTGGTCCTAAATATGACAACTACAGATGTGTTAATGACTTGAACATCAGGAGAGGCATGCCTGTTTGAAGGGTGGTTTTCCAAAGTGGTGACCAACTCTTGGTCAAATTCCAAAGGAAAACAAATCTTCCCTTGGTTTATATTGTGGGTTATACTTATGTAAAAATTTAGTGTTTGTTTAGAACAGTACCAAAAAAAACACCTCATTTCTTCTATGTCAGAGTTAAATTCTGGTCTCAAATAATTAGAAACAGGCTTTTCATTGACATGAATTACCAGTGGCTATGCAAATATGGTGAGGATTGGGGGCAGTCCGTCACTGTGCAAGATTGTCCTCACATTGAAGGATGTGACAATGTGACAGCTCAGAGTGTGACAGCTGTCCAATCATGTGAGTGCTCAGCATCTCCACATCCTTCCAAAGCATCCCCTGGGAATGGTACTACTACTTGAGAATAACAAGAGATAGGAAGGGAACAGATCTTCAATCAGAAAAGGGCCATGCATTTCAATGCCTACTTTGTTCCATCGCATTGGTTTCTAAACCTTATTTGTGCCAAAACCATGTGGTGAAACTTCTGATTCTAGTTAACACACTTACCACAGACGTAGGTAGTGCTTACTATACCTGAAACTGTTACAGACCCTTTCCAAATGCTATCTTATTTAAGCTACTTTACAACAATTTAAGCTAGGCACTACCACTAGCAGATTACAGATTAGGAAACTGGGTCATCAAAAACTAGCTGATTTACCCAGAACACACAACTAAGATAAATAGAAGCCAAGATTCAAATATACTGATGTCTTGGTTTTAGGGTAACTGGTAAGCATTATGCAATGCAGTAGACATAATTCCACCTTTGATGATTTTGATGCAGTAAATCTGAAATAACAACAGAGAAACCTGTTGGCATTTGAATAAGACATTCACACTTAGTGAGAGGGCACTGATTGGTATTTGGAAACCACAGCAGTATACCACAACTCAGTTAGCAGTCACAGGAAGGAAACTTATCTGATTAGAGTCAAATCTTTGTGTCTGAGTATAAGGAGAAAAAAAGGAAGAACAGTAGGTGGAGGACTATTCATGTGGAACCTTGGAAGCCAAGCTAATATACATCACAGTTATAAAATGGCCAGTAGGGAACTATATATTATTCAATAGAATGAGATAGATTAAAAACATAGCATCAGTGGAAGAGAATGCATAGCATTAATCAGCATAATAATGTAAGAATAACACATTCAACACCATATTAAAAAGCAGGCACATTACTTTAGCACAAAGGCCCTTCTAGTCAAGGCTATGGTTTTTCCAGTAGTCAAGTATGGATGTGAGAGTTGGACTATAACGAAAGCTGAGCATGGAAGAATTGATGCTTTTGAACTGTGGTGTTGGGAAAGACTCTTGAGAGTCCCTTGGACTGCAAGGAGATTGAACCAGTCCATCCTGAAGGAAACCAGTCCTGAAAATTCATTGGAAGGACTGATGCTGAACCTGAAACTCCAATACTCTGGCCAGCTGATACAAAGAAGTGGTTTATTGGAAAAGACCGTGATGCTGGGAAAGACTGAAAGTGGGAGAAGGGGATGACAGATGATGAGATGGTTGGATGGCATCACCGACACAATGGACATGAGTTTGAGTAGGCTCTGGGAGTTGGTGATGGACAGGCAAACTGGCGAGCTGCAGTCCATGGGGTCACAAAGAGTTGGACACGACTGAGCGCCTGAACTGAACTGAACTAAACACATTCAATAACGTATCAGTTCAATCGCTCAGTCGAACCTGACTCTTTGTGACCCCATGGACTTCAGTACACCAGACTTCCCTCTTCATCACCAACTCTGGGAGCTTACTCAAATGCATGTCCATCTAGTTGGTGATGCCAGCCAACCATCTATTTCTCTGTCATCCCCTTCTCCCCTATGACTTCAATCTTTCCCAGCATCAGGGCCTTTTCAAATGAGTCAGTTCTTCGCATCAGGTGGCCAGAGTATTGGAGTTTCAGCTTCATCATCAGTCCTTCTAATGAATATTCCGGACTAGTTTCCTTTAGGATGGACTGGTTGGATAGCCTTGTTGTCCAAGGGACTCTCAAGAGTCTTCTCCAACACCACAGTTCAAAAGCATCAATTCTTCAGCACTCAGCTTTCTTTATAGTCCAACTTTCACATCCATACATGACTACTAGAAACCAAAGCTTTGGCTAGATGCACATTTATGCTAAAGTTATGTCTCTGCTTTTTAATATGCTGTCTAGGTTGGTCATAACTTTGCTTCCAAGGAGTAAGCGTCTTTTAACTTCATGGCTGCAGTATTCATCTGCAGTTTTTTGGAGCCCCCCCAAATAAAGTCTATCACTGTCTCCATTGTTTCCCCATCTATTTGCCATGAAGTCATAGGACCAGATGCCATGATCTTCGTTTTCTGAATGTTGAGCTTTAAGCCAACTTTTTCACTCTCCTCTTTCACTTTCATCAAGAGGCTCTTTGGTTATTCTTCACTTTGGCCCATAAATGTGGTGTCATCTGCATATTTGAGGTTATTTATATTTCTCCTGGCAATCTCAATTCCACCTTGTGCTTCATCCAGCCCAGCCTTTCTCATGATGTACTCTGCATAGAAGTTAAATAAGCAGGGTGACAATATACAGCCTTGACGTACTCCTTTTCCTATTTGGAACCAGTCTGTTGTTCCATGTCCAGTTCTAACTGTTGCTTCCTGACCTGTATACAGATTGATCAGGAGACAGGTCAGGTGGTCTGGTATTCCATCTCTTTCAGAATTTTCCACAAGTTATTGTGATCCACACAGTCAAAGGCTTTGGCATAGTCAAAAAAGCAGAAATAGTTGTTTTTCTGGAACTCTTGCTTTTTCCATGATCCAGCGGATGTTGGCAATTGGATGTCTGATTCCTCTGCCTTTTCTAAAACCAGCTTGAACATCAGGAAGTTCATGATTCACGTACTGTTGAAGCCTGCCTTGGAGAATTTTGAGCATCACTTTACTAGCATGTGAGATGAGTGCAGTTGTGCAGTAGTTCAAGCATTGTTTGGCATTGCCTTTCTTTGGGATTGGAATGAAAACTGACCTTTTCCAGTCCTGTGGCCACTGTTGAGTTTTCCAAGTTTGCTGGCATATTGAGTGCAGCACTTTCACAGCATCATCTTTCAGGATTTGAAATAGCTCAACTGAAATTCCATCATTTCCACTAGCTTTGTTCATAGTGATGCTTTCTAAGGCCTACTTGACTTCACATTCCAGGATGTCTGGCTCTAGGTGAGTGATCTCACCATCGTGATTATCTGAGTCATGAAGATCTTTTTTGTACAGTTCTTTTGTGTATTCTTGCCACTTCTTCTTAATTTCTTCTGCTTCTGTTAAGTCTATACCATTTCTCTCCTATATTGCACCTCTCTTTGCATGAAATGTTCCCTTGGTACCTCTAATGTTCTCTAAGAGATCTCTAGTTTTTCCATTTCTATTGTTTTCCTCTATTTCTTGGCATTGATCACTGAGGAAGGCTTTCTTATCTCTCCTTGCTATTCTTTGGAACTCTGCATTCAAATGGGTATATCTTTCCTTTTCTCCTTTGCCTTTAACTTCTCTTCTTTTCTCAGCTATTTGTAAGTCTTCCTGAGACAGCTATTTTTCCTTTTTGCATTTCTTTTTCTTGGGGATGGTCTTGATCACTCCCTTCTGAACAATGTCACAAACCTCCATCCATAGTTCTTCAGGCACTCTGTCTATCAGATCTAATCCCTTGAATCTGTTTGTGACTTCCACTGTATAATCATAAGGGATTTGATTTAGGTCATACCTGAATGGTCTAGTGGTTTACCCACTTTCTTAAATTTAAATCTCAAATTGGCAATGAGGAGTTCATGATCTGAGCCACAGTCAGCTCCCGGTCTTGTTTTCCCTGACTGTATAGAGCTTCTCCATCTTTGCCTGCAAAGAATATAATCAATCTGATTTTGGTATTTACCATCTGGTGATGTCCATGTGTAGAGTCTTATCTTGTGTTGTTGTAAGAGGGTGTTTGCTATGGCCAGTGTGTTCTCTTGGCAAAACTCTTATTAGCCTTTGTCCTGCGTCTTTCTATACTCCAAGGCCAAATTTGCCTGTTACTCCAGGTGTTTCTGGACTTCCTACTTTTGCATTCCAGTCCCTTATTATGAAAAGGACATCTTTTTGGTTGTTAATTCTAGAAGGGCTTGTAGGTCTTCATAGAACTGTTCAACTTCTTCAGGGTTACTGGTTGGGGCATAGACTTGGATTACTGTGATATTGAATGGTTTACCTTGGAAACAAACAGACATTATTCTGTCATTTTTGAGATTGCATCTAAGTACTGCATTTTGACTCTTTTGTTGACTATGATGGCTACTCCATTTCTTCTAAGGGATTCTTGCCCACAGTAGTAGATATAATGGTCATCTGAGTTAAATTCACCCATTCTAGTCCATTTTAGTTCACTGATTCCTACAATGTCAATGTTCACTCTTACCATCTCCCGTTTGACCACTTCTAATTTGCCCTGATTCATGGACCTAACATTCCAGGTTCCTATGCAATATTGTTCTTTACAGCATCAGACTTTACTCCCATCACCAGTCACATCCACAACTGGGTATTGTTCTTGCTTTGGCTCTGTGTCTTCATTCTTTCTGAAGTTACTTCTCCACTGATCTCCAGTAGCATATTGGGCAACTACCAACCTGGAGTGTTCATCTTTCAGTGTCCTATCTTTTTGCCTTTTCATACTATTTATGGGGTTCTCAAGGCAAGAATACTGAAGTGGTTTGCCATTCTCTTTTCCAGTGGACCACGTTTTGTCAGAACTCTCCACCATGACCCGTCTATCTTGGGTGGCCTTACACAGCATGGCTCATGGTTTCATTGAGTTAGACAAAACTGTAGTCCATGTGATCTGATTGGTTAGTTTTCTGTGATTGTGATTTTCAGTCTGTCTGCCCTCTGATGGAGAAGGATAAGAGGCTTATGGAAGCTTCCTGATGGGAGAGACTGACTGAGGGAGAAACTGGGTCTTGTTCTGATAAGCAGGGCCATGCTCAGTAAATCTTTAGTCTGCCTGCAATGCAAGAGACATAGGTTTGATTCCTGGGTTGAGAAGATCACCTGGAGAAGGGAAAGGCTACCCACTGCAGTATTCTGGACTGGGGAATTCCATAGACTGTACAGCCCATGGGGTTGTAAAGAGCTGGACATGACTGAGTGACTTTCAACAACATATAATGATAATAAATCTGAAGCTGGACAAAGCACATTAGAACATAAGTATTATGAGGGAAAAAAGTGATAGTATCATCTAACTAGCTGTAGAATAGCTTTCTATTATGAGCCTCTCAAACCAGTTACATGATTGTGGGGTCATAGATGGATAGGCTGGCTTCCCTGGTAGGTCAGCTGGTAAAGAATTCGCCCACAAGATGGGAGACCAACTCAGGGGTCCAATCCTGGAGTTGGGAAGATCCCTTGGAGGATGGTATGGCAACCCACTCCAGTATTCTTGCCTGGAGAATCTCAAGGGACAGAGGAGCCTGGTGGTCCATGGAGTCACAAAGAGTTGTATATGACGGAAAGATGATGCTGGGAAAGTGCTACACTCAATATAACAGCAAATTTGGAAAACTCAGCAGTGGCCACAGGACTGGAAAAGGTCAGTTTTCATTCCAATCCCAAAGAAAGGCAATGCCAAAGAATGCTCAAACTACTGCACAATTGCACTCATCTCACACACTAGTAAAGTAATGCTCAAAATTCTCCAAGCCAGGCTTCAGCAATACATGAACCGTGAACTTACTGATGTTCAAGCTGGTTTTAGAAAAGGCAGAAGAACCAGACATCCAATTGCCAACATCCGCTGGATCATGGAAAAAGCAAGAGAGTTCCAGAAAAACATCTATTTCTGCTTTTTTGACTATGCCAAAGCCTTTGACTGTGTGGATCACAATAAACTGTGGGGAATTCTGAAAGAGATGGGAATACCAGACCACCTGACCTGCCTCTTGAGAAACCTATATGCAGGTCAGGAAGCAACAGTTAGAACTGGACATGGAACAACAGACTGGTTCCAAATAGGAAAAGGAGTACATCAAGGCTGTATATTGTCACCCTGCTTATTTAACTTATATGCAGAGTACATCATGAGAAACGGTGGGCTGGGAGAAACACAAGCTGGAATCAAGATTGCCGGGAGAAATATAAATAACCTCAGATATGCAGATGACGCCACCCTTATGGCAGAAAGTGAAGAGGAACTAAAAAGCCTCTTGATGAAAGTGAAAGAGGAGAGTGAAAAAGTTGGCTTAAAGCTCAACATTCAGAAAATGAAGATCATGGCATCTGGTCCCATCACTTCATTGGAAATAGATGGGGAAACAGTGGAAACAGTGTCAGACTTCATTTTCTGGGCTCCAAAATCACTGCAGATGGTGATTGCAGCCATGAAATTAAAAGACGCTTACTCATTGGAAGAAAAGTTATGAGCAACCTAGATAGCATATTCAAAAGCAGAGACATTATTTTGCTGATTAAGGTCCGTCTAGTCAAGGCTATGGTTTTTCCAGTAGTCATGTATGGATATGAGAGTTAGACTGTGAAGAAGGCTGAGTGCAGAAGAATTGATGCTTTGAAATGTGGTGTTGGAGAAGACTCTTGAGAGTCCCTTGAACTGCAAGGAGCTCCAACCAGTCCATTCTGAAGGAGATCAACCCTGGGATTTCTTTGGAAGGAATGATGCTAAAGCTGAAACTGCAATACTTTGGCCACCTGATGTGAAGAGTTGACTCACTGGAAAAGACTTTGATGCTGGGAGGGATTGGGGGCAGAAGGAGAAGGGGACGACAGAGGATGAGATGGCTGGATGGCATCACTGACTCGATGGACGTGAGTCTGAGTGAACTCCGGGAGTTGGTGATGAACAGGGAGGCCTGGCATGCTGCGATTCATGGGGTCGCAAAGAGTCAGACACGACTGAGTGACTGAACTGAACTGAACTGAACGACTAAGCACAGCACAAATGGATAGGCACTGGGAGTTAAATAAAATTAGAGAGTATTAAAAGTGCAGACTTTGAGAGCATTAAAAGTGCAGACCGCAAACCCAAACACCTATAGTATCAGGCAGATGATGAAGCAGAACAATTCTCATACAACCGGGAGTAGTGGGGAGGGCGTCAAACTAGAATGTGCATGAAACACAGCTGTCACTCCACTGTAGGCAATTACTCAAATAATTATGCTAGTACAATATTAACAGATGAGACAGAAGATGAGATGGTTGGATGGCATCACCGACTCAATGGACATGAGTTTGAGTAACCTCCAGGAGTTGGCGATGGACAGGGAGGTCTGGCGTGCTGCAGTCCATGGTGTTGCAGAGTCAGACATGACTGAGAACTGATCTGAACTGAATATTAACAGATACATTCTTTCAAAGAGAGGCAAGACATTCAGAATTTTAATCAAAGAATTCACTTTTTACCAATATGCTCAAACGTATTTTGTGAGTTTTATCAATTAGTTTATGGAAACATGGATAGAGTGTAATTTTACATCTTTCCTAGATTTTATAATGTAACCAAAATGACAGATAGTGACTTTTAAAATATAGAGACTATTAAAGTATTGCTGGATGTTCCTTTACTAATTTCTTACCTATGCCAATAAAACTGGTGGTTCCACCTACAGTGACCCCTGCTCTCAGAATGACCGGTGGTAATAAACTACATGATCTGGGAGTTCCAGAGCCATGTTTCCCATTTATTAGACATGTTACACTCTCCAAATCACTTAAGCTTCTGTGCCTACTCTGTAAAGCAGCAGTGAAAGTGTTAGTCGCTCAGTCATGTCCAACTCTTTGTGACCCCATGGGCTGTAAATTGGATATTAATTCCTAACCCATATTTTTAAGTAGATTGCTATAAAAACCAAATGAAATAATGTATATTAAACCTGTAGAATCCTGTACAAAGGCAGTACAGTGGGAATATCACTAAACTGGAAATTAGGGGTTCTAGCCAATTAGTAGTTTTCTAAACTTGAAGTGAGAAGGTTGATCTAGAGCAATGATTTTTAATAGAAATGTCATGTGAGTCATGTATGTTACTTTAAATTGTCTAGAGCCCACAATGAAAAAGGGACAAATAAAACTAATTTTAATATAATTTATTTAACCCAATGTATCTAAAATATTACCAGGTCAATACAAAATCAATATGAAATTGTTATTGAGAGAGTGCACATATTTCTTCACAACAATCTTTAATGTGTATTTCACACTTACCGCATGTTTCCGTTCAAGTTAGTCACATTTCAGTGCTTGATGGTCACAGGTGGTAGTGACTACAGTCCTGCACAGCACAGATCCAGATAATGACTAAGGGGCTTCCCAGGAGGCTCAGTGGTAGAGAAGCCCCCTGCCAGTTCAGGAGACATTAGAGATGTGGGTTCAGTCCCTGGGTGGGAAAGAGCCCCTAGAGGAGGGCATGGCAATCCACTCCAGTATTCTTGCAGGGAGAATCCTGTGGACAGAGGAGCCTGGTGGGCTGTATTTCATAGGATGGCAAAGAGTTGGACACAACTGAGGTGACTTAGCAGCACCAAAGTTATCTTCCACTCTCAACTCTGATACCTGTCTCATTATTATAAAGGTAATTATACATCAATCTTTTTCACTGGCTAAAGTATAAAACTACATCATCATGAATTAAATATTCTTTAATCACAATAAACAGTGGAAAATTCTGAAAGAGATGGGAATACCAGACCACCTAACCTGCCTCCTGAGGAATCTGTATGCAGATCAGGAAGCAACAGTTAGAACTGGACATGGAACAACAGACTGGTTCCAAATAGGAAAAGGAGTACGTCAAGGCTGTGTATTGTCACCCTGCTTCTTTAACTTGTATGCAGAGTACATCATGAGAAACGCTGGACTGGAAGAAACACAAGCTGGAATCAAGATTGCCTGGAGAAATATAAATAACCTGATATGTAGATGACGCCACCCTTATGGCAGAAAGTGAAAAGGAGCTAAAAAGCCTCTTGATGAAAGTGAAAGTGGAGAGTGAAAAAGTTGGCTTAAAGCTCAACATTCAGAAAACGAAGATCATGGCATCTGGTCCCATCACTTCATGGCAAATAGATGGGGAAACAGTAGAAACAGTGTCAGATTTTATTTTTCTGGGCTCCAAAATCACTGCAGATGGTGACTGCAGCCATGAAATTAAAAGACGCTTACTCCTTAGAAGAAAAGTTATGACCAACGTAGATAGTATACTAAGGTCCATCTAGACAAGGCTATGGTTTTTCCTATGGTCATGTATGGATGTGAGAGTTGGACTGTGAAGAAAGCTGAGCGCCAAGGAATTGGTGCGTTTGAACTGTCGTGTTGGAGAAGACTCTTGAGGGTCCCTTGGACTGCAAGGAGCTCCAACCAGTCCATTCTGAAGGAGATCAGCCCTGGGATTTCTTTGGAAGGAATGATGCTAAAGCGGAAGCTCCAGTACTTTGGCCACCTGATGTGAAGAGTTGACTCATTGGAAAAGACTCTGATGCTGGGAGAGATTGGGGGCAGAAGGAGAAGGGGACGACCCAGGATGAGATGACTGGATGGCATCACTGAGTCGATGGACGTGAGTCTGAGTGAACTCCGGGAGTTGGTGATGGACAGGGAGGCCTGGCGTGCTGCGATTCATGGGGTCGCAAAGAGTCGAACACGACTGAGCGGCTGAACTGAACTGAACTGAACACTTTTTTTCAATTAGAAGTTTAAACAGTCTATCTAAGTCAGTCTTCTTTAATTCCAAAGTAAGAGAAGACCTTAAGAATAACATATATAAGCAATATCCTTAAAATTTGCATAACCAAAACTAAAATTTTATTAAATGGAAAACTTATTCAGCTCTTTCATTGAATAGAAGGGGCATACACAATTTCACTCATGTAAGCTGCTTGCTCTATTTGTTGTCAAATCAACTAAACACCAGACATATAATTAAATTTTGAAATCCTCAGTCTGTTCTAGGTGATAGCCACCACTGCACTTGCACAAAGAATTTGTTTGCTGTGGATAAACCTATCAATATGATGGGAAAGAAAACAAATGCTTGGGAAAACTTTCCAATATTTTTTTCAGATACACTGAACTATTGTCTTCTGTTTTAAACATCTCAGGGAATTTCTTACAATATATGGTGAGATCTCACCAGATTTCTTAGATAATAGAGCCTTAACCCTAAATGCAGGCAGGTAGTTAGTCATTAATTAAACACTTGAGCTTTTAGCCAGGAAAGTAAGATGGAACTCCCTGATGCCAGGAAGATATGGTTCCAGAGATTTCCCCTGGCCTTCTTTAGGGGAAATTCTTACATCTATACACATTATGTTATTAACAATGCTCTAAATTCAACACATCACACACAAAATGCTGAAGGACCACAGCATCGCACCAATCCAGAGGGCACTATTTACACTTTATTTCACTGAGCCCACTGCAAGAGGGGAATGGCTCAGTGTTTGCAACTTGACATCCTTAATGATCTGTGTTTCTCCTAAGAATATTTAAACATGTCTTAACTTGTGACTGATCAGCATAAGTTATTCAGTTTAGCCATATTTTCTTTCTGAAAATTCTCTAAGTACACGTTTATAACCACTTGTTTTGCATCTTCTATTTCTCCATCAGAGAGTCCTAACTCTTTCATTATTTAGTGAAGAAGCTCCTATTCATCATCCTCTACTGTTTATTATAAAACGACAATAAAGCATTATTTCTTCCCCTGCAGATGCTGTTTGAAATACAAATATCAGAAAAAATAGCTGGAGGTAAATTATCCATAAAGTGACACATCTTAGCTAATCATATATCTACAAACTTTAATATGCTGTTTCTATTACAATGAAGCAATCTTATAGAAATTTATTATGTGTATTCTTCCAAAGAAAACATATAGTTAATTTTAATTATCACTATTATTAGTATTATTAAAATCAGTATCATTTAATTATATGAATTACATATATTTTCTTTGCATATTTATAATAAAACATGATTCAAAGTTGAGATGTAAGTATTTGGGGTACAGTCTACCATCTATCTAAAAATCATAATTAATTTGAAGTTGAAAACCTCACCCAAAGTTATACAAGACAACGGCAATGGTAAAGAACTAGGTTGAATCTAAAATTTCCATTTAGGAACCCTTACTTCATAGAATGTGAAAATCCTTTAACCAAGGCTATGTATGTAGACCAGAAAGTGAAGGAGAAGACAAAGAACAGAAAAGATGCCTTACCTCATTCTTTTGCTCTAAATCTCCATTTGTCAATAGTGAATTCAAAACTGAGGCCAGTTTTATACTAATGTCTCTTTCCCCCTATTACTATTTTTAAGTAAAATATGATTTTACTGCCTTACCTACTACCCAACTCTAGTTTTCTTTCTTTTTTATTTTTGACACTGGAGAAAAATTAAATGCATATTATCAAGTGAAAGGAATCAATCTGAAAAGGCTGCATACTATACAATTTCAACTATATGATGTTATGGAAAAGGAAACATCATGGAGATATTGAAAAGATCATTGGTTGCCAGGTTTTCAAGGGACGTATGGATAAAAAAAAAAAGAAAACAGAACACAGTGGATGTGCCACTCGTGCTGGACGTAGATAGTGAGAGAACTTATGCATGTTGCAGACAGGGAGTGTATGGTAACTCTGAACTTTTCACTTCAATTTTGCAGTGAATCTGAAATTGTTCTAAAACACAAATTTTATAATTAAAAAAATATTGCTTCTCTTAGGATGTTACTCTTGTTCTGTAGTAATTAGTTTTGCAAATATTTAGGCCTCCTTTTTTGAAGTTGCAATAAAAATATATAGCAAGAAATTTTAACTAAAAAATAATCATGTCATCCTTTTGTATTACAGAAAGTTGAACACCAACATTTGCTTCTTACACTTCCTGAATTGCTTCTATTAGAAAAAACAAAGCATGCTGTATTTAAATGTTTATTCATTTATTTATATTTTCATCCAGCTTTGTTGTTGTTGTTTCTAGTTGTTAAGTTGTATCCAGTCGTTTGCAACCCCATGGACTGTAGCCCACAGGCTTCTCTCTGTCCATGGGATTTCCCAAGCAAGAATACTGGAGTAGGTAACCATTTTCTTCTCCAAGCAGTCTCCTGCATTGGCAGGCAATTTTTCTTTTTTACCACTGAGCCAGGTCACCAGCTTTACAGAGATATAATTGACATATGACATTGTTTAAATGTAAGGTGTTTAGTATAATGATATTTATATATGTATATAGTTCAAAATAATTACAACAATAAGGATAGTTTACACATTCATCACTTCACATATTAGCTACCTCTTGTGTGTGTACATGTTGGGTGCACAGATAATCAATACTGTTATATCCTCTAGTGAATTGAACTCCTCTTCACTAGATCTAATTTTGTCCTTTTTTGACTGATTTTAACTGAAATTTTGGCTGATAGTAGATGTTTTTAAGAATAGCCATTTCTATTCTTTTGGCTAGCATTTGTATGCAGTACTTTTTTCTTGCATCCCTTCACTTTCAACCTGTGTGTGACCAAAAAGCTAAAGTAAGTCTAACATTATCAAAAGCTGCTTTCTTAATGAGCTTCTGATCAGCTTTTATGATGCAGAAAAAATACTGGGCACTAAGAGTAAAATCAGATAAAGCCCTTTTTTTTTTTTTTTTTTGCATATTTTGGGAAGAACTTGGGATGAAGAAGTAGGATATATGGTACTTGTGTTCAGTCACAAGAGTCTTGTGTGATTCTTGGTAACCCCACCACGGTAGCCTGCCACACTTCTCTGTCCATGGGATTTCCTGGCAAGAATACTGGAAAGGGTTGCCATTTCCATCTCCAGGGGATCTTCCCTGACCTAAGGATTGAACTCGCGTCTCCTGCACTAGCAGGAAGATTCTTTACCGCTGAGCCATAAAGGAAGGTTAGGATATACAGTAGCTGAGTATTAATTTTCTGTTTTAGATGGCTTACACTGACATATAAAAAGCCCAAAATAAAGTTTTTTTCTTCCTTACAGTTTTCTTAGAAGCCTCATATATGTAGTCTCTAAACAAAGAAAATTTTGCAATATGTGTTATATAATAAAAACAAATTTGAGGATGTACTTCAATTCTATATTATATTTAGACATATAAGTATGAGTTATATACATACACTAACTTCTAATACATCTCTTCAGCCTCTGGGTTGCATGCTTCCCATTCTGGAAACAGCTGGCTTACCCTATCATATATCCTCTCTCTACCTTCTTAATAATACATTAATTACTCCCATTAGTATTTAAGTCAGCAGGTACAGAATTCGCCTGCAATGCAGGAGACCCAGGAGACACGGGCTCAGTCTTTGTGTCAGGAAGATCACTTGAAAGAAGAAATGGCAACCCAGTCCCCAGTATTCTTGCATGAAAAATCTCATAAACAGATGAACCTGGTGGGCTACAGTCCATGGAGTTGCAAAGAGTCGGACATGCCTGAGGACACCAGTCAGGGTCTTTGTGAAACTGACTGTACCCAAAATCAGGCCAGTATTTTCAAGAGCTTCCCAAGTGGCACTAGTGGTAAAGAATCTGCCTGCCAATGCAGGAGATGTAAGAGATGTGGGTTTGATCCCTGGGTCATCCTCTGGAGGAGGAAATGGCACCTCACTCCAATATTCTTGCTACAGTCTATGGAATCACAAAGAGTCGGACATGACTAAGCATCTGAGCACTTACTCAAGACTCTTTTACGTTTAAGAAAATAAGACCAAATTCCTTGATCCAAATATTCCTCTCCAGCTACAATGATAATTTTTTTCTCTTAAATTATCTAGTGTCATTGTGTCCATTTCCTCATCTCCCATCCACCCTCACTCTACGCCACTCTAACCATACCAAAACCACTCTCATCAAATTAATTAATGACTTTCAAATTGTTCAGTCCAATAAAATTTTAATTCAAATAACAATCTCTATGCAGCATTTACCATTCTTAAGCATTCTTCTCTATTCTTTTAGTGATCTCTTGATTCTTTATTTGGCTTCTAATATATTTCATGCTTCAGGTTGCCTTCTATTTCTCTAGCTACTATGGTTCAGACTTCTTTGCAAATTTGTCATTCTCTAACTGAATTGTACATATGGGAGCTCCCTAAGTTCTAGCTCAATGGCTTCCAAATTTATATCTCTAAGACCACTGCTCTGAGACTAGATACTCATATTAAGCATCCTACTTATCTTTTGTTCTTGGGTATTTAATAATACTTCAAACTTAACATTACTGAGCAAAATAAAAAAACTTTCACTATAAAATAAGATATGTTTGTCTTAAGGAAATGGCAACCCACTCCAGTACTCTTGCCTGGAAATCCCATGGAGGGACGAGCCTGGTAGGCTACAGTCCATGGGGTCGCAAAGAGTCAGACACGACTGAGCAACTTTACTTACTTACTTAGCTCAGTAAATGAGACTACCATTTATCTGACTGAGCAAGTCTGGGTAGAAGAGTCATCTTTGAATCTCCCCTAAATATCCCTTGAATTCATTCATTTACTCCTCTCCATTTCCTTCACCAGGGGATCTTCCTGACCCAGGGATCAAACTTGGGTCTCCTGCATTGCGAGCAGATTCTTTCCACTCTTGGCCACCAGGAAAGACCTTCATTCCTATTCTACATGCTCTAGTCCCACCTAACCTACTATATCAGCATCTTTATTGATGTCTCACTGTTTACTTGGTCCATGCCACCATGTCACAAAGAATTTTTTATCCTGAAGATAGAGCAAACCTAATAACTTCACTGTAATTTGATTATACTCCTGTTTAAAATTCTTTAATGGTAACACATCAAACCTAGAATAATGACCAGAATCCTCAATGCAGTCTCTAGTCCCTACTTGTGCTGGGAAGACATCTTTCCAGCTTTGTGTCATACTCTCTGCCCCTAATACTCTGTTGTTTTTGTTTTTAGTAATCCTGGCCTTATTTTATTTCCTAGAGGTCACCACGCAAGCACCAAGCACAGAGCCTTTTCACATCCTGTCCCTGTGCATGGAGTGACAAGTCTCCCTCATTCACCTCCCACATATTGGCTTCTGAATGCCAATGCATTCTTTAGACCTTATCTCAATAACCTCTGTCTTGAATATATTTCTTTGATCCCTTGAATCCATGAGCTTCTTTGTTTGTGTATCATGAGATTGTTTCTCTCCTTTAGAAAACTTATCAAAATTTCTTATTCTATACTTGTTTTATGATCCTGTTTTTAATTGCTGACTTCCTCAGTATACTGTAAGTTCCAGGAATGCATTTCTGTTTCTACTCACCATTGTGCCTCCAGTGTTCAGCTCTTAATAAAGTTCTTATTTGCTTTTAAACTGTAATACGTAAATCCACAGAATATGAGTAAATTATTTCTGAAAATATACAAGTTGATGCTACATAAAATTACCTGTCAACACACCATCTTACAAAATATTACAGGACATTTTATTGTTTAGCACCTATTTCTAAGGGAAAACAACTAGAGAAAGGTAAATGTAAATCTATAGCTCATAAAGCTAAAGCTAATAATAGCTTTGGACCAAATAATCACTTTCCTTTATTCCTAGGAGTACAGATTATATCTATTGAACCTATAACCTAAGTTATAAAAATTTTTAAATTGCACAGGGACTTAATGAAAACCTAGGCAAAAACAACAAAAAATTGTCTAATTTAAATTCTAGTAGAGCCTTAACTCCCAGAGTTTTCCTTTACCACTGTGAATATGAGAAAATCATTCCAGCCAGAATTTGCCACTAGATCCAGAAAACTTTTTAAAGGAGCTATCAAATATAAAATATGTGTTTTGAGTAAGTTTTCATTCAGGCTTTGTTAGAAAAGAACCTCCCAAAACAATAGTGGGGTTAAACTCATTTTCTCACTTTGTGTTTTAACTAGAATCTCACAATTGCCCATCCTCCATACCTCTAGAAGTAAACCTTGCCAAAAGCATGTGCTTTAATATTTAAATGATAAAGATAGGCCCTTGAGTCCCTTAGCATTGAATACAGAATAAAAATAAATGCCACTGCTTAAACAATTATTTGGTTGTTAAACAATGATTCGATATGTATTTTCTAACATTGTCTGGAGTTTACACAGTAATCACTGATAAACTGTTTATATAAAGTGACAGATTCTCCAAACACAAGGAACTTTACATGTGGTCATACAGGAGAAACACAGCCAGATGGAGAGGCAAAATATGAGTTTAAAAATGGATTCAGTTGTCAACAACTAATAAAAATAGCTAACATGAATATCAAACTAGAGATGAAATGAGGATCAGCATTTGACAATGCCCCAATTGTCAAGGCCCCTTTGCCAAGCCCCCAAACAAACAGGTAACAAGAGCCCTATGAATCCTAAGTGAGGCATAATGTACAACCTCCCTTCTTCCCAGCAAAACATTGTACATCCTTGTAGATTGCACAGAGCTTTAAGCATCTATGGACAGCATCTGCTTCCTTGTTCCATTGTCACTGGGCCATTTGATTTGCCTTTGCAATAAAATATGAGCAGAAGAGTCATTTACTGATTCTAAGCATAGGCTTTACCAACCATTGCAGTTTTCTGCAGGCTTTCTTGCTCTCTTCTCTGCCACAAGATGGAAAGGTCAAGATTATAGGATGCTTCTTCAGCCTTGATTTTGGAATGAGACACAAGGACCATACTTATCTGTGAACAATACAGCCACTGTCATCTATTAGCACTGTTAATAAGAAATTCATTTCTGTTCTAATCAATGACATTGGGAAATTGTTATAACTAGGTGCCTTACCTAGTAGTGAATGCTAACTAATACATTAAGATCCACCAGGACACTACCATTTCTGTGTAGTCTGGAATCATTACCACTAAGATTTGGAATCTTAAGAAAGCCAGGTAAGGATGCAAGGGTATTTGCCATGAGCAAGGTTTTGTGCCAAGGGCTGAAGGAAAGATGACAGTTTTTGCATTGAAGGACTTTAGATTCTATTAAGGAGAACTTTTATGAGGTCACTAGACTATAAATGGAGATCCTTAAAGTACAGGAAAACAAATACCAGGAGACTTTAAGATTCACTCTTTCCAGAAAGAAATTATCAGAAGACATTTCATAGAAAAATTAGAATTTAATTTGAATTTTTGAAGGAGTGTAGGATCACCTCCTATAAGTAAGAACAGGAGAAATATTCATATTTCTGAAAAAGCATAAGCAAATGTACATTTAAGAGGAAAACATAGGTAAACATGTCTAGGAGTGAAGACTTCAAATAAGAGAGGACATTAAAACCGGAAATTAAGATCAAACCAAATTGTGCAGAGTCCTGACTGTCAACCTATAGAGTGCCAGTATGGTGTCTGACCAACAAATTCTTATAGACACCTGGAAATGACATGAAAAGTGATGGTTGTTGCCCCTACAAAACCTCTAGACAGAAGTCTAAATAGCAATGGTCAGATTTCACTTTACCTATCTTGAACCACTAACCAGAATATAGAAATTTAGCTCAGAAATTCATACACAGCATGGTGTTGCTACAAAGCTATTGTGTGTTTCTTTATGCAATCAGCTCATGCTTCTTCAAAATCACAAACTCTGCTCTCTCAGTTCAGTTCAGTCTCTCAGTGGTGTCCGACTCTTTGCGACCCCATGAATTGTTCTTTTTACTAACCTGCTGTTTTAAATGCCCAGGAAATGTAGCAATGTGAAATCATTAAATAAAGCACCTAGACTAGATGTAACGATATGTATAGTTTTTAATGAAGAATTTTAAGAAATACTCACAAAAATATATATACTAATGAGTTTCTTTAAGTTGCAATTTTATGAAACAATTATTTGAGTTCAATTCAATCAGTTCAGTTCAGTCCTCAGTTGTGTCTGACTCTTTGCAACTCTATGAATCAGAGCTCGCCAGGCCTGCCTGTCCATCACCATCTCCCAGAGTTCACTCAAACTCATGTCCATCAAGTCAGTGATGCCATCCAGCCCTCTCATCCTCTGTTGTCCTCTTTTCCTCCTGCCCTCAATCCCTCCCAGCATCAGAGTCTTTTCCAATGAGTCAACTCTTTGCATGAGGTGGCCAAAGTATTGGAGTTAGCCTTTCTTTACCTTCAACTATTTCAATTATCTTATATTTTCTCTGGAAAATTTCCTTCTAATATAAGAAGAAAAAAAGATTGTAAAACTGCAACTTTACAGATGAAGTTTAAAACTCAAAAACTATTCTTCAGTTCAGTTCAGTTCAGTTCAGTTGCTCAGTCGTGTCCGACTCTTTGCGACCCCATGAATCGCAGCACGCCAGGCCTCCCTGTCCATCACCAACTCCCAGAGTTCACGCAGATTCACATCCATCGAGTCAGTGATGCCATCCAGCCATCTCATCCTCTGTCGTCCTCATTTCCTCCTGCCCCCAATGCCTCCCAGCATCAGAGTCTTTTCCATTGAGTCAACTCTTTGCATGACATGGCCAAAATACTGGAGTTTCAGCCTTAGCATCAGGCTTTCCAAAGAACATCCAGGACTGATATCCTTTAGAATGGACTGGTTGGATCTCCTTGCAGTCCAAAGGACTCTCAAAAGTCTTCACCAACACCACAGTTCAAAAGCATCAATTCTTCGGTGCTCAGCTTTCTTCACAGTCCAACTCTCACAGCCATACATGACCACAGGAAAAACCATAGCCTTGACTAGACGGACCTTAGTCAGCAAAGTAATGTCTCTGCTTTTGAATATACTGTCTAGCTTGGTCGTAACTTTCCTTCTAAGGAGTAAGTGTCTTTTAATATCATGGTTTCAGTCACCATCTGCAGTGATTTTGGAGCCCCCAAAATAAAGTCTGACACTGTTTCCACTGTTTCCCCATCTATTTCCCATGAAGTTATGGGACCAGATGCCATGATCTTCGTTTTCTGAATGTTGAGCTTTAAGCCAACTTTTTTACTCTCCACTTTCACTTTCATCAAGAGGCTTTTTAGTTCCTCTTCACTTTCTGCCATAGGGGTGGTGTCATCTGCATATCTGAGGTTATTGATATTTCTCCTGGCAATCTTGATTCCAGCTTGTGCTTCTTCCAGCCCAGGGTTTTTCATGATGTACTCTGCATATAAGTTAAATAAGCAGGGTGACAATATACACCCTTGACATACTCCTTTTTCTATTTGAAACCAAAAGTATTCTTATCAAATATTATAGCTACAATTTCTAATACTAAATGTGTTTTGCTCTGTGGAATGCTCAGTAAGTGTTAAAACAATATTGTGATGCTAATTTAAGTTGAATACTTCTTGCATTATTTTTATTTGAGGCCACAACTTCAATATATCATTAACATTCTAGTAATATTTACATTTGTACATTTAAACACCACTATTAGAGCTTGTGTTACTATGCATTTTCATGCATCTCTTATTTAGGAAATCACAAGACTGATTTTTAAATGTTAGCTAGGAAATAACTGATTTGAAGGCATTTCCTCTATGACAGTACTTGAAGGACTGATTTAAAATCATTTTATAGTCAATCAAGTCTGTATCTACAGTATCTGCAGTATAAAATGAAGAATAAAACAATTTTCCAAACAATTCACGCAAAATTTCATTTAAAGTGTGTGGTTTGCTAGTTTGGTCGGTTGGTTATATTTTGTGTTAAAATAACATTTAGCCTGAATTCCACCAAAGGTATTAATCTATCACTTTGCATTAGATATGTAGACACAATATCTATGCTAATTATATTTGTGTGTAAGACAGGAATACTTACAGATATAAAACCAGTAATTTTCAGGAGGCTCTTATCATTATGCCTATATTACAATATCAAACAAAATATCTTGTTCATAATATAAACAGTATTTACAGAGGACCAATTTCTTAGGAAATTCAGTTCACAAATAGTTGTTGAAGGTATACCACAGAAAAGGCACTATGCTAGGGGTGCAATCAGAAAGAATCTAGAAGCATTTAATATCTATTTAAGGGGCAGAACTTTAGTACCTCAAATTAAGTTAAAAATACATTTTTCAAGCTAAATCCAAGACTGATCTAGTCACTCATGTATTTAAAAAATTTCTTCAATGAAATTCTACTGCTCTTGGCCCCTGCCTCCCTCTTCACTTTTATGTCTAGCCACTTCAGGAACTGGAGAATCTATAAATTTTGAAAATTTTTCTACATACACAATCACACGTCACCCCATAATATTGAGATTAATATTTCTTCCTTTTCAGTCATTATTCATTTTATTTCTTTTGTCTTTCTGCACTGCCTTGTTTTAAAATTATTATATGTAGCAAAACATTCAAAAAAATGTAAAAAGACAAATAAACAACAAAGAGCATCTGGAAGCCCCTAGTGCTCCTTCTGGGTAATAATGCCCATCTTGCCTGGAGAATCCCAGGGACAGGGGAGCCTGGTGGGCTGCCATCTATGGGGTCGCACAGAGTCGGACACGACTGAAGCAACTTAGCAGCAGCAGCATCCTCAATGGTAACCATGCTACTGAATATTCTTCAATTCACTTGTTTGCCTTCATTTATGGTTTTACTACCAAATTGTTCATCTTAAAACACTTAATTTAATTTGTTAATTTCTTAAATGGAATCAGTTTATGTTCCTTTATACCTAGCTTCTTTCACTCAACATTATGAAGATTTATTCATATTTTTTGCATGGATCTGTATATACTGAAATTTAATATTTTTGAATAACTACATAATAGTTTGTTTACCCATTCCAATTTTGGTGGAAATTTAACTATTTCCAATTTGGAGCTGTAATGAACTGCCTTTCTATGAATATTCTTGTCCATGTTTCCTGGGTAGACTTATGTGCATATAGAAATGTAATTGCCAGCTCACATATTATAGATGTTTTCAGCATCTTCCAGATAGTGTCCAGCTGCATTTCAAAGTAATTATTATCATTTCACATTTCCACCATCAATTTATGAGAGTTGTTGATCCAAAACTTTACCATATTTGATGTTTCCAAATTTAAAATAATTTGCCAATCTAGTGGTCATAGAGTGGTATTTAGGTTTTTTTCAGTTGTACTGTACATTTTTTAACTCATCTTTTACAACAATTATACATTTAATTTATTTTGCTGTGATATCAGAAGTAAGAGATTATAGCATGTAGCCATCTCTTTTCTGACCACCAAGGAAATCTTCCCAGTTTTCATTGATAAGTATGATGATTACTCTTAACTTTTCTTTAAAATACACTCTGTTAAAGAAGTTATCTCATTTTCCTAGTTTATGAATTTCAGCATAACTAGGTACTATATTACAGGAAATTCTTGTCCTGAATCTAATGGGATAATCATACGATTTTTCTTTTCTGTTCAGCTAATGTGATGAATCACACATTTTATTACACATATTATTTCATATGTTAATGTAAAACCAACCTTGTACCCTGAAATGAATTTAATTGTGAAGTATTGTTCTTTTTATCTACAGGCAGGTTTGAGTTACTAATATTTTATTTAGGATTTTTATAACTATGTTAATGACAGAGATTTATTTATAATTTCATCTTTTGTGAATTTTCTAGGTTCTAGAACCAAGATCATACTGCTTTCAAAATATGAGTTGAGAAATTTCTATCCTTTTTATTCTGAAAGAATTTGTATAAGATATGGAAATTTTTCTTCCTAAATATCTGGTAGAATTTGCTGGTGAAGCATCAGTGCGGGCATGTGTATTTCTCATGGTGTCAAAGTTAACTTGCAATTCTCTTGGAATACATCCGTTTCATCCAAATATTAATACATACTCACATTAAGTTTTTGTAATATCCTTATGTTTTCTTTGAAATTTGTTTAACATTTCTAGCAATATCTTTTTTTCAAACCTCAGTAATACGAATGTATTATATGTGAAAAGCTGTGTGGTCTTACTTACTATTTCCTTCTTTTTCTCTGAATTTTTGTTATTCTTTTTCTATCATTTTCAGATGCTTCATCTATGTTTTTTGTGAATGCCATACAGCTTGAGTTTTGTGATTCAAATCCAGTTCAACCATATTTGTCTTTTATGGAGAGCATTTAGGCTAGTTACATGTTATATAATTGCTAGTATATTTGAGTTCATACCTACCACCTTACAATTTGGCTTCTATATGTAATGATTATACTGCATTCATTCCTTTTTCTCTCTTTTCTTGCATTTATTTAACATAAATGACTAGTGTGTCCGAGTTCAGTTAGAGAAATGGTACCAGTAGGAAAGGTGATGATAAAGATAATTTTAAAGAGATATGTTACATGATTTTGACTTTATGCAATTATGGAAAGTGGTTAAGCAATGTCTGCAAGCCTGTCATTTTTACATTGAATGCTGGGGCTGGAAATTCAGAGGATAGGCAATTGGGAAGAAAATATGGAAGTAAAGTACTGGAGTGCAAGAACAAACAAATCTGGAAGCACAAATTGGAGCCCACAGGTACAGACTGAAACCTGGGTCAGTTTTTGTTGTCTTTAAGCTTGATAGGTTGGGTGTCCTACAGAAGACAAGGACTTTCATCCTATTGCAAACGCATACCCCCCCTGGCTCAGGAGTCAGAGAAGTTAATGGGGATACAAGGAAGGAAGCAGTTTCAGGTTTGGTCACTGACTCAATTTAATAGGTAAGGGAAAACATGTATTTCCTACATGATATGCAGTTTCATCTTACAGAGTGGCTTTCTGTAGCAGTGGCCTTTCTGTAGTTACACAACTATATAGCTACAGAAAGCCTGCTGCTTCACTCCCAACTTCCAAATCCCAGACAAGATTTCTCCTGTAGACCACTCTAACCAGAAACTTTCAGAATAGAAATTCTAGGAAATGCAGTTTAACTTGGCCAAGTTGATGTTTTGTAACTTGTGTGTACTATTCCATGTTTTCCATAATCTGGAAGTCATATACATTTTGGTTTTCTGTACTTTTGCTATATGTGTCCAAATGTAGATTTCCTCTTAATTAACTCACTGGCTCATTGTTGGGCTTATTAATCAGTTTTAGAAAACTGCCAATAATTATCTCATCATATGTTTCTTTTTTCTGTGTTTTTTCTCCACCCTTCTGGATCTCTAACTGATGAATGAATTGGGGACATTTTTATTTTATCCTTTATACTGATTACTCTCTCAACTATATTTCTGTCTTTCCAACACTCCATTTCGTTCTGACTTTCTTCTGTCCTATTATCCTACTCATTAATTCTCTCTTCAGTTGTATCTCATCTGTCATTAGGGTCATCTGTTAGATTTTAATACAATTTATATTTTTCAGTTCTATCAGTTCTAGTCAAATCCTTTTTTTGTTAAATTAATTTATTTAATTGGAGGCTAATTACTTTCCAGTATTGTGGTGGTTTTTGCTAGGCATAGAAATATGCAATATCATATTTAGCAGTTTCTAATGTTTTTCAGAAACTTTTTGCATTTAGATTTTATTTCTAAGAATATAATAAACATAATTCTAATACAGTCTGCATTGCGTAATTCCTAAGTTTTTGTCCGTATGAGATTTTTCTGTTGAGTGGTTGTTTCTGCTAATTTTAGTTTATATTTTACTGCCTCCTGTGCATCAAAAACTTTCATTGCTTTCTGGATACTTCATTCAATAGGTCTTCTTTAGAAAGAATGTGAGACCTAGAGCTTTATTATCTGATGTCAAAAAGAATTTTATTTTAACCTTTCTTCCAAATTCCTGGGAAGCTAATAGTCTAAGGTCAAGGAATCAGGATTTTCTGTGATTTCTAGATTATCAGGATATTATTCCTATCCCCACTCTATAGTGAAGCATATTGGGATCCCTGTCCAGAACAGGAACATTAACACAAGTTTTCCATCTTTGGAGGGGACTGAAATTTGATCTTTTCCCTTCAATTCTAGGAATCTGCTTCAAAGTTCTGCTTACCTGATAACAACTTTCCTAGAATTGGCAGAGGAAAAGAGGGAACAACAAATAATTCTTTGAAAGCTTTGCTCTTGTTGGCCAGAAAACTTTGATTCTTGTCTTTTAGTTATCTCTCATGGGGACCTGGCTCTCTCATCTGTTTAGAAAAATGTTCCTATGTAGAAACAGCTCTAGATTAATTTATTGGCTATTATCTCCCCCCCCCTTTTTTTTTTTTTGGTCTGATAATATCTGACTATCTTACAGATTGTGACCAGTTCTTTTGGTTATTGTTACTGGAATAACTACTTCAAATTATCTAGTTAATCATTTATGGAAGTCAAAGTGTCTCAGTAAGCTTTTATTTCACTACCTAGAAGTCTTCATTTTTCCCTAGGGTCTTCAAAATTCTTTCATCAACATAAAAAGTTTCCACTCATCTTTAGTATCTTTGAATCTTAAATTAGAGCCTCAGACATGTTCACAGACTTATTAAATTCTCTCTTAAATATTAAATAAAATATTTTATAATAAAAATTAACTATATAATTGTTTAAGTCATTTACTCATATTGACATGTAATACCAATAAATGTAAATAATAATATGCTGATAATAATTAACATTTATTTAGTTCTTACTTTGTGCTAGATACTCTTCTCAGCAGTTTCTATTTGTGAGCCTCAAAGGGTTTGATTAATTTTCCCTAGGTCATGTAGTTAAAAAGTTATGGAACCTGGTTAAAAATATAAACTGGCTCCAGATTTCCTCCAATAAACCATCACACAGAAAAGTCCTTGGAAGCAGTGAGAGCAGCATCTCATTTACCCCCCATCTTCACTAATGTAATGACTTGTACACACTAAGTGGTCAATAAATATTTGTTGGATGACTGCATGAATGAATTCAATAATTTTTCTGTGTATTATAAACATGATAAATTCTACAAAAATAAAAAGAAAGATTAGATCAGGTTGGATTGTCAGAAAATGTTTTACAAAGCAGTTAGATTCCAAATTAAGTCCAGAAGCCTGAATCTTGAATGCTAATTTTGATTTGAATAGGAAAAGAGAAATAATAGCAAAACCAAAGAGGCATAAAAGCACAAATATATTCAAGACTTGTTTGTAAATATGTTTGGATGGAGGAAAATTTGAGGGAATCATAATATATATCTCAATATTCATATTAATTGTAGGCTTCCCTCAGAGCTCAGATGGTAAATAATCGGCCTGCAATGCAGGAGACCTGGGTTCAACTCTGGGTTGGGCAGATCTCCTAGAGGAGAAAATGGTAACCCACTCCAGTATTCTCATCTGAAGAATTCCATGGACAGAGGAGCCCGGTGGGCTGCAGTTCACAGAGTCGTAAAGAGTTGGACACAACTGTATGACTAACACACATTCATATTATTATTTTGAATAAGAGTTCTAGACGAAGTAGTTTATATAAGTATTTCATTAATATTATAAAGTATACATTATTTTCATTTTTCAGATAAGAAAACTGAGGTGCCAAGAGAAGTAATTACTTCAAAATAATATGGCTAGCAAATGGTAAAGCTTTTAATTACAGAAAGCATAGTAGAAGAAAATGGGTCAGGGAATTTAGGGGCTAGAATTCAGATGTTCTATGCCTACATATGACATTTGGATTTTGCCCAAAATCTAAGGAAGGCAAAAAGGACTAAAGAAATTTCACTTTGAGGGAGCAAAGTAAAAAAGTTCACGTGTCTGGAAGAGAAGTCTCACAGTACTGAGTAGTAGGCATGATAGACTATCAACAATAAAGTTGAAATGAGTTTTTATTCCTTATACTCTTTTTAATTAGACAAAATTTATCCATTTGTGACTGTTTTTCCATCTATTTATTGTTCTCTTTCTGATGTCACACCAAACACATATCTTAACACTCTCTATGTCAGGTACTGTGTTTATTCCCAGAACACAAAGAAATGAAAATAGAATGTGCAAACAACTTTCATACAATATGATGCATGCTATTCATTTAAGAAGTAAGCATAAGATAATCCAAGAAGCTTTCTAAAAAGGCCATACTTAAGCTGATTTAATGCATGTAGAATTTAGTTTGAAAAGTATGGGAAGACAGGCTCATTCCCAAGTATATGGTGTGTGCAAGTCACTTCAGTCGTGTCTGACTCTTTGCGACCGTACGGACTATGATCTGCCAGGCTCCTCTGTCCATGGATTTCTCCAGGCAAGAATACTGGAGTGGCTTGCCATGCCCTTCTCCAGGGGATGCTCCTGACTCAGGGATGGAACCCGGAGTTCAATCTCTTGCATCTCCTGCATTGGCAAGCAGGTTCTTTACCACTAGCGCCACCTGGGACGCCCAAAAGAGATAGTGCAGGGAGAACATAAATACAAAACAGCCTGGTGTATAGGGAGCTAGTTCCTAAAGATGGTGGCAGAAGAGATGTCCAGAGCTGGAGCACAGACATTTTGTCATGTACATCATAATAAGAAACTTTGCCTTTATTCTATAAGATATCTGGAACCATTGAAAGTTTCTACCCAGGTCCCTGGCATGGATAACTGTCAACGTTTTGGTTCATGACTTGAAATTTGTCCTTGGTGAGTTTTCATTAAGAATTTTCAGCATGTCTGTGTGTGGTCATTCCATTTCCATTAACCACACAGGGTTTCAATTTTGGAGTTCCAGATATTTTTAAATTTAGAATCTCTTCTTCTTTCACACATGCTTCTCAGAGATGATTTAATTTAAAGTAATCTGAAGTGAATGTGATTGCAGAGGGATCTGTAATGGGATAAACTACTCCAAGATATGACAGTTAACTAAGGAATGAAAAGTGTTGAAGGATAAAATCCTGATATAAAAATAAGACATTTAAAAAATGTATGGAAAATTACAAAGAAGAAATTTAGGGTTATCAATGTAGATGGTTATCAAAAAACTTCCTACTCTATCACTCTTGAATGTTTTATTAGTGCCAGATATTTTCACATGCAGACTAACAAAGCTGTAACTAGGGAAGCAAATAGATTCAGAATCAGGCTCTCAGTCAGGTTCCTAAGGAACTCTGATGAAAGTCACAAAAAATATTATGAATGCCATGGTGAAGTATTAGTAGCTGCAGATTCAAGGGCAACTGTAAGCTGAAAACCTCTTCCTGATCATTTCTCCACCAAATATGCATCCACAGTTGCTCTCATAAGCAGGAATTGGAAAGAGGTAGGAGGATACAGATAAAGATAATAAAAAGCTGGTCATGGAGTGACGGTAAGGTTTGCAGACCAGTACACTCATGTTTGAATACTAACTATTTCCACTTTAATGAATGTGGAATATACTTAACATGCTTAGTTGTTCATATAATCGAGTGGAGTTAATTTTCTTGACAGTAATTTCATTATCACCTGTCTTCCTTCCCCATATGCTTGCATCAATTTTTTTCTAGAATACAAATTTTAGCTAAAACTTTGATTATAAGACACTGACTTGTCTGCTTTGATTCATTTATGCATAATGTGCCAGATACATCCTTTTGGAAAACACTATCCTTCACAGAGCACAAACTTTATTCACCTTGGTATTACCTAGAACTCAGTGCAGCTTTCTAAAAACACTGAACATAGAATATTTTCAATAAAAGGTGTTTACTTTAAATGGCATATACTAAAAACTCTAATTAATGCTGTTTAAATTTGACAGCCATAGTTTTATCAATTGCATTACCAATTGATAATCTTAACATCAATTATACATCAATCCAGTGTATAATCAGGGAAATGGAGCTTAAAAGAGGAAAATTAAGTAGGGAAAGCCCCACAGATTTTAAAACTTTGAAATCCCAGTTATTAATCAACCTCATAATGTAAATTTGAAAGCAACCAAAATCATATGCTAAAACAGCAGCAAATTTTTAAATATTTCCATATTTGGCCATAGAATTTCAAGATCAATTCAATATATAAAGTTAAAATATGCTACAGGATAAGTGAATATAGGGCTTCTCACACTAAGGTTGTTTCTGGTTAACAGTCGTAACTAAGCTCAGTAACATCTGTCTTTTGGGGATTCTGTCATTGCTTCACAAAATGTGTGAGGCTTTTACTGAAAATGGGTTTCCCTGGTGGCTCAGATGGTAAAGAATCTGCCTACATTGCAGGAGACCGGGGTTTGATTCCTGGGTTGGGAAGATCCCCTAGAGAAGGGAATGGCAACCTACTCCAGTATTTTTGCCTGGAGAATTGCATGGACAGAAGAGCTTGGTGGACTATAGTCCATGGGGTCACAAAGAGTTGGACATGACTGAGCAACTAACACTTTCACTTTACTGAAAATAAACAATTCCATCGCTCTTTAGTGCCATGGGCAATACCTGTCTACATCAATATTGCATGGCTAAAATTATCCTCAATACCTGTTACTCCAGCATTTCTGCTTCTTCTCTTTGTGTCCAACAAACTATTAATCATGAAGGTGCTACTAGATGCCCTGCAGTTAGACATTCTTTTAATATAACTAGTCCAACAGAGTGGAACTGGCCAAGAATTGAGCTTATATGTAGCAACTCATTGAAAGTGCAAGTCATTGTAAAATAAAACCCACTGAAACAAGGAGGTGATCAAATCAAAACAGAAATAGTAAGAGCATTCCGCACTACTAAATTATAATCTACTCCTCCTGGTTAGTTTAAAGCAAATGATAAAAGGCAACAGAATCTAAAGAGGAAGTCTTAACTACAAAGTGGTCCAGCCAATTCACAGTTAGAAGAAAAAGTGCTTTCCAAGTGCAACTTTAAAAGATGAAAGGTTATAACTGCAAACTCTTACACAAACAGACTGGATTTAGTCCTTTGAGAGACTGAAGTTGAAGAGAGTCACAGCATAAACCACAAATGAAGAATGTGGAAAATTGTCGCCATCAATTTCAGTGGCTTTGGAACGCATTTGGCAATCTGTGAGGGAAGACCAAGTAATACCAAATGATTAATTTAGCTCTGTTGTCAACTGCTGAGCTGATAGATACAAATCACTCCCTTTAAACTCCAAGTTGTGGAAATAAGATGCATTGAGCTGTAAGGGGATCAAATGGATGAAAGTCAGATACCAACAGAAGAGAAAGTACACATCCCAATGTAGTCTGGATCAACAGTAAAGAAAAGTAATGTTCTCACTGAATTCCAAGAACTGGACTTTCTTAACCAGTAGTTTTATAATAATGGTGGAAGGGAAGGTGATGTGATTTATGTGCCAGGTAGGGGCTATTCCTAGCATCACTTCCAATCACACCAGGTGGTTGGAACTATTTTAAGCCTGCATAAATCTCTTAGTGAACACAGAGTATGAGACATGGAAGCTGGGACCATTTCTAGTCATGTGACTCTGGGACAGCCACTTCATTTTTCTGAAGCTTATTTTCACTATAAGAGATGTGAAGATTTAAAAAAAAAAATTTGAGGTACCAGAGTAACAGAAAGTTTCCAATGTCCACTGACTCAAGAGTAAACTCATTGTTTATCCCGCCTTGATAAAAACATCTGAAAGTGTACTCAGGATGATAGAGAAATACATTCTTTAAAAAGCAGTCCAAGAGGAAAAAGTAAGGCTAGAATCTGGTGACAATACTTCTGAGAAGACACTGAGAAATGTAAGTGTAGGGGAAAACAATGATATTCTTTGAAATAAAAAACTGATTAGAAATAAACAGAAAATACAATAGAAATTACAAATACACAGAAAAGTTAAAGGCTAGAGCTAAATATAAGTAAAAAATTAAGAAAGACTTCAAGTTCATAGCCAACATTCTGGCTCAAATACAAATCAATTTTTGTTAAATCTATAGAGGATATTGCATCTCCAGTTTCTAAGTACAGCAGATGAGTGGCTCAAGCCACTTCCTCTGTATCTCCAGACACACCAGTCTGGGACCTTCATAGCTATATTTTAGTGCACCTTTAGTTGGATACTTCTGTGGGAAATATCCCAGCCTGAAGGGGCACACTTCAGCAGGAACACGCACTACCCAACTTCATTCACTTACTCTCATAAGAGATACAGTGTGCCAGGCACTTTCTAGTGCTAGGGAGAAACAGAGCAAAATAGACACAAATTCCTGCCCTCATGGTTCCTATATTCTAAAATGAGCTTATTGTCCTTTTCATCCAAAATCTCTTCTCATCTTATATTGCCAGGAAAAGAAAGGCTGCGTGAAATGCTATTGCACCAACAGGGTTTAATTTTTTTTTCTAGATGTTCTTTTCTTCTCCTTTCTTTTTTTTTATACTCTTCTTTGATTTTCTTTATTCTCAACTTTGTTTCTTAAAATGTGATGTGAGCTTTGTTAAACAACCCTGCTTTGCTGCTGAGGATCAGAAGTAATAGTAGAATGAGGCAGTATGTCAACTAAGGATGAGATGTGTGGAGTCAGAGCACCTGGCTTTTATCTCCAGCTTCATCACTTAGATATAATAGTCAAGGGAACTCAAATTCCTTAACTTCTTAATACTTCTTAATACTAGTTTTCTTGTACATGTAATAAAGCCAACAATAAGATTTACCTTGGGAGGTTTTAATAAAGATTAAATAATATAAGTGATGTATCATTGCTTCCCTTTTCCATCTCGATTCCTCTCACCCTCATTTCACACTAAGGCTAATCTCATTGAATTATCTGGTGGTGTGACTTGGACCCACATCCCTGTGGGTCCAAGCCCTGGTTCATTATTCTTTCTTCAGGGCAGGTTTATTGCATTTGTTTCTTTACTATCAGAATTAGTCCAAGTAGTATACAAAGAAATCACAAGTGATCAACTGAGTGTAAGCCATGCAGTAACGGCAGCCTTAACTCCCTGTGATAATTAGGGTCAATTACTCCAGCATGGCTGCAAAGAATATAATCAATCTGATTTTGGTAATGACCATTTGGTGATGTCCATGTGTAGAGTCTTCACTTGTGTTGATGGAAGAGAGTGTTTGCTATGACCAGTGTGCTCTCTTGGCAAACTGTTAGCCTTTGCCCTGCTTCACTTTGTACTAAAAGGCCAAACTTGCCTGTTGCCCCAGGTATCTCTTGACTTCTTACTTTTGCATTCCAGTCCCCTATGATGAAAAGGACATCGTTTTGGGGGTGTTAGTTCTAGAATGTCTTAGAGGTCTTCATAGAGCCGTTCAGCTTCAGCTTCAGCATTACTGGTCAGGGCATAGACTTGGATTACTGTGATATTGAATGGTTTGCCTTGGAAATGAACAGAGATCATTCTATCATTTTTGAGATTGCACCCAAGTACTGCATTTTGGACTCTTTTGTTGACTCTGCTGGCTACTCCATTTCTTCTAAGGGATTCTTGCCCACAGTAGTAGATATAATGGTCATCTGAATTAAATTTGACCAGTCCAGTCCATTTTAGTTCATTGATTCCTAAAATGTTGATGTTCACTCTTACCATCTCCTCTTTGACCACTTCCAATTTACCTTGATTCATGTATCTAACATTCCAGGTCTTATGCAATATACAGACTTTATTTTCTTGGGCTTCAAAATCACCGCAGATGGTGACTGTGGCCATGAAATTAAAAGACGCTTGCTTCTTGGAAGAAAAGTTATGATACCTAGACAGCATATTAAAAAGCAGAGACAGAAGAAAAAGATGGCAAAGGAGTAGGTGGACATGGAGTACATCTATCTCCATGGACACATCAGGAATACACCTTCAGACAGAAGAGCATGCAGAACACCAGCTGAGAGTGGACAGGAGTACCTGACCAGTGAAAAAGAATATATAGAACCATGCAAAACTCTGTAGGATGAAGGAACTAGGCAGAAAAACAGGAGTGTTAGTAGGACTGGACCTGCCCTCAGCAGGTGGGGGAACTGAAGCAGGGGTCTGATCCCCACAACAGGACAACTGTCTGAGTCAGAGGAGAAACATTTAAGGCTGAGAGTGAAACAGGTGATCTGTGGCAGCCTAAATGGAATGAGCATCAGACAGTCCTTACTGCAGCCATACATACCCTGGACAGGGATGAGGGCCCCCTGGAAGGCACATGGCTGGGAGCTGGAGTTTGGGGGGTGTGGAGTGATCCCAGGGCCAGGGCTGCTATTGACTGGAGACGGATCAGTGGGATGTGAGGGAGGAGATCATGGTGGGAAATGCCAGTGGAGGAAAGCCGGCATCCGTAGAAACAGGGTGATATTTCTCAGCCACGCGTAGGGGGTGGAGCCATGACCATAGCCTCTCTCTCTCCCCGGACACCAGCATTGGCAGCTGAACAATAGAGAAGCTGGCCCATCAAACGCCTGATGCACTGAACTAGAGGGTAGGACCCCACCCATGATGCTCCTTTAAGTGACTAATGTGCCGAGCTACAGAGTAGGACCCCAGCCACGGGGCCCTCCTCTATGTGCCTGACATGCTGAACAACAGAGAAGGACCCCAGGCAAGGGAGCCCTCTAAGTGCCTGAACAGGTGGAGCTACAGAGAAAGACTGGCCAAAGAGACCTTCTGATCACCAGCTACAAGAGGCTAGGAAAAGGACTCTGATAGGGCCATAAGTCCTGCTGAGGAGGCAGTCCATGTCCCTACACACTTGGCACCACCAGAGTCCCTGCAAGCCAAGCAGCTGCATCACCTTCATCCTCAATTCTCACTGGAGCAGAGTGCCACAGGCAAAAAAATTCTCACATCTAAACGCTAAGGGTCGCTTCAGTCATGTCCAACTCTTTGCGACCCTATAGACTGTGACCTACCAGGCTTCTCTGTCAGGGAGTGGAATTCTCCAGGCAAGAATACAGGAGCATATTGACCAATACTAGTTGCCATGCCCTTCTGCTGCTGCTGCTAAGTTGCTTCAGTCGTCTCCAACTCAGTTCAATTCAGTTCAGTTCAGTCGCTCAGTCCTGTCCGACTCTTTGCGACTCCATGAATCGCAGCACGCCAGGCCTCCCTGTCCATCACCAACTCCCGGAGTTCACTCAAACTCATGTCCATCGAGTCAGTGATGTCATCCAGCCATCTCATTCACTGTCATCCTCTTCTCCTCCTGCCCCCAATCCCTCCCAGCAACAGTCTTTTCCAATGAGTCAACTCTTCGCATGAGGTGGCCAAAGTACTGGACTTCCAGCTTTAGCATCATTCCTTCCAAACAACACCCAGGACTGATATCCTTTAGAATGGACTGGTTGGATCTCCTTGCAGTCCAAGGGACTCTCAAGAGTCTTCTCCAACACCACAGTACAAAAGCATCAATTCTTCAGCCCTCAGCTTTCTTCACAATCCAACTCTCACATCCATACATGACTACAGGAAAAACCATAGCCTCGACTAGACGGATCTTTGTTGGCAAAGTAATGTCTCTGCTTTTTAATATGCTATCTAGGTTGGTCATAACTTTCCTTCCAAGGAGTAAGTGTCTTTTAATTTCATGAGTGCAGTCACCATCTGCAGTGATTTTGGAGTCCCCCAAAATAAAGTCTGACACTGTTTCCCCATCTATTTGCCATGAAGTGATGGGACCAGATGCCATGATCTTCGTTTTCGGAATGTTGAGCTTTAAGCCAACTTTTTCACTCTCCACTTTCACTTTCATCAAGAGGCTTTTTAGTTCCACTTCACTTTCTACCATAAGGGTGGTGTCATCTGCATATTTGAGATTCCAGCAATCTTGATTCCAGCTTGTGCTTCTTCCAGCCCAGCGTTTCTCATGATGTACTCTGCATAGAAGTTAAATAAGCAGGGTGACAATATACAGCCTTGACGTACTCCTTTTCGTATTTGGAACCAGTCTGTTGTTTCATGTCCAGTTCTAACTGTTGCTTCCTGACCCACATATAGGTTTCTCAAGAGGCAGCTTAGGTGGTCTGGTATTCCCATCTGTTTCAGAATTTTTCACAGTTTATTGTGATCCACACAGTCAAAGGCTTTGGCATAGTCAATAAAGCAGAAATAGATGTTTTTCTGGAACTCTCTTGCTTTTTAGATGATCCAGCGGATGTTGGTAATTTGATCTCTGGTTCCTCTCCCTTTTCTAAAACCAGCTTGAGCATCAGGAAGTTCACAGTTCACATATTGCTGAAGCCTGGCTTGGAGAATTTTGAGTATTACTTTGCTAGCATGTGAGATGAATGCAATTGTGCAGTAGTTTGAGCATTCTTTGTCATTGCCTTTCTTTGGGATTGGAATGAAAACTGACCTTTTCCAGTCCTGTGGCCACTGCTGAGTTTTCCAAACTTGCTGGCATATTGAGTGCAGCACTTTCAGAGCATCATCTTCCAGGATTTGAAATAGCTCAACTGGAAATCTATCACCTCCACTAGCTTTGTTCATAATGATGCTTTCTAAGGCCCACTTGACTTCACATTCCAGGATGTCTGGCTCTAGGTTAGTGATCACACATTGTGATTATCTAGGTCATGAAGATCTTTTTTGTACAGTTCTATGTATTCTTGCCACCTCTTCTTAATATCTTTTGCTTCTGTTAGGTCCATACCATTTCTGTTTTTATTGAGCCCATCTTTCCATGAAATGTTCCCGTGGTATCTCTAATTTTCTTGAAGAGATCTCTAGTCTTTCCCATTCTATTGTTTTCCTCTATTTCTTTGCATTGATCACTGAGAAAGGCTTTCTTATCTCTTGCTATTGTTTGGAACTCTGCATTCGGATGCTTATATCTTTCCTTTTCTCCTTTAAAGCACTGTATTTCCTGCTGCCTTAGCCGCCAACTCCCCTGAGTACCTAGTGCTGCCAGAACCCCTGTGACCCAAGCAGCTGCCCACCTCCATTCCTGGCTCTCACAGGGGCAAATCAAAGTCCTCCAGGGCAGCCTCAGGAGCAAATCCCAGGGGATGATCCACATGCAAAGGTGAAAATAAAACAAGGGGCAATGTGGCTAAGGAAGAAAACCCAAAACCTTCCCACCAGAAGTACAAGCTGCAGAATAAATCCACGTGATCAACTCAGCAGACTCCGTGTCTATGGAATATATAAAAGATCATTGAGAGCTCCCACAAAAGAAAATGCACTAGTTCCGATAGCTATGGACATTGGAGGCAAGAACACAGAGGAATAGGACCAGATTAGAATCTGAGCTGCCCCCACAGCAAGTTCAGAGATCAGTACAGTGTTAGAGGACATCCTAGGGAGGTGAGGTGGACTGTGACTCCCAGCGAGGGAAAGGACTCTGACAGCAGTGACTCAAGAAAAACATTTATTATTCTTATGTTTTGACTTGCTCTGTAGATTCTTTTGGATTTTTTTTCTTTCTCCCTTATCCCCGCCCCTGCCCCATAGTAGTTGTCAATTTTATTGGCATTATGAAATCTAGTTAAGTTTTTGAGCTTTTTATTTTTCTCAGTCACATTTTTTATTGCTGCTATAAACCTCTGCCTCTACATTGGGCTTTTGCAGTTCTGTGGAGTTTTCCGTTTTTATCTCTCTCCTTTTTTTAATTTTAATTTTTAATTTTTTAAGCCGATTATTATTTTTTCTACATCTATTCCTTTGTTTTTCCTATTGTTCTTTTCCCCTTGCAGTTAATCTTTAATGTACATAAATCTTCTTTATCTACCACTATTTAACTTTGCATATCTATTCTTTCTTTCCTTTCCTCTCAACATAGTTGTTAATTTCATTTTCATTGCTTTATTCCCCAATTGGGACCTTGCTCTAGTTTTGTTTTCCAGTTTGTGCTTTGGTTAATTTTGTTCTGGTAGACATAATTTTTGGTTTCCTTTGTTCACCAGGTCAATCTATTGTACTTTATTTTTGTTGGACTGTTTTCATTTTGCTTATGGGTGTATATGTATATGTGTATATTCAGTCACACTTTTTATTGTTATGAACCTCTGCCTCTAGGTTGGGCTTCTGAAATTCTGTGGAGTTTTCCTTTTTTATCCCTTTTTTCCTTCCTATTCAGTGTTTTTTTTCTCCCTCTCTTTTTTATAATTATAATTTTTAATTTTTTAAACCTATTATTTTTTCTGCATTTACTCTTTTCTTTGCCTTTCCTACTGTTCTTTCCCCCTTGTAATTAATTTTTAATGTACATAAATCTTTTTCATCTACCTCTATTTAACTTTGCATGTCTATTTTTTCTTCCCTTTCTTTCCTCTCTTCTCAACGTTTTGTTAGTTTTATTTTCATTGTTTTATCCCCCACTTAGCTACTTGCTTCAGTTTTGTTTTCCAGTTTGCACTTCAGTTAGTTTTGTTCTTAACTTATAAATGTTTGATTTAGTTTGTTCACCGGGTCAATCTACTGTACTTTATTTTTGTTGGACTGTTTTCACTATGTGAATGGGTGTATATGTATATGCATATATTTCATTATTTTAATATTATTTGCCTGATTTTGTAACTGCCATTTGTCTGGGGTTCATCTTTGGATATTTGTTTTAATCTCACTTAATGCCATAGCAACCCACTCCAGTACTCTTGCCTGGAAAATCCCATGGATGGAGGAGCCTGGTAGGCTGCAGTCCATGAGGTCGCAAAGAGTCAGACACAACTGAGTGACTTCACTTTCACTTTTCACTTTCATGCATTGGAGAAGGAAATGGCAACCCACTCCAGTGTTCTTGCCTGGAGAATCCCAGGGACGGGGGAGCCTGGTGGGCTGCTGTCTATGGGGTTGCACAGAGTCGGACACGACTGAAGCGACTTAGCAGCGGCAGCAGCAGCAACACCATAACAAACCACTTGTGGAATCTTTGTTCCTGACCAGAGATCAAGCCCTGAGACTTTGGAGTGGGAACACTGAGTCCAAGATCCAGACTACCGGAGAACTAACCCTTGGGTGTATCAAATAGTGAGAATTCACACAAAGGAAACCACTTGAATACAAGACCTTGCATCACCCAACCACCGATACCACCCTGGGCAGGATGCCTCATTTAAACAACAAACAGAACAAAAATACAAACCCAATCATCAGCATACAGGATTACCACCTCACTCAGCCTTGCCCATCAGAGGAAAAACAAACAAACAAACAAAAACTCAACACAAACCTCACCCTAAACAAAGCATGCAAAAACCACTGGACCAACCTCAGGAGGTTAGAAACCAAAAGGAAGGAAGAATTCAGTCTTGAAGTCTGGGAAAAGGAGACCTCAAACACAATAAGTTAAAAAAGAAATAATGAAAATGCAGAGAAATACTACAGAAATGAGGGAACAAACTAGAAACACAAATGTCCAAATAAATGAAGAGGAAATAGGCAAGCTACCTGAAAAATAATTTAGAATAATGATAGTAAAGATGATCAAAAACCTTGAAAACAAAATAGAGAAAATGCAAGAATCAATTAACAAAGACCTAGGAGAATTAAACAATAACAACACAATTACTGAAATTAAAAATACTCTAGAAGGAATCAATAACAGAATATCTGAAGCAGAAGAACGAATCAGTGAGCTGGAAGATAAGATGGTAGAAATAACTTCTGAAGAGCAGAATAAAGAAAAAAGAATGAAAAGAGCTGAAGATAGTCTCAGAGACCTCTGAGACAATATCAAACGCACCAACATTCGAATTATAGGGACCCCAGAAGAAGAGAAAAAGAAAGGGTATGAGAAAATTTTTGAAGAGATTATAGTTGAAAATTTCCCCAACATGGAAAAGGAAATACTCAATCAAGTCCAAGAGGCAGGAAGAGTCCAACACAGGATAAACCCAAGAAGAAACATGCCAAGACACATACTAATCAAACTAACAAACACTAAACACAAAGGAAGAATATTAAAATCAGCAAGGCAGAAGAAACAAGTAACATATAGGGGAAACCCCATAAGCTTAAGAGCTGCTCTTTCAGCGGAAACTCTGCAGGCCAGAAGGGAATGGCAGGATATGTTTAAAGTACTGAAAGGGAAAAATCCACAACCAAGATTACTGTACACTGCAAGGATCTCATTCAAAATTGATGGAGAAATAAAAAGCGTTTAAGACAAGCAAAAGTTAAGAGAATTCAGTACCACCAAACCAGTTTTACAACAAATGTTAAAGGGACTTATATAGTCAAGAAATACAAGAGAAGAAAAAAGATCTACAAAGTCAACTCCAAATAATTAAGAAAATGGCAATAGGAACATATATATCAATAATTACTTTAAATGTAAATGGATTAAATGCTCCAACCAAAAGACACAGACTGGCTGAATGTATACAAAAACAAAACCCAAATATATGCTGTTTACTAGAAACCCACTTCAGACCTAAAGACACATATAGACTGAAAATGAGAGGATGGGAAAATACATTACATGCAAATGGGAAGCAAAAGAAAGCTGGAGTAGCAATCCTCATATCAGACAAAATAAAAACCTTAAAATAAAGAATATTACAAGAGATAAGGAAGGACACACATAATGATCAAGGAATCAATCCAAGAGGAAGACATTACAATTGTAAATATCTATGCACCCAACATAGGAGCACCTCAAAACATAAGACAAACACTAACAGACATAAAAGGAGAAACTGACAGCACCACAATAATAGTAGGAGACTTTAACACCACACTCACACCAATGGATAGATTATCAAAACAGAAAATCAATAAGGAAACACAAGTCTTTTTTTTTTTAATGTATTTATTTTACTTGGAGGCTAATTACTTTACAATATTGTAGTGGTTTTTGCCATACACTGACATGAATCAGTAATGGGTGTACATGTGTCCCACATTCTGAACCCCCCTCCCACCTCCCTCCCCATCCATCCCTCAGGGATGTATGTGCCAGTGCATCAGCCCTGAGTGCCCTGTCTCATGCATCGAACCTGGACTGGTGATCTATTTCACATAAAGTGAAGTGTGTATATTTGTCAATATACATGTTTCAATGCTATTCTCTCAAATCATCACACCCTTGCCTTCTCCCACAGAGTCCAAAAGTCTGTTCTTTCTGTGTCTCTTTTGCTGTCTGGCATATAGGGTCACAGTTACCATCTTTCTAAATTCCATACATATGCATTAATATACTGTATTGGTATTTTTCTTTCTGATTTACTTCTCTCTGTATAATAGGCTCCAGTTTCATCCACCTCATTAGAACTGATTCAAACACATACTTTTTAATAGCTGAGTAATATTCCATTGTGTATATGTACCACAGCTTTCTTATCCATTCATCTGCCTATGGACATCTAGCTTGTTCCATGTCCTAGCTGTTGTAAACAGTGCTGCAATGGACATTGGGGTACATGTGTCTCTTTCAATTCTGGTTTCCTTTTCTCTGCACTCTCTCCAGCATTTATTGTTTGTAGACTTTTTATAGCAGCCATTCTGACCGGCATGAGATAATACCTGATTGTGGTTTTGATTTGCATTTCTCTGATAATTAGTGATGTTGAGCATCTTTTCATGTGTTTGTTAGCCATCTGTATGTCTTCTTTGGAGAAATGTCTGTTTAGTTCTTTGGCCCATTTTCTGATTGGATCATTTATTTTTCTTGAATTGAGCTGCATGCTGCTTGTATATTTTTGAGATTAATTCTTTGTCAGTTGCTTCATTTACTGTTATTTTCCCCCATTCTGAAAGCTGTCTTTTCACCTAGCTTATAGTTTCCTTCATTATGCAAAAGCTTTTAAGTTTAATTAGGTCTTATTTGGTTTTTTGTTTGTTTGCTTGCTTGCTTGCTTTTCTTTCCATTACTCTGGAAGGTGGGTCATAGAGGATCCTGCTTTGATTTATGTCAGAGAGTGTTTTGCCTATGTTTTCCTCTAGGAGTTTTATAGTTTCTGATCTTACATTTAGATCTTTAATCCATTTTGAGTTTATTTTTGTGTATAGTGTTAGAAAGTGTTCTAGTTTCACTCTTTTACAAGTGGTTGACCAGTTTTCCCAGCACCACTTGTTAAAGAGATTGTCTTTTCTCCATTGTATATTCTTGCCTCATTTGTCAAAGATAAGGTGTCCATAGATGCGTGGATTTATCTCTGGGCTCTCTATTTTGTTCCATCGATCTAAATTTCTGTCTTTGTTCCTGTACCATACTGTCTTGATGACTGTAGCTTTGTAGTATAGTCTTAAATCAGGCAGGTTGACTCCTCCAGTTCCATTCTTCTTTCTCAAGATTGCTTTGGCTATTCAAAGTTTTTTGTATTTCCACACAAATTGTGACATTATTTGTTCTAGTTCTCTGAAAAATACCATTGGTAGCTTTATAGGGATTGCATTGAATCTATAGATTGCTTTAGGTAATACACTTATTTTCACTATATTGATTTTTTCCAATCCATGAACATGGTATATTTCTCCATCTATTTGTGTCATCTTTGACTTCTTTCATCAGTGTTTTATAGTTTTCTATATATAGGTCTTTTGTTTCTTTAGGTAGATTTATTCCTAAGTATTTTATTCTTTTCATTGCAATGGTGAATGGAATTGTTTCCTTAATTTCTTTCTGTTTCCTCATTGTTAGTGTATAGAAATGCAAGTGATTTCTGTGTGTTAATTTTATATCCTGCAACTTTATTATATTCATTGATTAGCTCTAGTAATTTTCTGGTGGATTATTTAGGGTTTTCTATATAGAGAATCATATTATCTGCAAACAGTGAGAGTTTTACTTCTTCTTTTCCAATCTGGATTCCTTTTATTTCTTTTTCTTCTCTGATTGCTTTGGCTAAAACTTCCAAAACTATGTTTAATAGTAGTGGTGGTGAGAGTGGACACCCTTGTCTTGTTTCTGACTTTGGGGAATGCTTTCAATTTTTCACCATTGAGGATAATGTTTGCTGTGGTTATTCATATATGAGTTTTATTATGTTGAGGTATGTTCCTTCTATGCCTACTTTCTGGAGGGTTTTTATCATAAATGGATGTTGAATTCTGTCAAAGGCTTTCTCTGCATCTATTGAGATAATCATATGGCTTTTATCTTTCAATTTGTTAATGTGGTGTATTACATTGATTGATTTGCAAATATTGAAGAATCTTTGCATCCATGGGATAAAGCCCACTTAGTCATGATGTATGATCTTTTTAATATGTTGTTGGATTCTGTTTGCTAGAATTTTGTTAAGGATTTTTGTGTCTATGTTCATCAGTGATATTAGCCTGTAGTTTACCTTTTTTGGTGGCATCTTTGTCTGGTTTTGACATTAGGGTGATGGTGGCCTCATAGAATGAGTTTGGGAGTTTACCTTTCTCTGAAATTTTCTGGAAATTTGAGTACAATAGGTGTTCTCTAAATAGCTCTTCTCTAAATTTTTGGTAGAATTCAACTGTGAAGCAATCTGGTCCTGGGCTTTTGTTTGTTGGAAGATTTCTGATTACAGTTTTGATTTCTGTGCTTGTGATGGGTCTGTTAAGATTTTCTATCTCTTCCTGGTTCAGTTTTGGAAGGTTATACTTTTCTAAGAATTTGTCTATTTCTTCCAAGTTGTCCTTTTTATTAGCATATAGTTGCTGATAGTAGTCTCTTATGATCCTTAGTATTTCTGTGTTGTCTGTTGTGATTTCTCCGTTTACATTTCTAATTTTGTTGATTTGATACTTCTCCTTTCTTTTCTTGATCAGTCTGGCTAATGGTTTGTGTATTTTATTTCTCTTCCCAAAGAACCAGCTTTTAGTTTTGTTGATTTTTGCTATAGTCTCCTTTGTTTCTTTCTCATTTATTTCTGCCCTAAGTTTTATGATTTCTTTCCTTCTACTGACCCTAAGGTTCTTCATTTCTTCTTTTCCAGTTGCTTTAGGTGTAAAGTTAGGTTATTTATTTGATTTTTTCTCTTGTTTCTTGAGGTAAGCTTGTATTGCTATGAAACTTCTCCTAGCACTGCTTTTACTGAATCCCATAGATTATGGGATGTTGTGTTTTCATTTTCATTTGTTTCTATGCATATGTTGATTTCTTCTGGGAAATACAAGTCTTAAATGATACATTAGATGAAATGGATCTCATCCATATCATGGATGCCATCCAACCATCTCATCTGTCGTCCCCTTTTCCTCCTGCCCTCAGTCTTTCCCAGCATCAGGGTCTTCTTAAATGAGTCAGCTCTTTGCATCAGGTGGCCAAAGTATTGGAGTTTCAGCTTTAACATCAGTCCTTCCAGTGAACACCCAGGACTGGTCTCCTTTAGGATGGACTGGTTGGATCTCCTTGTGTCTAAGGGACTCTAAAGAGTCTTCTCCAACACCACAGCTCAAAAGCATCAATTCTTCTGTACTCAACTTTCTTTATAGTCCAACTCTCACATCCATACATGACCACTGAAAAACCATAGCCTTGACTAGACAGACCTTTGTTGACAAAATATCTCTGCTTTTTAATATGCTGTCTAGGTTGGTCATAACTTTCATTCCAAGGAGTAAGCGTCTTTTAATTTCATGGCTGCAATCACCATCTGCAGTGATTTTGGAGCCCAGAAAAATAAAGTCAGCCACTGTTTCCACTGTTTCCCCATCTATTTGCCATGAAGTGATGGGAATCAACAGGTTACTGAAGAAATCAAAATGGAAACAAAAAATTATCTAGAGACAAATGATAATGAAAACATAACAACTCAAAACCTATCAGATTCTGCAAAAGCAGTTCTAAGAGGGAAGTTTATAGCAATACAATCCTACCTCAAGAAACAAGAAAAACATCAAATAGACAACCTAATTTTATACCTAAAACAACTGGAAAAAAGAACAGAAACACTCCCAAAATTAGAAGGAAAGAAACCATAAAGACCCAAGGAAAAAGAAGTGAAAAAGAAATAAAAGAAACAATAGTAAAGATTAATAAAACTAAAAGCTGGTTCTTTGAGAAGTTAAACAAAATTTACAAGCATTTAACCAGACCTAACAGGAAAAAAGAGAGGAATCAAATCAACAAAATTAGAAATGAAAAAGGAGAGCTTACAACAGACAATGCAGAAATAGAAAGTAGTAGACTATTACAAACAACTACATGGCAATAAAATGGATAACCTACAAGAAATGGACAGATTTTTAGAAAAGTTCAATCTTCCAAGACTGATACAGAAAGAAATAGAAATTATGGATAACCCAATTACAAGCACTGAAATTTAAGCTGTAATTAAAATTCTCCCAAAAAACAAAAGCCTAGGACCAGTCGGCTTCCCAGGAGAATTCTGTCAAACATTTAGAGAAGAGCTAATACCTATTCTTCTAAAACTCTTTCAAAAAACTGCAGAGAAAGTAACACTTCCAAACTCATTCTACGAGGCCATCATCACCCTGATACCAAAACCAGACAAAGACAACACTAAAAAAGAAAACTACACACCAATATCACTGATGAACATAGATGCAAAAATCCTCAACAAAATTTTAGCAAACAGAATTCAGCAACACATCAAAAAGTTCATACACCATGATCAACTTGAGTTCATTCCAGGAATGCAAGGATTCTTCAATATATGCAAATCAATCAATGTGATACATCATATTAACAAACTGAAAGATAAAAACCATATGATAACCTCAATAGATCAATAAAAAGCCTTTGACAAAATTCAGCACCCATGTATGATTAAAACTCTTCAAAAAATGGGCATAGAAGGAACCTACCACAATATAGTAAAGGCCATATATGATAAGCCTACAGCAAACATTATTTTCAATGGTGAAAAACTGAAAACATTCTCCATAAGATCAGGAATAAGATAAGGGTGTTCACTTTCACCACTATTATTCAACATAGCTTTGGAAATCTTAGCTACAGCAATCAGAAAAGAAAAAGAAATAAAAGGAATCCAGATTGGAAAAGAAAAAATAAAGCCTTCACTGTTTGCAGATGACATGATACTGTACATAGAAAACCCTAAAGATAGCATCAGAAAATTACTAGAGCTAGTCAGTGAATTTAGCAAAGTTTCAGGATACAAAATCAATACACAGAAATCACTTGCATTTCTATATACTAACAATGAAAAATCAAAAAGAGAAATTAAGGAATCAATCTCATTCACCATTGCAAAAAAATAATTAAATATCTAAGAATAAATTTACCTAAGGAGACAAAAGAAATGTACACAAAAAATTATAAGACACTAATGAAAGAAATCAAAGATGACATAAACAGATGGAGAGATATTCCACGTTCCTGGGTAGGAAGAAGCAATATTGTGAAAATGACTATATTACCAAACAGAATCTACAGATTCAATGTGATCCCTATCAAATTACCAATGGCATTTTCCACAGAACTAGAACAAACAATTTCACAATTCATAGGGAAACACAAAAGACCCCAAATAGCTAAAAAACAGAAAAAGAAGAGTGGAGCTTGAGGAATCAACCTTCCTGACTTCACATTATACTACAAAGCTGCAGTCATCAAGACAATATGGTACTGGCACAAAAACAGAAATATAGACCAATGGAACAAAATAGAAAGCCCAGAAATAAACCCATGAACCTATGGGTACCTTATTTTTGACAAAGGAGGCAAGAATATACAATGGGGCAAAGACAGTCTCTTTAATAAATGGTGCTGGGAAAACTGGACAGCTACATGTAAAAGAATGAAATCAGAACACTTCCTAACACGATACACAAAGATAAACTCAAAATGGATTAAAAATATAAATGTAAGACCAGAAGCTATAGAACTTAGAGGAAAACATAGTCAGAACACTTGATGACATAAATCAAAGCAAGACCTTCTATGACCCACCTCCTAGAGTAATGGAAATAAAAACAAAAGTAAACAAGTGGGACCTGATTAAACTTAAAAGCTTTTGCACAGCAAAGCAAACTATAAGCAAGGTGAAAAGACATCCCTCAGAATGGGAGAAAATAGTAGCAAATGAAACAACTGACAATGGATTAATTTTCAAAATATATAAGCAGCTCATACAACTCAATGCCAGAAAAACAAACAACCCAATCAAAAAGTGGGGGAAAGACTTAAACAGATATTTCTCCCAAGAAGACATACAGATGGCTAACAAACAGAGGAAAAGATGCTCAACATCGCTCATTATTAGAGAAATGCAAATCAAAACTACAGGGAGATATCACCTCACACTGGTCAGAATGGCCATCATCAAAAAGTCTACAAACAGTAAATGCTGGAGAGGATGTGGAGAAAAGGGAATGCTCTTGTACTGTTGGTGGGACGTAAATTGATACAGCTACTATGGAAGACGGTATGGAGATTCCTTAAAATACTAGGAATAAAACCACCATATGACCCAGCAGTCCCACTCCTAGGCATATACCCCGAGGAAAACAAAGTTGAAAAAGACACATGGATCCCATTGTTCATTGCAGCACTATTTACAATAACTAGAACATAGAAGCAACCTATATGTCCACTGACAGATGAATGGATAAAGAAGTGGTGGTATGTATACACAATGCAATATTACTCAGCCATAAAAAGGAACACATTTGAGTCAGTTCTGATGAGGTAGATGAACCTAGAACCTATTATACAGAGTGAAGTGAGTCAGAAAGAGAAATATAAATATCATCTTCTAATGCATATATACAGAATCTAGAAAAATAGTATCGAAGAATTTATTTACAGGACAGCAATGGAGAAACAGACATAGAGAATAGGCTTGTGGGCTTGGGGAGAGGGGAGGAGAGGGTGAGATAAGTGGAAAAAGTAACATGGAAACCTACATTACCATATGTAAAATAGATAGCCAACAGAAATTTGCTGTATGGCTCAGGAACCATAAACAAGGGATCTGTATCAACCTAGAGGTGCAGGATGGGAAGGGAGATGGGAGGGAGTTTCAAAAGGGAGGGGATATATGTATACCTGTAGCCAATTCATGTTGAACTTTGACAGAAAACAACAAAATTCTATAAAACAATTATCCTTCAATAAAAAATTAATGAAAAAAAAAACTGATACATTTTGCCAACAAAGTTCCATCTACTCAAAGCTATGGTTTTTCCAGTAGTCATGTATGGATGTGAGAGTTGGACAATAAAGAAAGCTGAGCACCAAAGAATTGATGCTTTTGAACTGTGGTGATGGAGAAGACTCTTGAGAGTCCCTTGGACTGCAAGGAGATTCATCCAATCTATCCTAAAGGAAATCAGTTCTGAATATTCATTTGAAAGACTGATGCTGAAGCTGAAGCTCCAATACTTTGGCCACCTGATGTGAAGAACTGGCTCATTGGAAAAGACCCTGATGCTGGGAAAGATTGAAGGCAGGAGGAGAAGGGGATGACAGAGGATGAGATGGTTGGATGGCATCACTGACTCGATGGACTTGAGTTTGAGCAAGCTCCAGGTGTTGGTGATGGACAGGGAAGCCTGGCATGCTGCAGTCCATGGGGTTGCAAACAATCGGACACAACTAAACAACTGAACTGTCTCCAGCATGGTGACTAGTCTTGCCTACTGCTCCGTTAATAGTAGAAAACCAATGCAGCAACCATTGCCTATGGTTAAATGGAACTCTTGCTATATCCTTTGGCAGAACTCTTTTCCTTTCTGGGAACCTTCAGTATTTATCCTTATAGCCTAGAATTTCAGAATGGAAAGTACCGATTCCTTAATTAGGTCACTGGGAGTGATGGTAACTGATATCTCTGCATCTATGTATTCTGCCTATCATTCTACCTAAAAGTCTTTTTTGAAACTTAGAAATAAATTTAACCAAAAATTATGCACTTAAAATTATAAGAAAGTGGCAAAAGAAATTGAAAAAGATACAAATAAATGAAAACATACTCTGCACTTATGAATCAGAAGAATTAACATTGTTAAAATGTCTATATTACCCAAAACCAGGAATAGATTCAATGCAATTCCTATCAAATTTCCAATGGCATTTTTCACAGAAATAAGTGCAACAATCCTAAAATTCAGATGGAAATACAAAAGAAGCCAATCAGTTCAGTTCAGTTCAGTTCAGTCGCTCAGTCGTGTCCGACTCTTTGCGACCCCATGAATCGCAGCACGCCAGGCCTCCCTGTCCATCACCAACTCCCAGAGTTCACTCAGACTCACGTCCATCGAGTCAGTGATGCCATCCAGCCATCTCATCCTCTGTCGTCCCCTTCTTCTCCTGCCCCCAATCCCTCCCAGCATCAGAGTCTTTTCCAATGAGTCAACTCTTCACATGAGGTGGCCAAAGTACTGGAGTTTCAGCTTTAGCATCATTCCTTCCAAAGAAATCCCAGGGTTGATCTCCTTCAGAATGGACTGGTTGGATCTCCCTGCAGTCCAAGGGACTCTTAAGAGAAGAAAAGAAAAGAAAAAAAGAAGCCAATAGCTAATGCCAATTTGAGGGGAAAAAAAAAAGATGGCGACATCACACTTCCTGATTTCAACCTATATTATCAGTTCAGTTCAGTTCAGTTGCTCAGTCGTGTCCGACTCTTTGCGACCCCATGAATTGCAGCACGCCAGGCCTCCCTGTCCATCACCAATTCCTGGAGCTCACTCAGACTCACATCCATCGAGTCCGTGATGCCATCCAGCCATCTTATCTTCTGTCGTCCCCTTCTCCTCCTGCCCCAATCCCTCCCAGCATCAGAATCTTTTCCAATGAGTCAACTCTTCGCAAGAGGTGGCCAAAGTATTGGAGTTTCAGCCTCAGCATCAGTCCTTCCAATGAACACCTAGGACTGGTCTCCTTCAGAATGGACTGGTTGGATCTCCTTGCAATCCAAGGGACTCTCAAGAGTCTTATCCAACACCACAGTTCAAAAGCATCAATTCTTCGGCGCTCAGCCTTCTTCACAGTCCAACTCTCACATCCATACATGACCACTGGAAAAACCATAGCCTTGACTAGACAGATCTTTGTTGGCAAAGTAATGTCTCTGCTTTTTAATATGCTATCTAAGTTGGTCAGAACTTTTATAAAGCCATAGTAATCAAAACAGCATAGTATTGGAATTAAAAATAGACAAATGGAACAAAATTAAGAGCCTAGAAATAAACCTGCATATATACAGTCAAGTAATATTTGATATAGATGCCAGTAATACTCAATAGAGAAAGAACAGTCTCTTCAATAAATGCTTTTATGAAAACTGCATATTCATATGCAAAAGAATGAAAGTGAATCCCTATTTTACACCACGTACAAAATTAATTTGCAATGGATTAGATACTTAAGAGTAAGATCCACAACTATAAAACTCCTTGAAGAAACCATAGGGGAAAACTTGTTTTACAAATGGTCTTGGTGATGGCTTTTTGAATATAAACCAAAAGCAAAAATGTTTAAACAAGTGGGACTACATCAAACTAAAAAGTTTCTGTACAGTAAGTGAAAAAATGAACAAAATGAAATGGGAGAAAATATGTGAAAACTATGTATCTGGTAAGGAGTTAATGTCCAAAATATACAAGGAATAAGTAAATATGATTAAGAAATGGACAGAAAACCTGAATATACACTTTCCAAAGAATACATACAAATGGCCAAAAGGTACATAAAAAGATGCCTAACATCATTTATCATTAGGCAATTATAAATCAAAAACACAGTGGGATATCATTTCAAACCTGTTAGGATGGCTCTTATCAAAAAGACAAGGGACAACAGTGCTGGCAAGAAAGTGGAGGAAAAAAGAACACTGGTATACTGTTGATGAGAATGTTAAATGATGCAGCTACCATGGAAAACAGTATAGAGTTTCCTCAAAAACTTAAAAATAGAATTACCATATGATCTAGCAATCCTACTTCTGAGTATGTATTGAAAAGAAATGAAATTGCTATCACAAAAAGATATCTGCACCCCATGTTCATTGCAGCATTATTCACAATACTCAAGACACTGAAACAACCAAAATTGTCCAAGTATCAACAGATAAATGGATAAAGAAAATGCATAATATATATATGCACAAATATGTCTGTATTTATGTGTGTTCAGCCATAAATATGAAGGAAATTTGCCATTTGCAACAGTATGTATGGACCTTGAAAGCATTTTGTTATGTTAAAGAAATCAGACAGTTAAAGACAAATATTATATGATCTCACTTATATGTGGAATTTAAGAAAGCAAACTCATAGAAACAGATAATAGAACAGTGGTTTCCAAGGGCCAGGGGATGGGGGAAACGGATAGATGGTAGTCACAAGGTACTCTATTGTGTATTAACATATGATATGATAATCTTCAAACTTTGTATCCACTCCTAAGTGTCTATTCACATGCATCTAATCCAGAACTTCTTGTCCTCAACCTTCTAATATTTCTTCTTATAGGATCTTAATTATTGTAATCATTCCATTATATTCTAAACTTGAACCATTTTCCTTCCACACAAAGCTAGTGGCCAGATGCATCGACAACAGCTCTGCTCATCTGAGGAGTTCTCCTCACCACTCACATTTGAATTTACACCTGAGAGAGGCTTTAATGAGGTCTTCATTCATTTTTGGTTTCCACGCCTGAACTGACCCATTGGTGAACCAAGCTCAGATTTTTCTCTGCCTCTGTGAGATTATGGTCAAGAATCACTCATATAGTAATAAGAGCTGAGGGAGAAACACTGGTGGAACTGTGGTAGATAATATGGACTTCTGAGTATCACGGACTTCCCTGCTGGCTCAGGCAGTAAAGAATCCACCTGCAATGCAGGAGACCCAGGGTTTGATCCCTGCATTAGAAAGAACCATTAGAGAAGGGAATGGCTACCAACTCCAGCATTCTTGCATAGTGAACCCCATGGACAGAGAAGCCTGGTGGGTGGTATTTCATGGGGTCTCAAAGAGTTGGACACAACTAAGGGACTAACACACTGGATATCTGCCCATTCAACCTGCTTCTTTGTACTCATATTTGATCCCAGAATTATCATTTCCATCAATAAGGTTGCCCAGTCAACCTTATTACTTGGTGGGTCTAAAAAAATCAAATTTATAATAAGTTATACCTGCACAGTTACTTGGTATCCCATGATCAGTTGCTCTTTTTCTACTCCACTCTTAAGGAACATACCAGAAGCTGTTTATTAAAAGGCTTATAATACTACATAGTATATGACATGGTTTTGCTCCAAAACCCTAGTGGTCTGTGTAGTGGTTTGCCTGCTGAGGCAAGCCATAAGCTCCACAAGGCATCTTTTCCCCAAAATGATCCATCAGACACACACAGACACAGAGACACACACACACACACACAAATCAACAAAAATACAACTCAATATAAAAGTAGACAAAATATATAAATGGCCAATAAATGTACAAACTCATTAGTTATCAGAGAAATTCAAATTAATATCACAAAGAGATACCACTTTTACCTACTACAATGGTTATTTTTTTTTAACTACTGACCCCAAAGAAAGGTAGTTCTCATTCAACTTTGAACGATGATATCAAATTTTTATTAAAATCTTTGAGCCTATAGGCCATGCTGCTAAGTCGCTTCAGTTGTGTCTGACTCCATGCGACCCCATAGATGGCAGCCTACCAGGTTCCCCCGTCCCTGGGATTCTCCAGGCAAGAACACTGGAGTGGGTTGCCATTTCCTTCTCCAATGAGTGAAAGTGAAAAGTGAGAGTGAAGTCGCTCAGTTGTGTCCAACTCTTCTCGACCCCATGGACTGCAGGCTACCAGGCTCCTCCATCCATGGGATTCTCCAGGCAAGTGCTTTTAATTTTGAAACTGAAATAAATTGACTTTTCCAAATAAAAGGCTCCATTGTTGTGGGGAGTTGTTTTGTTTTTGTTTAGTTTTATTCTCAAAACTTTTAAAAATAAGTTTCAGAAAGTTAAGTGGTTAACTACTATTTGGTTCCAGAATCCATGACCCTCTAGAAATGGTAACCATCCACCCAGACCACCTCTCCCTTGTTCCTTTTCCCTCAGACCCCTGTGATTTTCTCCATGAACAGACTGATAGATTTAAATATATCACAGGAACCAGTACTCTCAGTCAAAGTGATAAACTAAAGAACGGGTAGGTAACCCAATCAGAGCCAATCAGATACACAGATATGTTTACTCCTGCTTCCAGAAATCTCTTCCCTCCCCGCTACCCCACCAACAACTGGGATTTGTAAGAGGTAAAACTCAGCCTAACTGCATGCATCTTGCAATATCAAATGGATCCAACCTAAAAATGCTAGCAACTCACTGAGAAAATCAGAGACAATGGACTCAGAAAATTTGATCCTAATAAATTTATTTAAGCATCTAAATTAAACTATGTCTGAAGGAAGCTCATCTTAATCCTAGACTGTCAGTTACATGAACCAATAAATTCTCCTTTCCGTTTAGGCCAGCTTAGTTAAATTTCTTGGCCAACAGCCAAAAGAATACTAACTAAAACCTGAGGGAAATCTGTTGTCATTGATCCAATGAACAATTGTTGTAGAATTAGATCTTCATTACAAATAGACAAATGGGACATTCCAAACATCATGTTATTCTTTCTATCTTTTCTGTAATGTTTATCACCAGTACCAGGAATGAAGTGAATAAAAATATATACAAGACAAGTTGAATTGAGGGTCAAGAGAAAATAGATTTAGTCTTAAAAAGTAAAATTATCTTGTTAAATGCACCAAAACCCTGGTTCCACTTCTGTCTTAAATATCTAGAAAATGAAATAAAACATATCAGCATATCCCCAAATAATCAGTCTTTCAATGAGCATCAACATTAAACAAATTCACACAGGCTACTATATGAAATATAATACCAATTTTGTAATGAATAACTTCATTTATGTAATTTCCAGATGCCCAAATTCTCTGCTTGGGGCATCTTTTTCCCAATATTAACAAAACTGTGATGTCAAAATAATATTTTTTTTTTTTTTTTAGAGAGAGAGAGCATAGACATGAAGCTAAGGGAGGGCATAATCTTCAAAGGTTCTCAAACAAACACAGTAACTCCTGAAAGTAGTTAAATTTAACAGTGACTAGCAGTGTTTGTGGGATATTCCCGGGGCTTAGAGACCAGGACTTGGCATGCTGTTCACTGAGAAACACTTAGATCTGTCCTGAATGAAATACCAGTAAGTACTGAGTCTGAAGTGAGGCCTGTCAGAAAGCGCAAATCCCAAGATCACTGTCCTTTTTTTCCTTATAATAACTGGCCCCAAAGGCAATAACAGTCTATAAAATGAGGACACCCACCACACAGCTTGTAGTCTCTGACAATTATTTTATGTTAACAAAAATTAAGGGTCTTCAGAGAAATGGCTGATTTCTACATGGTGAAGAAAATAAACATGATTAACCTTGTCTATCCCGTGCCAGAAAGCAAGACAACTAGCAAAGACTAACGAACCAATGACACAGAAATGCTGCTGCTACTGCTGCTAAGTCGCTTCAGTCATGGCTGACTCTGTGCGACCCCATAGACAGCAGCCCACTAGGCTCCTCTGTCCCTGGGATTCTCCAGGCAAGAACACTGGAGTGGGTTGCCATTTCCTTCTGCAATGCATGAAAGTGAAAAGTGAAAGTGAAGTTGTTCAGTCGTGTCCAACTCTTAGCGACCCCATTGACTGCAGCCTACCAGGCTCCTCCATCCATGGGGTTTTCCAGGCAAGAGTACTGGAGTGGGTTGCCATTGCCTTCTCTGACACAGAAATAGAGGAGCCAAATTAAAGGGGCTTCCACTGGCCAAGGATAGAGTAAATGAATGAGCCAAAACAAACAAACAAACAAAAAAACAGTAAAAAGTAATTACAATGGATTGCAACACATCAAACTATAAGAACCTGTGAATTCATGATGATTTTTAAAAGTAGAAGTCACTGTTTATCACAATAGACCAATTCAATATTCCAAAAATAAACAAATAAATGACAAATATCAAATATTTATCCTGCTTTTCCTTTAAAACTTTATCTCAGGGTTAACAAATATTTGATAATAGTAAGTTCTTTTCCACAGAGTGCCTGATAAAAGTACAGGAAAAATGATACAATTTTAAAAATCACCATTTTCAATTCCAATTTTATTAATAATAGATCTAAGTAATAGTCATCAGAGGATTAAAAAACCTAATGATGCAATAGGACATAACCAGCACCACCTATGTATATTTAGAACAAAAATACTAAAGTTAAATCAAATCCTAAGAAAAAGTTTCATTTTTAAAAAACAGAAAGGTAGACAGTGATTTTTAAAAGTCCCCTCAGGGAAAGATAATCAGCCAAATTCAAAATGTGAGGCATTCTGCAGGACAAAGGACCCAATTTCTGTAAAAACAAACAAACAAACAAACAAAAAAATATACAAATAAAAAATCAGAGACAGAGAAATAAAGGAACAGGATTCACCAAGTAAAAGAGAATTAGAAGGCTTAACAATCAAATAGCAAGGAGAGATAAGAAAACCTTCCTCAGTGATCAATACAAAGAAATAGAGAGAAACAATAGAACGGGAAAGACTAGAGATCTCTTCAAGAGCACTAGAAATACAGGGAAATTTTCATGTAAAGAGAGGCACAATAAAAGACAGAAATGGTATGGACCTAAGGGAAGCAGAAGATATTAAGAAGAGGTGGCAAGAATACACAGAAGAACTACACAGAAAAGATCTTCACGACCCAGATAACCGCAATGGTGTGATCACTCACCCAGAGCCAGATATCCTGGAATGTGAAGTCAAGTAGGCCTTAGGAAGCATCACACAAACAAAGCTAGAGGAGGTGATGGAATTCCAGGTAAGCTATTTCAAATCCTAAAAGATGATGCTGTGAAAATGCTGCACTCAATATGCCAGCAAATTTGGAAAACTCAGCAGTGGCCACAGGACTGGAAAAGGTCAGTTTTCATTCCAATCCCAAAGAAAGGCAATGCCAAAGAATGCGCAAACGACCGCACAATTGCATTCATTTCACATGCTAGCAAAGTAATGGTAAAAATTCTCCAAGCCAGGCTTCAGCAATATGTGAACCATAAACTTCCAGATGTTCAAGCTGGTTTTAGAAAAGGCAGAGGAACCAGACATCAAATTGCTGACATCCGTTGGATCATCAAAAATGCAAAAGAGTTCCAGAAAAACATCTGCTTCTTCTTTATTGACTCTGGCAAAGCCTTTGACTGTGTGGATCACAACAAACTGTGGAAAATTCTTCAAGAGATGGGAATACCAGACCACCTGACCTGTCCTAAGAAATCTGTATGCAGGTCAAGAAGCAAGTTAGAACTGGACATGGAACAACAGACTGGTTCCAAATGGAAAAAGGAGTATGTCAAGGCTGTATATTGTCACCCTGCTTATTTAATTTATATGCAGAGCACATCATGAGAAATGCTGGGCTGGATGAAGCACAAGCTGGAATCAAGATTGCTGGGAAAAAATATCAATAACCTCAGATATGCAGATGACACCACACTTATGGCAGAAAGCAAAGAAGAACTAAACAGTCTCTTGATGAAAGTGAAAGAGGAGAGTGAAAAAGTTGGCTTAAACTAAGAAAACTAAGATCGTGGCATCTGGTCCCATCAATTCATGGCAAACATGGGAAAACAGTGACAGACTAAATATTTTGGGGGGCTCCAAAATCACTGCAGAGGGTGACTGCAGCCATGAAATTAAAAGATATTTGCTCCTTCGAAGAAGTTATGACCAACCTAGACAGCATGTTAAAAAGCAGAGACATTACTTTGGCAACAAAAGTCCATCTAGTCAAGGCTATGGTTTTTCCAGTAGTTATGTATGGATATGAAAGTTGGACTATAAAGAAATCTGAGCACCAAAGAATTGATGCTTTTGAACTGTAGTGTTGGCGAAGACTCTTGAGAGTCCCTTGGACTGCAAGGAGATCCAACCAGTCAATCCTAAAGGAAATCAATCCTTTATATTCACGGGAAGAATTAATGCTGAAGCTGAAACTTTGGCCACCTCATGCAAAGAACTGACTCATTTGAAAAGACTCTGATGCTGGGAAAGATTGAAGGTGGGAGGAAAAGAGGATGAGATGGTTAGATGGTTAGATGGCATCACTGACTCAATGGACATGAGTTTGAGAAAACTCTGGGAGTTGGTGTTGGACAGGGAGGCCTGGTGTGCTGCAGTCCATGGGGTCACAAAGAGTCAGACATGACTGAGCAACTGAACTGAACTGAACAATCAAATGTGATGGGAGACTCTTGTTTGAATCTTGATTTGTACAAAACAATTGTTAGATGATCTTCAGACAATCAGGGAAACTTGAAAATGGCTTGTGTATAAATACTAAGAAATCATTGCTAACTTTTCCAGGAATAATTGTGTCATGATGGGTACATAAAAATTCATTGTCAATTAAGCAAAGCATACCAAGTGATTTAGGAGGGAAATAACTGTTGAGTCACAACTCGGGGAGTTTCCTGGGTGAAATATTAAACTAGACCTGGTACAGAGTGAACAAGAAGAGACAGACCATTCCAGATTGGTAGGTGGCAGTTCTAGTAAGCAAGGGAACTTACAGCCGAGGCTTGTCTTGGGTGACCTCAAAATGAATAGATCTCCACATCCACCTGCCAGAACCTTAAGTTTATATATAGACCTTAACTGGGTTTAATAATGAATTCAGTCCTCTGAGTATGGGCTTGATGGGCAGAACATACATTCCAAGGTCAGGTAAAGGCATAAGGAGCTTCCTATTGAGCCTCCAGCTCACCCGTCAACCATGGTCATGTCTTCTCAATGACCTCCTCCAACAATAACATGATGTCTAACAGGTTCTGAAATACTCCAAAAAATCAGAAATGTGTAGATGGGGAATAGAAGAAACAGAACTGGCAAAATGTCAATCATTATTAACATCAGTTTATTATTTTACTTTCTACACTTTTGCATATGTCATTCTTCATAAATTATTTTTTTAAAAGAAGGAACTATTAGAGACACATAGCCAAAATTGTGTCTCTGAGTTCCATTTTGATACAGAATTTCATTAGGTTAGTTCATATTGGTTAAGCTGTTCATGGCAGAATAACTCTTTCCATTCTTTCCATTGCTCCAGACAAGAATCTAGAAACCATCCTTGACTCCTTTCATTGTTCATTCCCCACATTGACTCCAACCACAAATCTTCTGGGCTTCACCTCTAACAGACATCCTGAGTCTGACTCCTCCTCACACACACCACATCTGACTTTGTCACTGGAAAAACCCATTAACAATTTCTAGGAAATTTAAATAGAGTTAATGAATAAAAAACAAACTCCAACCTTTTTTTTTTTTTTTTCCCTTAGAGCTTATTGCTGTTACACTAGCTTACAAGGTGTTGCATGTGGAGGCCTCATGCCCATCACTTCAGACCACAGTTCCTAGTGAGAAATGGCTAGCCCAGCGCTTCAGCTTGGTGAGACTTATGCAGAAGCCCTGTGCACAACACTTCAGTTCAAGGCGGCAGCGGCAGTGGGCCGTGTGCTCTGTGCCCAGCACTGCACTCTGGAGCTGTGAGCACTGCGGCTGTGCAGACCCTGGAGATCTCCATAAAGCAGTCCTGGACAGAGCATGTACTGTAGAGTGAGAGCTAACACCTCTCTGTTCTTTGATCAAAGAATGAGACATTGTCTCTGAACCGAATTCCATTTCACCTTATTGCCTTGAAGGGCACCAGGCAGAAAGACCCTTATCGGGGCCTGACTGGAAAGAGTTGTTATTGTTGTTTAGTCACTAAGTCATGTCCAACTCTTTTGCAACCTCATGGACTACAGCCTTCTCTGTCCACAGGATTCTCCAAGCAAGAATACTGGAGTGGGTTGCCATTTCTTTCTCCAGGGCATCTCCCCAACTCAGAGATCCAACTCACATTTTTTTGCACTGACAGGCAGTTTCTTTCCCACTGAGCCACTAGGAAAGCCCAACTTGAAAGGGTGGGTAACATTTTTTCAAGTTACATTATCTTCTCACCTGAATTATTAAAAAAAGCCTCCTCACTGGTAGCTTCTTCTTTTTGCTCTTTTGGTTGATTCTCAACAGAGCACCCTGAGGGGTCCTATTAAACCCCATTCAGATTATTCCTTTGCTCAGCACCTCTGCCTCTGTGGTGGCATCTCATCTCAGATTAATCTCATCTCAGATTAAAAGAAAATATTGCTAATAAGCCTACTGGGTTCTATATGATCTGGACCACCACTGTCTCCTGTTACTCTCCTCTTCACCCACTTTATTCCACTCAGACTAGTCTCCTTATTATTTCTTGAACACAATAACACACTCTAGTCTCAGGGCCTTTGCATTTGCTGTTCAGTGTACCAGGCATACATTTCCCCCACATGTCTCCATGATTTATTCTCTCACTTCTTTTAGGACTTTGTTCAAGCTCCACTTTCCCATAATTCCCTTCTTAAATTCTCTAACCTTCCATATTCCTCTTTAATACCTTATTTTTTCATTTCTCTCACAATCACACAACATATATTTTAAACTTATTTATATTATATATTTCTGTGTCCTTTATTTTCCATGAGAGATTTATGACTCTTATGCTCACTTCTAGATCCCTAGCACTCAGAGAAGTGTCTGGCACATAGTAAGAATTCAATGATTATTTCTTGAATAACTAAATTAAGCTTCTATTCCAGTAGCATTACTGGCACTAGAGGTTCATTATCCTTCCAAGTCATCACCTTGACTAGTCTTAACCATCAGTGGGCAAACTCACTTCTTTCATTATTCACTCATTCTTTCAGAATAAATTTACTGAGTTCCATTTATGAATTAGGAACTGAAAATATGATAACAAGATAAATGTTATGCACTCTCCTATAATTAATCTCCCGGGGCTTCCCTGGTGGCTGAGAAGGTAAAGGATCTGCCTGCAACACAGGAGACCCAAGTTTGATCCCTGGGTCGGGAAGATGCCCTGGAGAAAGGCTTGGCAACCCACTCCATTATTCTTGCCTGGAGAATCCCATGGACAGAGGAGCCTGGTGGGCTACAGTCCATGGGGTCTCAAGAGCTGGACATGGCTGAGCAATTAAGCAAGCACAACACAGATAGTCATCTCCCAGCTCTTAGGAAAGGAAGGACAATTCACTGCCATCCTATGTTTAGTCTATATAGATATTCGATCAGTTAGCTCCAGACTCTAGGGTGAATCTTCATAAAACAGAGTTGGAGGGGTACTATGAGATATGCATCCCCTCTGGACTTAGGCAGCCTTTGAACAGAGTGTGGGGCTGGTTGGGATCCCAAAGCCAATTGCCTCTGGTCATTAGACTGCACTTCTGGGGCTCCTCCAAGAGCAACTCAAGAGGAGTGAGTTAAAATAGTATTCTCCATGGTCTCCTCAGGTGGTGAGAACTCCTAGCTATAACCAGCACTTATTGTTTTGTCCTAAGGCTCTTGTGCAGAGCCCAGGAGTAACTTGCCACCTGGATAAAAAAGGAGGTGTTACTACTAGAGGCACTCAAAGAAAATCACACAGCAACCCTACCTACAGCCAACTGGGCAAACTCCTCGTGCGTATAGTTCCAGGCAGTGTCTAAAAGCTGAGATCTTCATGCAGTCTAGATCATCTCTGCTTATTTGTGGCTTTCTAGTGGAGTCTAGGCTCACATAAGGTGGCCACTCTAACAATGTATGCACATTTTGCAAATCAGAGCTCCATCATTATTTTTAAATATTTAGATTTGAGATCATTTTTCATTATCACAAAAATTTTAGCACTGTGTTTGTCAATGAAAGAAAATAAATATTGGTTACATTCTTTCAATCTAATTTTAACTGTCATAAGTTTTTGAATTGATGTAACAATAGTTTTATACTTTTATTACCTATTTGTGCAGACAAATTTTCTTGTTGATAATATCTATCCAAAATTTGAAGACAAAAAAATTTTTGAAGATATTCTCACTTAAAAACTTAATCAGAAATTGTTTGTGGTCATTTCCAGTATAAAAGCCGAACAAAAATTACAGCTATGTTCACTGAAGCAAGCTCAAGTTTCTCATTTGACATTTCAAGATTTTTACATAGATGCATTTTTTCAATTAAAGATCTAGTATTTTTTCTAACATTTGCTTTATAAAAAATTGAATTATTTTCATCACCATACCTTATATAGTTACTTCCAAATTTTCTCTGATTTACCACAGGAAATATTATCATTTTCTACATGTGCTTTGACATTTTTTAAAAAAGGTTGATAAGCACTCCACCTGAAAAACTTGTATGCCATGGATGAACCTGTTGACCTCTTACGTGCAAAATTTTTCAGTCAGCCATGATTTCCCAATGGCATTTCAAACCTCAGTCTCTTAAGGTGTGATTCCTGTGCAGACAGAGGCAAGCAGTGGTGACAGGAATAGCCTCCCTGCACTATCACTCAATTCCTCAGTCCCTCTAAGGGATTGAATGAGATCAATAAGGCTTCATTCTTTTGAAGGAAAAATTATACCATTGTCTTGAATGTCAATAAAGACACTATGTGAGTTCAGTCAGTTAATGTGTTGATGTACAGATTTCCAGTCTAAGTTCCGGGTCAGAGAAGTAAGCCAAAATTATCCTGATTTATACCAGAATGACATTTGCCACATTTATTACAGCATATAAGCTCAAGCCATAGAAAGAGAACTATGGTTAAAATTATCATTGCGATTTTTGATATCTTGAACCTCTTTTAGGCTCCTTTACCTTCCTTTTTCTAAAGAATTTTGAACCTCAGCACCTAAGGGCTACCTTTATTAGTAATGGGTTTAACTGCCTAATTATCAAAATGGTGTATAATCAAAGCTAAGTAGCCTAAGCATGATGAAATAGCTGTTTAATTTACTGCCTATGTGGTAGCATCCATTTTCCCATTTGTGTTTCTTTTCTGTTCATCAATGAAAGGATCTAGTGTAACCATAACTGAGGCTTTATCTTCTGCATATCCATCATCACTCTGACTTATTCAAAGAAGAGATCTATGCATGGCATAAAAGGATATTTTCTTATTAAGACAAATGTTAACACTTAGAAAATAATTATTTTATTTGGAAAAAGAAGAATCATGCAAATTCTTATGATAATGGATGCATACTCTATTCCCATTACCTTTGTAGCTCTCCTAATATAAGGCTAAGCTTTATCCCTAGGGAAAAAAAAATCTAATAACTATTTTTCTGTTTGAGTGAATAAGATAGTTCAGTTCAGTCGCTCAGGTGTGTCCAAATCTTTGCAAGCCCATGAACTGCAGAATGCCAGGCCTCCCTGTCCATCACCAACTCCTGGAGCTTACTCAAACTCATGTCCATTGAGTCAGCGATGCCATCCAACCCTCTCATCCTCTGTTGTCCCCTCCTCCTTCTGCCTTCAATCTTTCACAGCATCAGGGTCTTTTCAAATGAGTCAGTTCTTTGCATCAGGTGGCCAAAGTATTGGAGTTTCAGCTTCAGCATCAGTCCTTCCAGTGAATATTCAGGACTGATTTTCTTTAGGATTGACTGGTTGGATCTCCTTGCAGTCTAAGGAACTGTCAAGAGTCTTCTCCAACACCACAGGAATGCAAACTAGTACAGCCACTACGGAGAACAGTGTGAAGATTCCTTAAAAAACTGGAAATAAAACTGCCATATGACCCAGCAATCCCACTGCTGGGCATATACACTGAGGAAGCCAGAAATGAAAGAGACACGTGTACCCCAATGTTCATCGCAGCACTGTTTATAATAGCCATGACATGGAACCAACCTAGATGTCCATCAGCAGATGAATGGATAAGAAAGCTGTGGTACATATACCCAATAGAATATTCATTTCAGTTCAGCTCAGTCGCTCAGTCATATCTGATTCTTTGCAACCCCATGAATCACAGCCCGCCAGGCTTCCCTGTCCATCACCAACTCCCAGAGTTCACTCAGACTCGCGTCCATCGAGTCAGTGATGCCATCCAGCCATCTCAACCTCGGTCCTCCCCTTCTCCTCCTGCCCCCAATCCCTCCCAGAATCAAAGTCTTTTCCAATGAGTCAACTCTTCGCATGAGGTGGCCAAAGTACTGGAGTTTCAGCTTTAGCAGCCATTAAAAAGAATATATTTGAATCAGTTCTAATGAGGTGGATGAAACTGGAGCCTATTATACAGAGTGAAGTAAGCCAGAAAGAAAAACACCAATACAGTATACTAATGCATATATATGGAATTTAGAAAGATGGGAACGATAACCCTGTATGTGAGACAGCAAAAGAGACACAGATGTATAGAACAGTCTTTTGGACTCTGTGGGAGAGGGCGAGGGTGGGATGATTTGGGAGAATGGCATTGAAAGATGTATAATATCATATATGAAATGAATCACCAGTCCAGGTTCGATGCATGATACAGGGTGCTTGGGGCTGGTGCACTGGGATGACCCAGACAGATGGGATGGGAAGGGAGGTGGGAGGGGTGTTCAGGATGGGGTACATCGGTGGTGATTCATGTCAATAGATGGCAAAACCAATATAATATTGTAAACTAATTAGCCTCCAAAAAATAAATAAATAGAAAAAAAAAGCATCAATTCTTCGGCACTCAGTTTTCTTTATTGTCCAACTCTCACATCCATACATGACTACTGGAAAAACCACCCTTTGACTAGATGCACTTTTGTCAGCAAAATAATGCCTTTGCTTTTTAATATGCTGTCTAGGTTGGTCATAGCTTTTCTTCCAAGGAGCAAGCATCAAAGGATATAAAAATGTCTTATATTCATAGCATTCATCACTGGTACATTAAGAAGAGTACAGGGTTTTATAGATATTGAATATTTGGTCAGGCATAAGGAACTGGTGTGAACAGTAGGTATACTATAACTCTACGATCTGATGAAAACTTAGCTAAAAGCCTCTTCTCCCAGACTTATGGTTTCCATGCAAAGCTATATGCTATATTTTCATCTTGAAAAATTCTTTCTGGCTGCAAAGATTCATTGAGAAGTTGAGTTTATAGAGAGAATATGTAGCAAACTGTTGAGTGCTTCAGTCTAGAAGGCAGAGGACAATGTAAACAGTATATTTATAATGATTCTGATGCTAGTACTGCTGTGTCAGGACACAGGAAGACATTCTGCAATGCCTCACACACATTCTCATTTAATCCTCAGAATGCTTTCACTATTCTAACCCTATCTTACTGATGAGGAAAATAGGGCTTAGTGTCTGAACCAAGTATGTCTGATTCAGAATATCATGCTCTAACCCCTTGGCTCACTGTGGCCTCTTAAATATACATTAATGCCCCTACATTTTACACATCATATCTAGAAAAGCTTTCTCACTCTATGACAGCTGTTTATATTCTTTCAACCTGTTTGTTTTTTAAAAAAGAACCATTTTTGCTGCCTTCTAGACTAGAATTATTTATTAAATTATAATTTCTTTTTTTCCTTTTGGAAAACTGCATGCTAATATTTAGAGCCAATGTGAAAGATTTGGGTATATATTTGAAGAATTATTGAACACTGATCACTGTGATTGTAACCGCTATGAGAAAAGATATCCACAGCCAGACAGGTCAAGAGTGAGTTTTCCAGGTCATTGGCTCTGCCCAGAACTGTCTCAGTGAATCTCATTCCACACAGTCTCCCAGTGCTGAGCTAGCATCTGTGTACATCAAAGCTGTGACCAGAATGGCTAACTCATGCGCTAAACCTGAGTGTCGAGATTTGTTAAACACATATCTCTTTAGAAAAACTACCTAATCAAACCCCCTGGAGAAAAATGATAGAACAAATTATTTATCTATGTTTGGATTTAGGTGTTTTAATTTACTATTGTAAAGAGTAGACAAACGTTTATTGTCTGTTTATGGCACAGTAATAGCCTACCTGGGTAAAGAGTAAGGATCTATTCCTGTAAGGGTTCAAAAAGAGGCATGTAGGGCTTCCCAGGAGGCTCAGCGGTAAAACATCTGCCCGCCAGTGCAGGAGACACAGCTTCGATCCTTGATCCAGAAACATTCCACATGCTGCAGAAAAACTAAGTCCGTATGCCACAACTATTGAGCCTGTGCTCTAGAGCCCAGGTGTCGCAATTACTACAGCCCCCAAACCTTAGAGCTTGTGCTCCACAACAAGAGAAACCACTGCAACTCAAAGCCTATGCACTGCAATTAGAGAGTAGTCCCCACTCGCCGCAACTAGAGAAAAACCCATGTAGCAACAAAGATGCAGCACAGCTGTGAATGAATGAATAAAAGTATATTTTTAAAAGTAGATATATATATATATATAGAAATGAGTGAAACTGATAAAGTTACTAGTTGTTGATGATACAGAGGCTCATTAGGGAGCCCTCCCTAGCCATAGCGAATATGAATGCATTATAAATGAATAAATCAGCAGCTTAATGATATGAAGGCTTTCAGTGCATCAGTGCTGCTGTCCATCACTAATCTCTCTGCTCCTTTTCCCCACCCTTCTTTGTCCTTCTCTTCACTCTAATGAGGAATGTACAAGTGTAATAATCCCACCACTATCAATAGAACACCAGTGAGTCAGTCAGTTCAGTTCAGTTACTCAGTCGTGTCTGACTCTGTGACCCCATGAATCACAGCACACCAGGCCTCCCTGACCATCACCAACTCCTGGAGTTCACTCAAACTCATGTCCATGGAGTCGGTGATGCCATCCAGCCATCTCATTCTCAGTCATCCCCTTCTCCTCCTGCCTTCAATCTTTCCCAGCATCAGGATCTTTTCAAATGAGTCAGTTCTTCCCATCCAGGTATCCAAAGTATTGGAGTTTGAGCTTCAGTATCAGTCCTTCCAATGAAACCCAGGACTGATCTCCATTAGAATGGACTGGTTGGATCTCCTTGCATCCAAGGGACTCTCAAGAGTCTTCTGCGACACCACAGTTCAAAAGCATCAATTCTTCAGCGCTCAGCTTTCTTCACATTCCAACTCTCACATCCACACATGACTACTGGAAAAAACATACCCTTGACTAGACAGACCTTTGTTGGCAAAGTAATGTCTCTGCTTTTTAATATGCTATCTAGGTTGGTCATAACTTTCCTTCCAAGGAGTAAGCGTCTTTTAAGTTCATGGCTGCAATCATCATCTGCAGTGATTTTGGAGCTCCAAAAAATAAAGAGTGACACTGTTTCCCCACCTATCTGCCATGAAGTGATGGGACCAGATACCATGATCTTAGTTTTCTGAATGTTGAGCTTTAAGCCAACGTTTTCACTCTCCTCTTTCACTTTCATCAACAGGCTCTTTAGTTCCTCTTCACTTTCTGCCATAAGGGTGGTGTCATCTGCATATCTGAGGTTATTGATATTTCTCCCAGCAATCTCAATTCCAGCTTGTGCTCTTCCAGTCCAGCGTTTCTCATGATGTATTCTGCATAGAAGTTAAATTAGTAGGGTGACAATACAGCCTAGATGTACCCCTTTTCCTATTTGGAACCAGTCTGTTGTTCCATGTCCAGTTCTAAGTGTTGCTTCCTGAATTGCATATAGGTTTCTCAAGAGGCAGGTCAGGTGGTCTGGTATTCCCATCTCTTTCAGAATTTTCCACAGTTTATTGTGATCCACACAGTCAAAGGCTTTGGCATAGTCAATAAAGCAGAAATAGATATTTTTCTGGAACTCTCTTGTTTTTTCCATGATCCAGCAGATGTTGGCAATTTGATCTCTGGTTCCTCTGCCTTTTCTAAAACCAGCTTGAACATCAGGAAGTTCACGGTTCACGTATTGCTGAAGCCTGGCTTGGAGAATTTTGAGCATTACTTTACTAGCGTGTGAGATGAGTGCAATTGTGCATTTGTTTAAGCATTTTTGGCATTGCCTTTCTTTGGGATTGGAATGAACACTGACCTTTTCCAGTTCTGTGGTCACTGCTGAGTTTTCCAAATTTGCTGGCATATTGAGAGCAGCACTTTCACAGCATCATCTTTCAGGATTTGAAATAGCTCAATTGGAATTCCATCACCTCCACTAGCTTTGTTCATAGTGATGCTTTCTAAGGCCCACTTGACTTCACATTCCAAGATGTCTGGCTCTAGGTGAGTGATCATACTATCGTGATTATCTGGGTCATAAAGATCTTTTTTGTACAGTTGTTCTGTGTATTCTTGCCACCTCTTCTTAATATCTTCTGCTTCTGGAAGGTCCATACCATTTCTGTCCTTTATCAAGCCCATCTTTGCATGAAATGTTCCCTTGGTATCTCTAGTCTTCTTAAAGAGATCTCTAGTCTTTCCCATTCTGTTCTTTTCCTCTATTTCTTTGCACTGATCGCTGAAGAAGGCTTTCTTATCTCTTCCTGCTATTCTTTGGAACTCTGCATTCAGATGCTTATATCTTTCCTTTTCTCCTTTGCTTTTTGCTTCTCTTCTTTTCACAGCTATTTAACACCTCCCCAGACAGCCATTTTGCTTTTTTGCATTTCTTTTCCATGGAGATAGTCTTCATCCCTGTCTCCTGTACAATGTCACGAACCTTCTTCCATAGTTCATCAGGCACTCTGTCTATCAGATCTAGTCCCTTAAATCTATTTCTCATCTCCACTGTATAATCATAAGGGATTTGATTTAGGTCATACCTGAATGGTCTAGTGGTTTTCCCTACTTTCTTCAACTTAAGTCTGAATTTGGCAATAAGGAGTTCATGATCTGAGCCACAGTCAGCTCCCAGTCTTGTTTTTTCTGACTGTATAGAGCTTCTCCATCTTTGGCTGCAAAGAATATAATCAAACTGATTTCGGTGTTGACCATCTGGTGATGTCCATGTGTAGAGCCTTCTCTTGTGTTGTTGGAAGAGGGTGTTTGCTATGACCAGTGCATTCCTTTGGCAAAACTCTATTAGCCTTTGCCCTGCTCCATTCCGTACTCCAAAGTCAAATTTGCCTGTTACTTCAGGTGTTTCTTGACTTCCTACTTTTGCATTCCAGTCCCTTATAATGAAAAGGACATCTTTTTTGGGTGTTAGTTCTAAAAGGTCTTGTAGGTCTTATAGAACCATTCAACTTCAGCTTCTTCAGCATTACTGGTTGGGGCATAGACTTGGATTACCATGATATTGAATGGTTTGCCTTGGAAACGAACAGAGATCATTCTGTCATTTTTGAGATTGTATCCAAGTACTGCATTTCAGACTCCTTTGTTGACCATTATGGCTACTCCATTTCTTCTAAGGGATTCCTGCCCACATTAGTAGATATAATGGTCATCTGAGTTAAATTCACCCATTCCAGTCCATTTTAGTTCGCTGATTCCTAGTATGTTGAACTTCATTCTTGCCATCTCCTGTTTGACCACTTCCAATTTGCCTTGATTCATGGACCTGACATTCCAGGTTCCTATGCAATATTGCTCTTTACAGCATCGGACCTTGCTTCTATCACCAGTCACATTCACAACTGGGTATTGTTTTTGCTTTGGCTCCATCCCTTCATTCTTTCTGGAGTTATTTCTCCACATCCAAGGAGCAGCGGCTGCACGGGCACAGGAGGGCCGAGAGGAGCTACTCCACGTTCAAGGTCAGGAGGGGCACCCGTGAGGAGATATCCCTAGTCCAAGGTAAGAAGCAGCGACTGCACTTTGCTGGAACAGCCGTGAAGAGATACCCCATGTCCAAGGTAAAAGAAACCCAGGTAAGACAGTAGGTGTTGAGAGAGGGCATCAGAGGGCAGACACACTGAAACCATAATCACAGAAAACTAGCCAATCTGATCACATGAACCACAGTCTTGTATAACTCAATGAAACTAAGCTATGCCAGGTAGGGCCACCCAAGACGGGAGGATCATGGTAGAGAGGTCTGACAGAATATGGTCCACTGGAGAAGGGAATGGCAAACCACTTCAGTTTTCTTGCCTTGAGAACCCCATGAACATTATGAAAAGGCAAAATGATAGGATCCTGAAAGGAGAACTCCCCAGGTCGGTAGGTGCTCAATACGCTCCTGGAGATCAATAAAACATGCCCATCTTTTTCTCTGAGAGTGGAATACTAAGGAGCATTATAGAGATAAAGGGAAAAGTCTGCCTCTCCCCTTTTTTGTCTCTTTTCTTCGCCCGCAGGTCCACTCACAACAAGAGAGCACTGTTCATAGTGACTCGCATTTGTCGTAGCAAAAAATCATTCTTCACACTTCTTATAGTCCCATAAAAACTAGTAGTGTTTGAACAGTCATAAAATGACCATGCAGTAATCCTGCTACCATCTCTCTCAGATTTTACTCACATATAAGTAAAGAAAAAAAAATAATGACCATAATTAACTAAAAGGATGCTTATAATATGATAAACACATGTGTCTTAAGTCACTTCAGTTGTGTCCAACTCTTTGTAACCCTGTGAACTGTAGCCTGCCAGGCTCCTTTGTCCATGGGATTCTCCGGGCAAGAATACTGGAGTGGGTTGCCATGCCCTCCTCCAGGGAATCTTCCGAACCCAGAGATCATTCCCACATCTCTCAAATCTCCTACATCGGCAGGCAGGTTCTTTACCAGTAGCTCCACCTGGAAGCCCATGACAGACACAGTGTCACTTATATGTACCACAACATATTACTTGGGTTAACATGAGACTCATTTAAAGTTTATGCAGTTATCATTTTTTTCCTTCTACAACCTTCCCACAGTCAGTGGCTTCTATGTACTCTGGATAGATAACCCCCAACATAATTATATTTGAAATCTTCTGAGACACAGAATCTGATATTTAGCTACAAGCCTTGATTTTCCTGAGACCTAGAAGTTCAGTGAGAAAAACTCAAATCCTATACCCTATAAGCTGAAGTCTTACACAGATATGTCTGATAGAACAAGATTGGCATGCAAGGTCATAGCAGAAAAGAGCATAAGGCTCTAAATTAAAATCATTACAAGTTGTAAATGAGTTCAAAAGATAGGGCTTCATAAAAGTGCTTAGATATTGGAAAGAACTAGTTAAATGTTCTCACTTTTTCATAGAACTCTTTCTAAAACAGATTTACATAAAGCTGCTATTTGAAACAATGAATGAACTGATTTTTGAATGGGGTTTCACTTACTTTCATGTATTTCTTCTCTGAGAACACTTTCAGGCCTCTTCTGAACTTTGGAGCCTATGGATGCTTTTCTCTTTACTTACTATTAATACATGGGCATTTACTGGTTAATTAATTTATTTCTACTTTTTATAGGTGTTGGACAAGGATAACTTAACTGACAAACTCTTATTTTATTGAGGAATCCATCTTTCTAATTCTAACCACCCATTGGCTCTCTCAGCCCATATTCAAAGAGAAAAAAAAAATGGAATGACCTGTGTAATTATATTTGAAACTCTGTTCTTTCTCTGGATACAATTTGAAGATACATGATACAAACTAAGTAAGGTTTTGAGGACATTATAGGGTAAAAGAACACTGGTGGGATTATTATACTAGCCTAGCCTTGAGTCAGTTTCCTAAATTCCTGTTGAATCTTGATTGAGTTTCTCCAGGCATGTAAATTATTCCCTGGGCACAAATTAAATACTTCCAAGGTTACATTCAATTTCTTAGGATTCTGTGGAAGGAAATTCATTAAACTGTACTTCTGCACTTGACTGAAAGACTGAGTGTAGTTTCTCTAATTGCACTTTAAGCAAGGGAAAGAGGACTTTAAAAAGTATATTGATTTGGCAACCAAAATCAAAAGGATTCTGAATCTATCCACAGAAATAAAAAGCAGAGGGTCTTTTGTCTGCTGAATATCTTTTTCTGGCTCCACATTTCAAACCTACTGTCTTATAGCTCTAGGGAAGGCAAGTCTGGGTAAAAAAAGTTTAGCAAGAATTTGATGGCGTGAAGCATGATGATGTTTGCCCATCCATCTTTTCCTGTATAACATATCCACAATGGAATGATAACAGGACAGGGCAGAAAGACATTAAAAAAATAAGGACACAGAATAGTTGAGAGGAAGTTAGTAAAATACATGGAAACAAGACTATTGTGGCCTTCCTAGTTAGTTACAAATCCACCAATGAGTAGGTAGGTGTAGAAAAATATTAAAACCAGGTTGGGAGAGTAGCCATACACTAATTACAAATATACCTCTTCTGAAAACATATTTTTTTTAAAAAAAAAGAAAGAGTCAAACAAGATCTTGAAAAGATGGTAATTTTAAAAAATGGGGGGAAAAAAGCACCACTGTATCTGAAGAAAGACACTTAGAATCCACTGGGTATTGAAATGGGGCTGCAACCTTTCAATATGAGCATGGAAGTAGGTCGATGGGGGGGTGGAATATGAATATTGTTGAAGGGAGACTCGCAAAGAAATCTGAGGACTTTCAGGTCCAATAATAACTACATGTAAAAAGTACTAAGATTCTGGCCTTACACCCTACTTCTTTTCAAACCTTTGAGCTTTATGCAGTGGCAGTATCATAGCCAATAAATTGATCTAAGGCATGATTATTGCTAATTCAATGTAAACTTTGAACACCTAAGTATGGGGAATGGTACAGGTAGAACTCAAAACCTAGAGTAAAGATTGGGCTTGGGAAAAACTTTAGGAAGATTTGCTACAAACTTTAGAAATATAGAATATACTTAGAAATATACAGAATATATAAAGAAACATAAACAGGCAAAGGTTGACATAGGCTTGCCTCCTGAGTTAAAGCTCCATGACTCAGAAATAAGGGGGACCTAGAAAGTCAAGATAATGCTTAAAATCTAACCAATAGAATATCTTATAGTATCTTCATCTACTTTGGCCCAGGAAGTCTACTTATAGGATTAGTGACTAAGGACACATTTTTAAATGTAGAAAATATATTATACACACATATATTTATCAGTTCAGTTCAGTTCAGTAGCTCAGTAGTGTCCGACTCTGCGAACCCATGAATCATAGCATGCCAGGCCTCCCTGTCCATCACAAGCTCCCGAAATTTACCCAAACTCATGTCCATCGAGTAGGTGATGCCATCCAGCCATCTCATCCTCTGTCGTCCCCTTCTCCTCCTTCCTGCAATCCCTCCCAGCATCAGGAATCTATAATTGTAAAATCCAAATATCCATCCATAGGCAGATAGTTAAATGAATGAGATTTTTTGAAGACCTGCAAATGAGATTTAAACATCCAGGCAATAATGTGAAACAATGTTACATTTACAGTGCAGGTTATAGTATATAGGGGGCGCTCCCAGGTGGCGCTAGTGGTAAAGAATCCGCCTGCAAATGCAGCAGACGTAGGAGCTGTGGGTTTCATCCCTGGGTCCGGAAGATCCCTTAGAGTAGGAAATGGCAACCCACTCCAGTATTCTCACCTGGAAAATTCCATAGACAGAGGAACATGGCAGACTATAGTCCATGGGGTCACAAAAGAGTCAGACATGACTGAGTGACTAAACGTGTATATACAGAAATGTGGAGATACATACATATATATATATATATATATATATATATATATATATAGTGAAAAAATCCTAAGCATAAAAAAATATTAAAGAAAAGTCACAGTCAAAATTCTTGCATTCAGGTGTGTAGGATGACACCAACATCATTCTCCTCTTCCCCTTCCTTCTCTGATTTCTCACCTTAGATTTTATAATCTCCAAGTTTTCTTTTAAAAAAAATATATTTTTATTTTTATTTTTTAAATTTTTTAAATTTATTTTAATTGGAGGTTAATTATTTACAATATTGTATTGGTTTTGCCATACATCAACATGAATCCACCACAGGTATACATGTGTTCCCCATCCTGAACCCCCCCTCCTCCCTCCCCATACATTTATATTATTCTTTAAGGATTAAAAACAGTAAGGTAGAGGTAAAAGCCCATTTGAGGTTATCCCTATAGGAAATCATCTCAGATGATGGCTCTCAACTTGAGCATGTGTCAGAATTATCTAGCATCCATGATTCTGTAGTTCTGGGGCAGGACTGAAAATCATATTTTTCACACATACCTAGATGATATGCTGTTAACTTAGGGATTATGACATTTTGAGAACTACTCTGTTACAGAAATGTTAACTTTCATTCTTTATGATTCTCAGGATTTTACCCATCTATCCAATTATTTCACCAGAATGCTCTACTTGCCTTATACAATGTAGTGAAAGTGACTCTACAACAATGTGACTTAATATTTTGCCCTTGACTTTTATCTGAAATCAAAGTAAGTACAGCACTTTTATTTTTTCTTAGCAAGGGTAATTGAGGACATTATTTTATGTGTTCCAGCGCTGCCTTTTAAAAGGCTCATGTTGAAAAGCTTTCACAGAATAAATAGGAAAGAATATTCTTACTTTGTTAATTACTTTTGTTTAATAGACAATAGGAACTGATTTTAACTATGCATTTGTATCTCTGCTTTATTTTTAGATTCAATATGATTTCCAAAAATACAAGACATGAGACAGAAAAAAAGTTGCAAATAAATAGGTGAGGAAATCAGGACAAACCACCTGGATAACCCAGATCCTCCTTATCTTGGGAAGATATACATTTACCACTGCACTGCTTCCCACAGACTTGGTTTTCTGTGTTTTTTCTGTATTAATTTTCTCTTAATCCTTAAAGAGCAACTTTGAGAACTTTCTCAAAGATATATCTTCCTTTGTACCCCAAGTCCCCAAACAGCTACATCAAATTGCATCAAATTATAGGAAGAATGACTGAAGTGACTGAGTACAGCACAGAACTTATATTCCTATTCCTCACATAATTCATCTCTGACTAAATAGCAACAAATACAAGGATATGTTCAACTAGACCACAGCTTAAATTAATATTTAAGGACAAGAAGACTTAAGTGTACTGTCTCAAATATAGTTTTAAATGTTTGTTTGAATATCTCAACAAAACCTTGAGAAACAAAAGCTTCTAGAATATGAAAACCCCTCCAATTTGAGATCAAATAAAAGTGCTTCAGGCATTGTAATGAACTTCACTCAACATCTCAAATTTAACCAGCTGAAAATGTTTGTTTTTCCTTTGTAAGCAGCATTCTATTCAACTCTTAGAAATGAGGGTGCTGTCTTACAATGGAAAAGCAGTGTATTGTCCTATAGATGGAACAAAATGTCCTGACTCACTTATTCTCCACGAGAACACTGCCTTTTGGTAGCAGCTACTTAGCATATATTAAAGGAGTAGATTCCAGTAATTTCACTTCAGGACTTAAAAGTTCAGAGACTTCCTTTTGTTCAGCATAAAGAAAAATGTTGCCCGTATTTCTACTATACTAGCTTCTGTTTAACTAAACTCTAGCAATACTAGTTTCTTGCTCCACAAAGATATCCAAAAAGGGAACTTTAAATAAGTGGTTGAAATAATTAACCATATTAGAAAAAGAACATTGTGATCCAAGAGCAAGTAGAAAGGTCAACAGCAAGTTTAAGTGAAACTCAGTGTACTGCAGATACCTGCTTGCTTCTTGCTGACTTGGAGAATATATGATTATAACCCAAACAACACATGGAAATTGCAATTGGCAAAAAATCAGTGAAGCAAGCGAAGCCTATGTAAGGGAGACATTTTCATATTTTGTATTTTAAAAAGTAAATCACATGATTCGCATTTGCTTACCTAATAAAGCTATCAGGGGTAACGTTTTCAGGGTTGACACATGATCAATTCAAATGGGTGATTCAAGATGCTGAGGAAGCTTGTCAGTGATATTGATATGGTTCAGAGTTGTTTGGAATCAGAGTAGGCTCAGAATGATGTGTTGATGGGAAATTATTTTTTTAAGAAGTACTTCTTAGGTTCCTCCTGGGTAGAGCATCTTGAATAAGACTCTGGAGAGACAGATAAATTATAAACATCTCTAAGAAATATTGTATACAAGGATAAACTGATGGAATGGCAACATGGAAAGAATTCAATGTGCTTGCATTCCACTTTTTAAGGGAAATGTTATGACATAATTGGTTCAGAGTTTGCCCACTAGGGAGTACTGAGCACTCACAGGGGTCAGATGCTTCACATAAACATTACCTCATTTAATCTTCACAACAGTCTAGGGAAGCAGGAACAACTGTGTTATTTAACAAAGCCGGGGAAAATTTGAAGCTCAAAGTGTTTAAGCAACTATCTCAAAATAACATTGTTTGTGGGAATCGGAATCACAGCTTGAAGCCAGGACTGGCTGACTTTTAAAAAACCTGTTTCCTACAACACACCAGGCTGCCCTACAGTGGTCTCCGCCATGTCCTGGAGACGGCTTCATCTGACTCCCTGGCAATTCCTCACTTCTAAATCAAAGATTGCTCTGTTCTTAGGAGACCCCACAAATCATATTTCCCTGAAACATTTAACGTACTCATGCAGTTTTCAGATTAAGAGGCCCTTCTTACAGGCACTCGGATACCCTCTGTGGTGGCGCGGGCTCACTCATGTCTGACTCTTTGCAATCCTGTGGACTGTAGCCCACCAGACTCCTCTGTTCACAAGATTCTCCAGGCAAGGATACTGGTGTGGGTTGCCATTTCCTTTTCCAGGGGATCTTCCCGACCCAGGGATCAAACCAATGTCTCCGGCATCTCCTGCCTTGCAGGCAGATTCTCTACCACTGAGCCACCAGAGAAACCCTGGACAGCCTCAGGAAGCCATCAGTTAGAAATTAAAACCTACTCACATATTACCTACAAACAAAAGCAAAAAAGTAGGAAATTAGTAATGGAGAGATACACAAAACCAGCTTTAACATCTCAGTAAAATATTTTATGAAACCACACCTTACACAAAAATACTCTTTTGAAAGATCATTATTATCTCTAAACAAACTGAATTTTGGCATGACAGCATAACAGTACACACGTGTGTACTTGTTCAACATTTATTGCATGCTCACCCTGTGTAAGTGCTCATCCACTTATATTTTACACAGACTAATACTTCTACATCATTCCACTTGCCATTAGCCATTGTGCATAATGGCATCTCCCCTGGACAATGTCCCCACCTCCTTTTAACTTCCCTACCTATTTTAGATCTACTCAATTTTCAATTTCAGGTGGTACTGTTTCCATGGAAGTCTTTCCCTTTATTTTCAATCAGGTATAATCTTCCTTTCTCTCTTATTGTTCTCAAAAGTACTTTGTTTAAAGTTCTATTAGTAAGGTATAATATTTATTTATGCATATTTATTGATTCAACAAACATTCATTTAATGTCTTCTAAGCATTACTGTATCTAAATTACTGCCTAATGCTAGTCTACATAAATTAGAATACCTCAGCTTGGGTTCACAGCCTGGTAGAATATGCTCACTTCATGCTTTCTACAGAGTGAAAGCTCTTTGATGTTTCAACTTAGGTCTTGTTCATTTCTGAAAATACAAGCCAGCATAAGATATAAACCATGTGTTGCATAAACCAACACATGCTCTTTCCCATAGCTGCTTTCAAATGTGGTTGTTTATTTTAATGAGATTAAAATAACATACAGTACTTCAGTGGAAAATAATCAATGTATAGCTACATATAAGGAAAATAAAGCATTTGTATCACTATCATGTTACTACAGGGTACAGGAAAGGAAGATATTTTTCTTTTCCAGAGTATCAGACTAGGAACTGACTAAGTGGATGAAGTTCTATGTTTATAAGCAAATACCAGGATTCACTAGACTCTTAAATGAACATAATCTGACATTAAATGGATTTTGAATTTATTACTGGTCAAATTAAATCCCAAGAAACATTAAATAAAGTACATAATGAAAATGCCTAAGGCAGCCTGCTCACAGGGAAAATACCCACATACAACAATCAACAGAAAGCACACGAAGTTGATGTCCATTTCTCTCTCTCACTATTATAAACGTGTTTCATATTTTCCTTCAAGTGAAAAATGATGGAAGAGTGAATTTTATTCCAAGGTTGATTTAAATTTTGTGTAGATAGATAATTATATTCCATTTTTTTAGCCAAAGTCATATTGTATTAAAGTTCCTAAGTAGATGATTCCATTTTTTTCAATTCTTTTCCTATCATTTTAAAGTCTTACTTCTTTTAGATGATTTCTAGATACAAATGACATATCTTTAGCATCTTCTTCTACTAGTCACTTAAGACCGTAGTGTATATTAATTCTTGAAAGAGTTTTGTACCATTAACATAACTTGGGACAGTATCAGTTCAGTTCAGTCACTCAGTCATGTCCGACTCTTTGTGACCCCATGAATTGCAGCACACCAGGCCTCCCTGTCCATTACCAACTCCTAGAGTTTACCCAAACTCATGTCCATTGAGTCGTTGATGCCATCCAACCATCTCATCCTCTGTCGTCCCCTTCTCCTCCTGCCCCCAGTCCCTCCCAGCATCAGGGTCTTTTCCAATGAGTCAACTCCTTGCATGAGGTGGCCAAAGTACTGAAGTTTCAGTTTCAGCATCAGTCCTTCCAATGAACACCCAGGACTGATCTCCTTTATGATGGACTGGTTGGATCTCCTTCCTTGCAGTCCAAGGTAAAAGAAGTCTGTGTTTTATTTTTTTAAGCATTTTCTAGTGAAGTGTAGCTGTCTTCCACATTCAAATGGAATAGCAGTTTACTATGTCAATACTTTGTAGAACACTCAAATTTCACATTTTGTATCCCACTTATTCCTGCTATTTCTCTGATAGACAGAATATGCTCAAGTGATTCATTTAAGCTTGGTCAGTCTTCCACTGAAATCTGAGCAAAATCAGCCAAATAACGCTGGTGGCACAGTTTGATATAAGTGCTAAATTGTCATTCAGCTGCTAAGTCATGTCCGACCCTTTGCAACCCCATGGACTATAGCTCATCAGACTCCTCTGTCCTTCACCATCTCCTGGAGTTTGCTCAAATTCATTTCCACCGAGTTAGTGATGCTATCTAACCATCTCGTGTGTGCATGCTACGTCGCTTCAGTCCTGTCCAACTCTTTGTGACCCTATTAACTGTAGCCCACTAGGTTCCTCTGTCCTTGGGGATTCTCCAGGCAAGAATGCTGGAGTGGATTCCCATGCCCTTCTACAGGGGATCTTCCTGACCCAGGGATCAAACCTGTATCTTTTGTGCCTCCTGCATTGGCAGGCAGGTTCTTTACCACTAGTGCCACCTGGGAAGCCCCTATCTAGCCATTTCATCCTCTGCTAAATGGTAAACACCTAAAAAATAATAGGAACTATACTGCCTGATAAAAGATTTTTTTTTAAGGAACTGCCTGCAATCTTGGAGGCAGAGCCAGAGTAAGAAGTGAAAAAGAAGGAAATAGAAACAGTGGTTATGGAGCTAAATTTAAAAAGAGCAATGAAGTAGGATGGAGGAAGCAAGCTGGTGTTATTTGCCTTAGAGAAGCCAGTGAGAAAGCCCACTCTTCAAAGTGGAAGATGAGTCCTTACTCAGGTTTTAATATTAGAATAAATGAGAGCATGCATTTCACTAGCTTTCTAAACTGCAAATGAAGGTAAGCAAATAGGATGGAAATGTTGTGAGGCATTTACTACTGGTCAGACTAAAGTCCTTTCCTTGATATCCTGGGAACCCTCTTCCCAGCACAAGGGAATGTATTTGACAGCTTGTATTTGACAAACTCCTGCTGAGAAATTCTTAACTGGCTAAGTTCAGCAGATGTTTCAGTCAATAGTTTGGGCCAATACATCTCATCAAATGTCTTTTTCATTGCATCTGCCTCTGGATATATGTGTATGTGCATGTGTGTGTTAGTCGTTCAGTTGTCTCTGATTCTTTTCAACCCCATAGCCTGCCAGGCTTCTCCATCCATGGAATTACCCCAGCAAAAATACTGCAGTGGGTAACCACTTCCTTCTCCAGGGGATCTCCCTGACTCAGGGATCGAACCCGGGTCTGCTGCATTAGAGGTAGATTCTTTAGTGTCTGAGCCACCAGGGAACATATATATTTGTATATACACATATATTCATTCTTTTCTGGATTCTTTTCTCATATAGGTTATCACAGGATATTAAGTAGAGTTCCCTATGTTATATGATACGGCCTTCTTGGTTATCTATCTTATATATACTAGTGGGTGTGTGTTCATTCTGAGGTAAGAGATAGATGGGTTCCCTGGGTTGGACAGCTAGTGTTTGTCAAATGGAGTAAAATTGAAGCTCTGTTCTCACAAGACACTCCAAGGACAAAGCTAGTGGAAGGAGCTGAGCTCTGCTGCAATAAAGAGGTAACATGACCTAGGAAAATTTCCCTGTCTGCATATGTGCAAGAAGGCTCCTTGGGGGTCAAAATATAGAGGGTGCCACTCCATAAGTATGTGGACATACCCCCACAGGCCTCTGCAGTGGAATCCATCTTAGGATAAAGTTGCACACGCATGTTGGGAAGGGTCCTAGAATAGGTCAGGTGTGGGGAAAGAAATGAGATAATTGGCCAAAGGTAAACAAAGACCCTGAAGAATTTTCCTGTATCAGTGATTTAAGGCACCTCTTTACTGTGCTTCTCTTCATTAGAGAGGATGCCCATACCCTTTTTCTCTGGATGTGTATTTCTGCCTAGCTTCTATCTTAAATAAACTATTTCTCTACATGCTCTCCTAGTCACTGTACTGGGTCTAATAATAAATGCTGCACCTGTTTTTACAGTTTTTGCCTCCTTGAAATGTTCTTGTTTCAATAGGGATAAGAGACAAAGGAACTTTGCCTCTAACCTCTGGTGGTCTAGTGGCTAGGATTTCCTGGTTTTCATCCAGGCTACTCAGGGTCAGTTCCTGAGCAGGAAACAAACATCTCTCTTCGTGAATGCACACTACTGTCGTTCCAAGTTCATTCCAACTTTCTGATTTATCCCTTCCCACAACATTTCCCCTTTGCTAACTATAAGTTTGTTTCTGACTTATGTAAGTGTTTCTGTTTTGTAAATAAGTTCATTTGTACCTTTTTAAAAAATTGTTGTTGCTCTTGTTCAGTCACTAATTCATGTTTGTTTGCAACCCCATGGCCTGCAGCACACCAGGCTCCCTTGTCTGTCACTATCTACGAGAGTTTGCTCAAATTCATGTCCATTGGTGACACATTTCTAACCATTTCATTCTGTCATCCCCTTCTCCTCCTGCCTTCAGTCCTTCCCAGCATCAAGGTCTTTTCCAACAAGTTGGTTCTTTGCATCAGATGGCCAAAATACTGGAGCTTAAGCATCAGTCCTTCCGATGAATATTCGGGGTTGATTTCCTTCAGGATTGACTGCTTTGATCTCCTTGCTGTGCAAGGGACTCTCAAGAGTCTTCTCTAGCACCACAATTCAAAAGCATCATTTCTTTGGGATTCAACCTTCTTTATGGTCCAACTCTCCTATTTGTACATGACTACTAGGAAAACCATAGCTTTGATTATTCAGAACTTTGTTGGCAAAATGATGCCTCTGTTTTTTTAATACACTGTCTAGGTTTGTCATAGCTTTCCTTCAAAAAGGAGGGATTCCACATATAAGTTATATCATATGATATTTCTCTTTTTCTGTCTGGCTTACTTCACTCAGTATGATAATCTCTAGGTTCATCCATGTTGCTGCATAATTTCATATATTTTTATCCCCAGATTCATTTTTTGAAGTTTTCCAAACTGACAGAAAGGTTGAAAAACGAATACAATCAACACTAGAATACCCTTCACCTACATTCACCATTCTTCTCTCCCCCTCCTCCTATGAAATCTTTATGTACTGATATGCTTCCCTGGTGGCTCAGAGGTTAAAGCATCTGCCTGGAATGTGGGAGACCCGGGTTCGATCCCTGGGTTGGGAAGATCCCCTGGAGAAGGAAACTGCAACCCACTCCAGTACTCTTGCCTGGAGAATCCCATGGAGGAAGGAGCCTGGAGGCTACAGTCCATGGGGTCGCAAAAAGTCGGACACGACTGAGCGACTTCACTCACTCACTCACTCACTCATGCCTCAACTAGAGTAACAGGGCTTCCCAGGTGGCGCTAGTTGTAAAGAACCTGGCTGTAAAAAGTTTTCTACTATTATTATTCTTTAAAGACTATTTTTAGGTATATAATAATAATTCTTTCTTTACCCATATTCTAGGGTAAATGAGAAGAGCAAATAAAATTATATCATGCCCTTTGAAAGATACAAATTGCTGTAAAAGCTCAGGGCATTGCAAATGTTATTACTCATGTATTTTAATAATTTATCAGACATTTTGGTGTTAGAAACATGCCCTAGAAATGTTTGTAGTTTGTCTCTATTGTTAGAGGTTTATGCTCTTTTGCTCTCGGTTAAAAATGTCTAAGAATTTAACAGTATAATAGGTTCAATCTTGCATGTTTCTTACAAAGTTAGAAATTTAAAGTTTAAGAAACCTCAAAGAGCCTAAGGAATAGCCTAGCATTGACACATTTGGAATATAAAGGTTTCCCTTTAATTCCAGCCCTCACTTCAATTAGCAAATTAAATTCTTTATCACAGTTCTTACTCCCAGTGAATTCCAATGTGGCAGGGTATTCTCAAAAAGCATTTAATCATAGTACAAGTCATAAGACAGGTTATTAATAAGTGATTAGTTCTCATAACAAAGAAGTTTGTTATAATAAAAGCTGTTGTTTATACTTTGATGCTGGGAAAGATCAAGAGCAAAAGGAGAAGGGGGCAACAGAGGATGAGATAGTTGGATGGCATCACCAACTCAATGGACATGAGTTTGAGCAGAATCTAGGAGACGGTGAAGAGCAGGGAAGGCTGGTGTGCTGCAGTCCACAGGTTTGCAGAGAATAGGACACAACTTAGCAATTGAACAGAAACAATTGCTTACTTACAAGAAATGTTCTTCTGCTTAAAGTGAAGTTTATTCCCATTTTTAACAGAGTTTGAGTCAAGTGTGGATAATCAGAATGTAAAACTGGATGAAGTGACAAAAACAGAGCACCTGGCAGGGTTCTAAAACCAATCCACAACATTTTTAACTTTCTCACTCTCAGATGCTGTTATTGACACATCCTCCTGCTATGAAAGATCACATTCACACAGACCTGAAACAAAAATACTAGAAACGTGGAAGTGGAAAAGAACTTACAGACATACAAGTAATCTATACACCCATAAAAGACGAAATTGAGACTTAGGTGAAAACTGGGCCAAGTTCTCGGTGGAAGCCAGTGGAAGATCAGAGATCAAGCCCAGGTTTCCAGACCCCAGGTCAGCACTATTTACCCACACGAGCTTACATGTCTGTCGATCTGAGGGTACACCTTGGTTTTCTATTCAGGAATTAAATTCAACAATGCAGGTAGTGAACAGAATGTAACCTGGTTTGGTGTGGGGAAGAGCAAAAGGTAAGAAAAACATGAAAATGAGAGAACAAGGATGTCTTCTAGATTATTGTCTCCTTCACCAGAAATCATGCCCCTGAAATTTTGTTCTTCTCTGGGAATGGCACACTCTGCAATTCTGGCTGATGTTTCAGACATGGAGAGGGATATTCTCTAGATACTTCATGTAAATAACCTAATACAGCTGTCAACAACACTACTAGTCTCTGGGCATGCTGCCTGCAAAATTATCCTTATCTTACTGTGCTTAGGTACTTGGACAAAGGTGACACCATTGCTGAATCCTAGAAACATAAGACTGATGTAGTCTCCTAAGGATGGCCTTCTCAGCAAACATGTTTTCTTGAGAAAACATGGACGTGTTGAACACCTAGGAAAGGTCAGTAAGAACTGAATCTCCCCTTGCTTTTAGGATTTTTAAGGGTGTAAGAACAGGGAAAAAAAGAGTACTTTTATATGATAATAATATTTAAAAGTTAATAAATATTTTAGAAATACATTTTAAATTTTGCATTCCTCGTGGCTCAGATGGTAAAGAATCTGCCTGCAATGTGGAAGACCCTGGACAGAGAAGATACCCTGGAGAAGGCCTGCAACCCAGTCCAGTATTCTTGCCTGAAGAATCCCACAGCAGGCTATAGTCCATGGGGCCCAGAGTCGGACACAACTGAAGTGGCTTAACACACACAGCACACGTTGAAGTATAGTTGATTTATGATGTTATGTTAGTTTCTGGTGTGTAGCAAAGAGATTCATTTGTTTTCAGATTCTTTTCCATTACAGTTACAAGATACTCCATTATTTTTTACAAGATACTAAAATAAATGTGAAATGCTGAACTGAATGAATCACAAGCTGGAATCAAGATTGCCAGGAGAAATATTAACAACCTTAGATATGCAGAGGATACCACTTTAATGGCAGAAAGTGAAGAGGAACTAAAGAGCCTCTTGCTGAGGGTGAAAGAAGAAAATGAAAAGGCTGATTTAAAACTCAACATTTCGAAAACAGATCATGGCATCCAGTCCCATCACTTCATAGCAAATAGATGGGGGAAAAAATGGAAACAGTGACAGATTTTATTTTCTTGGGTTCCAAAATCACTGAGGACTGTGACTGCAGCCATAAAATTGAAAGATGCTTGCTTCTTGGAAGAAAAGCTGACAAACTAGACAGGGTATTAAAAAGAAGAGATGCCACTTTGGTGACAAAAGTCCATATAATCAAAGCTATGTTTTTTCCAGTAGTCATGTGAGTTAAACCATAAAGGATGAGCACCTAGAAACTGATGCTTTTAAACTGCAGTGTTGGAGAAGACTCTTGAGAGTCCCTTGGACTGCAAGGAGATTAAATCAGTCCATCCTAAAGGAGATCAACCCTGCGTATCCACTGGAAGGACTGATGCTGAAGCTGAAGCTCCAGTATTTTGGTCGCCTGATGTGAAGAGCCAATTCACTGGAAAAGCCACCAATGCTGGGAAAGATTGAGGGCAGGAGGAGAAGGGGGCAACAGAGGATAAGATGGTTAGATGGCATCACCAACTCAATGGACATGAGTTTGAGCCAACACCAGGAGATAACAAAGGACAGGGAAGCCTGGAATGCTGCAGTCCACAGGGTTGCAAACAGTCAGACATGACTTAGAGACTGAACAATATATTGAATATAATTCCCTGTGCCATACAGTAGAACCTTTTTGTTAATTTTATATACAGTAGTTTGTATCCACTAATGCCAAATTCTTAATTTATCCATCTCCCCCCTCCTTTTCCCCTTTGGTAACCATAAGCCTGCTTTCTATTTCTGTGAATCTGTTTCTGTTTTGTAAATAAATTCATTTATATCATTTTAAAGATTGCACATACAAGTGATATCATGTGATATTTGCCTTTCACTGTCTGACTTATTAACTTAGTATGATAATCTCTGGGTCCATCCATGTTGCTGCAAATGGCATTATTTCATTCTTTTTATAACCGAGGTAGTATTCCATTGTATATATGTTCCACAGTTTCTTTATCCATGCACTGTGTTGATGGACATTTAGTTGCCATGTTAGAATATATTAAAAATACATATATCAAAGACCAAGACAGATTTTTGTCAGAACATATAACATATATATATATATATATCATTCAAAATGTTCTTGTAATAGGAAAGGTGAGTAGAATTACAATATAGGGAATAAGTAGAAAATAAATAAATGTTTGAAAAGCATTTGTTTGTTTGGGGAAGTAGTAATGACAGAGGAATATTTCACTACAAGGAATATCAATTTATTATACACCATATTACTTGACCTGACTAAGTAAAGAACTCATACATCAAAATTGTTAAGTTTTTGGTACAAATTTGTGCCAAAACATCACATTCTATGGTTTTTATAAAATGTTCTGTGAGAGCTCTATTAAAGTGCAAAAGCACCATAAATGACTGATTTCAACTAGAAGACAGCTAAGAGTGATAAAGGGCGGGGGAAATGCCACCTTAAAAAAAATGTTGGGTGAGTTAGGTTTAGTTTAATTCATAAGGTGCCACAGGTGGTTGTAAAATGACCACTTTGATTTTCTTTTTATAATCAGCTACTGAGAACATTAGCATAATGAGAATATGTACGTTTCAAGTGAAAAAAGAGAGAAGGAAGAAACCTCGGGGAAATGAGGAAGTCCCTCAAATTAAACCTAGGATTCCACCCTGAGAAGTACATGGAAAGAACAAAAATTGAAGCAAGAGGAATCATAAAGTCGGAAAACAGAGACTTTCTGCCAACAATGAGATTTTTCTTTGAAGAAGAACTTATATCTTTAGAAAATCCACCAACAGGTTTAAATTTTTTAGTGACTATTAAAAAAAATAAATATAACATTGGAAATAGTCATACCCCTCAAAATCTTGGTCCTTTGGAATGCAAAAGAGGTTATTGTCATAAAATTTAAATTATGCAACTTTCAACAAAAGTTCTTATTTTTTACCCCTCTCTCTTCCCCCACACTCCATGAATAAACTGTTTTCAGCAGTTTTCATTTCAGGAAACCTGGTGTAGAAACCAGAGGATCACAGATAGAGTCATGAGCCAAGAGAACTGGCTAAATTTTATTAATAAACCATTCCTGGCACATAAGGATAGCCACCTTCTCAGAGTAGCACCAGAGAAAAGCAAGCCAGTTCCAAGAGATTCCTTAACAGTACGGAAGTCCAGAATCCCTCCGCACTGTGGCTGCGCGGTTAGAATCACCTGGGGGAGTTTTCAAACATACTAATGCTCAGGTTCACCACAAACTAATTAAATCCAAATCTCAGAGGGTGGGGGTTGGCCTGGGTGTTATTAAATCCTCTCCGGTAATTGTAATATGCAGCCAAGGGTGAGAATGAGCCTTCTAGAAGATCCAAGCAACAGATAATTAATATAATCTAGTTGCTTATTAAGGGTGATTTTCTAACAAACATTTAATTAGTGGCTAAACAAGGCAGCTGAAATGCAGAATTAACCCCAGGCTTTGTCTTACTGTATTTTTTGAGATCACAGCTGGGTGCTAATTTATCAAGTGACTTGCAGAGGCTGAGCAGAATGGAACAGGGTGAGACGTGTAAGGAGAGGGGTGGGAGGCAGCAAGAGGGAAGCACCCCAACTCCCGAGAGCAGGCACTGTGTCTTGTTCACCGTTGCAGGCCCCTCACCTACCAGAGCAAGAGTCTGCACAGAGTGGGTTCATAATAACTGCCACAGGCGACTGAACTGTCAGGATAAACTTGTACTTGTCCGAGTTTGTCCGATGAATCTAAACTCTAGGTTTTCTTCACGAAAACCAGCATCCCTTAGGCAGTACCTCTAGACTGGGCCTCATCTACATGGCCACATGTGACTGGATAATGATTTGGTTCCGCTTAAAATAGATATTCAATTTAATGCGGGCTACTCATTGTTCAGAGGAGAAGCCGAAGTCTCTGTTGGGAAAGGACAAGACAGAGAAGAGCCAGTGATAGTAATCTGGTTTGTTGCCAATATATGAACAAATCAGTCCTGGACTCAATTTTGCATAAGACATTTTTAGAAAATAAAAGCCCTAGGGTGGGTGAGTCCACCCTACTCAAAGTGATTTCAGTGGTAATCTATCATCATTTAAGCTTGTTCCTGGCAGTGTTACCTGCACCATTCCTAAGAACTTTATTAGTGTTCCTCCTAATTGCATTTGTATTTTCCCTCAAAGGGACTATGAGAAATAAAATCGGGAGCCCATTTTCCCTTTCCATAGTTCCCCAGAGATTTACATGTGCCCTTCCATATGCTGGTACCCTATGGCTGGCACATCTCTAAATCCACATTATTTTCCCAATTAATTGTCCTTTATCATCATGCTGTATCTCAGTATATCAGACACTTCCGAGTACCTATTGGAAACCTCAAGTTTATCACCAAGCCTTCTGTTCACCTTCAAGGTTTCCAACCTGAGGTTTTACCCAGGTTTCTCACACTGACTCCAAAATTCCCCCACTGTTCTTCCTTGAAAATAATAACAAATATCAAAAATACTATCAAACATCAAAAATGCTACCAAATATTATGGTATTTGACTATCCAGAAATTTGCCACCCATGAACACTTCACTGGTATTTATCTTTCACCTCTATTGTAAAACTATAATGAAGAACTTTGCCTCAAATGCCATCATTTAATAAAAATTTTTCAGAACTACTTTTGACTCTTTTCTGAGCCTCTGTAATATTGGCAGTTATTTTGTATTTTACTCCATGCACCTGTATCAGTTGGGATCTTTCAGTTACAAATGACATTTAACACAAACTGGCTGCTGCGGCTGCTGCTGCTGCTGCTAAATCGCTTCAGTCGTGTCCGACTCTGTGCGACCCCATAGTCAGCAGCCCACCAGGCTCCTGGTCCCTGGGATTCTCCAGGCAAGAACACTGGAGTGGATTGCCATTTCCTTCTCCAATGCATGAGAGTGAAAAGTGAAAGTGAAGTTGCTCCGTTGTGTCCGACTCCTAGCGACCCCATGGACTACAGCCTACCAGGCTCCTCCATCCATGGGATTTTCCAGGCACAAACTGGCTAAGACCACAAAATATTTATTTAACTGAGAAGTGATGAAGTAGGACAGACTTCTAGCTCGGTTAAAGAAGAACTTGAGTTCCAAATACCTGCAACTCTTCAGTTTTTTCACTCTTCTCTCCTTCATGTCTTGGTTTTGTTCTCAGAGCTGGCTTCCTTTATAGTGGTAAAGTGACTACTGGCAACAAACGTAACTTTCTCATTCACACAGGGCAGATACAGGATACAATACCCATAATAACTGAAAAAAGAAATCTTGTGTTTCCAGCTGACTGACCCCATTTCTCAAGAATCCCTTTAACTAAGGAAATATCATGCATTGATTTGTTGATGACTGAATCAATAGTAGTAGCACTGGAGTTTGGTTTAGACCAGGGGTAGACACTGCCACAAAAAGCACAGGGGACAAACTGGGCCTACAGCATGTTTTTGTAAATAAAGTGTTATAGGATCACAGTCATACCCACTTGTTTACTCTTTCACTGTGGTAATACAAAGGGAGAGGTGAGTCATTGCGACAGAGACTGTATGGTTCCACAAAACCTAAAATATTTACACTCTAATCCTTTATAGAAAAAATTTGCTAATCCTTGATGTAGAACTTTTCTTTTTTTTTAATCTTGGCTGTGCTGAGTCTTCCTTGCAGCGAGGCGGCTCTCTAATTATGGTACGTGGGCTTAGTTATCCCACAGCATATGGGATCTTAGCTCCCAGACCAGGGATCAAACCACTCCCCCTACACTGGAAGGTATATTCTTAACCACTAGACCAACAGGGAAACTTGTAGATTATTTTAGACCAATCCTTGAACTTGGGTTTAGAATCGGTCCCAAAACAAATGGCTGCTACATTATGAAGGAGAAGAGTGTCCCCAAAGGAAAATCTCTGTTGTATCAGGAAGGAAAAAAGAGGAAAAGATTCCTTGAGGGCACTGAGTAAATTTACTCATTTTCATTCTTTGCACAATGCTTTAAATTGTATCCAGCTTAATAATTATATGTAGAACTGCTAAGTTGAATTGTTGCAATCTCTCCTTTAAAGTTCCTCTTCCTTTTCCTCTGGGAATGTAGATATTGAATACAATAGAAATTCTCTTGGATGTAATGCAAAGTTTCTCCAGCTTTCTTTCTCCCTTACTTTGCTGAAGGAAATTTTGAGATGTAACATTGGGCTTATAATCATCACCTCTGTTTATGTGCCTAAGTCAACCATAAACCCTATAAACACTCCAGAAACTCCAGTAAGGAAGAAATATATCATATTGTATTTTCTGGGCTTCCCTGGTGGCTCAGAGGGTAAAGAATCCACCTGCAACACTGGAGACCTGGGTTTGATCCCTGGGTTGGGAAGATCCCCTGGAGAGGGCATGGCAACCCACTCCAGTATTCTTGCCTGGAGAATCCCATGGACAGAGGAGCCTAGCAGGCTACAGTCCATGAGGCTGCAAAGAGTTGGACAAGACTGAGCGACTAAGCATATATTGTATCTTTTAGGGAAAAATAAGACTGAAATTTTGTAATTACATTCAGTAAGGTTTTTCATTTTTTTCATAGAAATTTTACAAATATGGGTCAAGGTTTAAAAGTATATTCTTCTTTTTTTAATTACTGTAGTAAATTTACATTTTCATGACATAACCAAATTGTATCTGTAAATTTTAGTTTAGAGGATTTCTTGGATTGCTAATGGTATAATTATCATCATTTAAAATAATAATAAAACATAAAGTATTTGTAATGGTTTAATATTCATAATTCTGCCATGAATAAGTCATGTATCTGACTGGAATATTTTAAATATAAATTAGGTATGTATTTCTAAGTTATTTTACTTATTGAAATGCCAATCATATAATGAAATCAGTTTGTCAAATATCATTCCTGTTTGATTATTAGTAGGTATGTTTCAGCCTTCTGATCTATCTTTCTCATAAAATACTGATTTTTAAAGGGAAGAGGTTGGAGGACAGAAGATGTAGAGCTGCAAAATCACCTACTAATTGCAAAAAAAAAACCAATATAAACAGTACAACCTTATTAATAATACATATCTTACCTAGGACCCAAAGTATTCAATATTGTTTGTGAATATCAAGTTGAAAATGCAGAGGAAAAATACTCTAATTTTCAAAACAAACTGCATAATTTCACACTAAAAGCAGAAATTGAATAGATGAGAATTTAATGCCATGACTTACTCTTGAGTTCAGAATCCTGTAATATTTAAAGATTAAAATACAAAGGATTCAGCGTTGTGTAATTCCATTTGACATTTGGATTGTCATTTATGATTCCATTCCCTTTTCATCTCTCTAAGGAAACAATATCCTCCAAATGCAAATTGGAAAAGACTACTTCCTCATCTCAATACATACCCCAAAGGAAATCTCCTGCTTTGTAACACCTAATTTCTTGTCTTCCTGTTTGGATTACACATTACCCATAATAGATTTCAAAACAACCCTGAAATGTTGTGATGCTAGAATCTCATTATCTGACATTTACCACTGATTTCCTTCCACCAAAATATAATTTTATGTCCTTAATTTCTTAGCATAAACAAACTACTTCCAATACTTGCACACTGTGGAATTTGTTATAACTTGGATTCACTTGTTCTGATTCAACATGGCTCTTTAAGGGTGCCCCAGAGAGGCAAATATTCTATTTCTTCCTTGTAAAAACTAACCCACTGTTGCCTGAAGGCTATATTAAAAGATATGCAACCTGTAGCACTACAGATTTTACTGAAAAACAATACAACTTTTGGTTTACACATTCAGTTTCTTCAAAACCACCTCTAGAATTCTAATACCTTTCACCACCCAGTAATTCTCAGGTCTCTAATCCACATTTGTCTATAGTTTCTAACTTTCTACACATCTTCCACTCTATTCCCCACTCTTTATTATTGAGAATAAAAGTTCCATACAACAGAACTGGGGTTGTGCACTTATTTGTTGGGCTTCCCAAGTGGCTTTAGTGGTAAAGAACCTGCCTGCCAATGCTGGAAACATGATGATGCAGGTTCATTTCTTGGTCAGGAAGATGCCCTGGAGAAGGGAATGGCAACCCACTACAGTATTCTTACCTGGAGAATCTCATGGACAGAGGAGCCTGACAGGCTACAGTCCATAGGGCTGCAAAGAGTCGGACATGACTGAAGTGGCTTAGCGTGCACACACTTGTTTTATAAAAGTTAAGATAAAAATTATGTCATTTTTTTCGTCTTCTGCTACTTTTTGTCCTCACCTACCTCACTTGATCTGGTTTTCAAGTCATCATTCGTGAACTAATTTGAAAAGTCCTAAGTTCAACTAGTATTTGCTCATTAAGACTTGCTATTTCCTCACTCCCATCAACTATTTACTTCAGTATACCTATTTATTTTGTCCTCAGAATGAATAATCAGAATAGATATATGTTAATACCACTTTGCAACTTGGATATCACTATGTAGTAAAAGTTCTCTTCTATCACAGATAAAATAACAGGTTGTATGTATTTTTTAATAACCCCCAGATGGATTGTTGTAACAGCAAGGCTGTGGTCCACTGCTGTTTAAGACTTCACCCACACAAACCAGGAAAAAGAGAGAGCAATGACACAGGACCTTCATGACTGAAGTTACCCTGAAATGCAGATGAAGGTTTCTTTTTTGTTGTTGTTTCATTTCTCTTAATTTTAGATTTATTTATTTTTTAATTGAAGGATAATTGCTTTTCAGAATTGTGTTGGTTTCTGCCACACCAGATGAGGGTTTTGACTCTGCATATGTGTGTGTCTGTCTGTCTCACTATGTGTCAGTGAGGCACATCTAAGTGGACTCCAGTGACAAAGAAGGTAGAGATGGAACAAAGAAAATATATCAGTAAAGTATGTATCACTTAAGCATGGAAAGGAGAGGATGTAACACAATTAGCTACACAAACATTCAGGATGAGTATTGAATGAAGGGATCAACCAGATACGATAAAGTAGAATTTTTTGCTTACTGCACTAACAGCCTGCAAATTCTATCAAGAGTCTTGAAAATAGAGGATCAAGGTCTGATTTACTGAGATTTTGAAGTCTGTTTTAAGGCAGGTCTTTCAATGGCTGTGTGGAACAGGGGTGGAGAGACTTGATTAGGACTGTGTAAAGACTTTGGTATGATAGTCTAAGAATGGTAATAAGAGCAAGGTGAGGATTTTGAGATGAGGGTTCAAAGGGTGTTATGGAGTTAATAATTCACTGACACTTTATATTAATGAGTTAATGAATCTTTTAGGAAATTCCTGGAATAAATAATAAAGTTATTTGCAACTTTTATATCCCAGGGAAAGAATCTCCTGGAATAACAGTCATATTGATATAGACAGTAGTAATACTAGATCCTATAGTTACAATTTCTATAATCTGGAACTCATTTACAGTCTATGACTCGTTTACTTTCTATGTCTCATTTCCTCCCATCTGTAAAATGGGAATACTACATGAGACATTTGCTAAGTTCCAACATAGTACCTTATATAAAACAAGTTTTCAACAAATATTAATTTTCCTTCCCTCTCCCTCGTTTCTCTACTCTGGCTCCAAGGATTCAACCAGTTTCATTTATTTTTTATAAAACTGTAAGTTTGTACCTTTTAACCACTTCACTTATTGCCGCCTTCACAATGCCCACCCCCAGCAACCACCATTCAATTCTCTGTTTCTATGAGTTCAGTTATTTAAATTGCACATGTAAATCAGATTATCCAATATTTGTCATTCTCTGTCTGACTTAATTTTATTTAGCATAATTCCCTTAAGTTTCAACCAGGTTGTCATAAACAGCAGGATTTCCTTCTTTTAGGGCTGAATAATATTCCATTGTAAATATCATATTTTCTTTTTCCATCTCTTGATAGACATTCAAGTCATTTCCATGTCTTGGGAATTATAAATCACACTGCATTGAACATGGAGGGGCAGATAGCTCTTCAAGATAGTGATTTCATTTCCTTCAAATCTATACCATGAAGCAGAATTGCTGAATCATATGGTAGTTCTAATTTTAATTTTTTGAGGAACCTCTGTACTGTTTTTTATAGTAGCTACACTAATCTACGTTCCCACCAACAGTGAGCAAGGGTTCCCTTTTGTACCCTTTAGGTTCAGCCAGCTTCTAAATCTAACCCAAGAGTTCTGTTCACTTCCGGGCTTCCCAGAGCTGCTGTAAATAATGACACAGCCTCCCCAACTGCTCTTTTACTGGATGTTGAAGAAAATAAGTACATGAGATGTTTTCATTTTAAACTTTTAGTTCTAATCACCTTGGGGAAAATAGATGTGAGGAAGCTGTACAAGTTCCAGATAGCTCAGGAAATTCGTGTCATAGTTATTCCCAGATTTATTGAAACACTCAGCCCAAGCCTTTCTTTCATTTTTCCTGGCCAACTCATTTCTCAAAAGTGTTCCAAGGAGGTTTTATTCACATATTTTTTAAAGTGACTGATAACAGCTTAATATGTAATCTGTAGCAGGGGAATGTGCATACCAGCTGAGAGATGGAATATGCACTCACCAGACCTTATATGACAATAGAAATTTGACTTATAACCTCCTAGCGATCAGTTCAGGAAGCCAAACTACAGCTTCTGTAATAATTCTTTGCCCCAAAGGTCAAAACTTAGTCAATGCCAGTTTACCTCATTTTTGTCTGCCACCCAAATCAGAATCAATCAAAACAGTCAAATATGATCCCTAAACCAATCACATGGATGCCTTGCTTCTAATTTGCCCACCTCCTATGCCAATAACCTCCAATCAGAGCAAGCCTAAAGTCCGCCCACCACCACTGTTTTTTAACGCTTTCCTATTACCCAGCCTATCTTTGAGTTTCTGCCAAACCAAGTGACCCCCTTGACATAGCAAACCCTAAATAAACATCCTCTGTTTGTTATCTCAGAGGTCTTCATGTATTCTTATACAATAAGCAAAATCCAGAGCCCCCAATTACTTCCAAAGAGCCACTGACTAAACAGATTACTCAAGTGTGAGCCCCTAGTTCCCTCTTGTCTGCCCATCTTTTATTGACCTGACTGCATTCAATAGGGACAAGCCATATTCCTCTCTACTGGATCTCACCTGAAGTCAGTGATTAACATGCAAGGTTTTGTCATCATCCCAATGAGCAAAATTCCTATTGATATGCCACTGATGGACCCCCATAAGATCAAAAACATATCTCCAAGGAGAAGGCCTCAAGCATCAGAGCACAAGTAGGTTAAAATTTAACTGATTAAACAGAGCAATCCATCCCCTGCTTACTAAAAGTCAGGACCTAGGGCTTATGACAACACACTTATGTCCCCATTTTAAGAAGAACACCCAAGTGCTTTCTTAGCGCTACCTGGGAAGCCCGCTCTTTCTCTTCACCCTAACAAAGCACATAGTGTGTTTCCCAAAGGACAAATCCACCTGAGAAACCAATGTCAAGCTCATAGAACTGTGGACATAGTAAGGTAAATCAATATACAAATTTAATGAGTTCTTCCACCATACTAGATAGAGCAGGGGAACCGTATGATAGTTCACTGCCATCAGAGTCCTTACCACAATGTTCTGTAATCTCCAGACATTTTTCAGGGTCTCTTTCATGTTAGGGACCATGATATTTTTGGTTTTGTGTCTCAAATTTCAACACAGTTTGTAACACATTACAGATATGTGATGTTTACTGAATAAATTTAGAAATTTTGTGAGGAAGTCTAGAGATTTGAGACCAAGAGCTGTAACTCCTCTAACTAGCTGTGTAAAGTGGTCAGGTTAGTTAACCTACTTGGGACTTGCATTGAAGCAGGGTTTTTCAGCATTTTTTCATTCTTATTTCCCTAAGGAGTTATTTTTAGATATAACAGTCACTCTCCCATGAAATTTTACCACCTTTGAGTGTATATTTGCTAATCTAATATTTATAAATATATAAAAAGATTACTTTTTTTTTACCCTCCAAGAACCAACATCACTCCAGAGGTACATACACTCCATGGTTGATGTTCACTCAGCTACAAAATATTATAATTACATAATTCCCTAAGTTTTACAAATTAGTGCAAATGATGTTTTAGTCTTCAGGGGAGTGAGGAGCTGTATGAAGTTCATAAAAGGTGATGAATAATGAACACTTGAGTAACAGGGCAAAGATGAAACAGTCTGACTACATATAATCAGACTCCTTCTAGTCTAAACATGGACATTTCCTTTTGACCACAGATCTGGGGACAGGTAGATATCTTCTTACTTCTTGCTTTTTACTTCTTGCATTTGGTGCCATCTGTCCTGAAGAAGCCCATACGCTTCTAACACTACTCACAAATGATACACATTAAAAGAGAAATGTCCAGTCATCGGTCAGGTCCTGGAGTGAGCAAGCCAAAGTCTTGAAACATGAACTTCTCAGCAAGGATTCTAACAAGGCACAGTCTGAACATGATGATTTTTCTCCTTAAGTGTTTATACACATTTTGGGTAGTATTTTGGCTCAAAATCAAGAAACAGGCATATTTCTGACAATGGATTTAATTATGCCTGGATTTATATATCATTACCAATGAATAAGGGTTAAAGGAATAACTTGTCCCCTTCAACACAATATACTATTCTTAAGTTATATAGGCTAGTTTATATATTCTTATGCAATATTCTAATCCTCTGTATCTCTTTTTCTCTCTTTCCCCACTGCTCACCCTCAGAATTCTCCAGCATAATTGATGCACAGATGAAGTCTAAAACAAATCCAAGTTGTATCATAATAGGGCATGATGGAACATTAGAGTGATACTGACTTCAAAAATATTGCCATGGTAACTAGCAAAATTTGGATTTGAATGCAGTGAAAGAAAATGGCTGTCTTTCAACAAACAAAAGAAAATATATCAATCAAAAATATGTGTAGAGTAATTTTGCCTTAGTAACCTGATTAACAAAGCTCTCCATAAGGAGTTATCATTCAGGTTAATATTGTCTTTCGTTTCCTCCACTTTGAAATAAATGAGCAGTGGGACAAAGGAAACAAACTATGGCTGGGTAATAAGCTAATAAATTCTCTGGATAGAAAAATGTAGTGTTTGGCTCTGTGTTGCCAGTGCACTGAGCTTCGAATGAGTAGATTTCAATAGGTAGATTTCGATAATATTAAAGATGTACTAAAAGCAGAGAAATGTCAAAACCTAGGTTTAGCCCATCTCTGTTAAATCTAGTTCACAAAAGTCACAGGTCCCTGATAAGTATAATTTCAAAGCCTAGCTGTTCCCACCAGGCATCCCTAAATATGTCAAGTCAAACTAATTCCCAGCAGTTTTCATCAGAGAATCACCTCATCTCCCACTCAATCAGATGGGCTTTCCATACATTTTTGTCCCTTTTTTTTTTTAATGTTCAGGTTTTTAGATTTGGTTGTACAAATCATTAGAATATGCTTGCCATTGAAAGATCTATGTGCTGTTGCATATTTGATGACATTGTTTTGAAGCTGGAACCATCCTGTTGGACAACAGCAGTTTCCATAGGAACAGGTTTTCCGACTAGATCTTACAAGGAGAAATATGTCATAAATAATTGGCAATGCCCTGAGGGAGCTGTTAAACACCCAAAGAAAGGCAAAGAACAGAAAAGAAGAGAGAGGCCAGAGGATAGCCATTCAGAGACATTCTACTAGGGAAAGGCAAATGCTGTGTAAATACCCCAGATTCCGATTAAGGCAATAAGTTAAACTTCCAGATTCCAAATCAATACTTGAAATGCAGTGTGGAGATCACTGTAGCTCAGAGTTAAAAGAAAAGTGCTCATAAATTAAAAAACCAGCATCACATTCGGTATTAATAACTCTCCTATCCAAAGCTGAATTAATGACACTCAGTTCCCCATTACATAAAAGTAATCACATAACTCAAAAAAAGCATATATTATTGTTCAAAGACTAGCTCTTAAGCGTAAAAATTTCTCCACAGGAAGAGCAGCTCAGCCATGAGGCACTTGGCAGCTGGGATGCAGGAATCAGCCTGGTGTGGAGAAGTGAACAGAGATGTAGGCCTTTGCTCTAGGCTCTTTCCTCTTTTTTTTACATAAGATGTTGGTTTTTAATCTTATTTCTCTTCTTCTCATTTTCTCTCCAAGCCCTCATCTCCTATTGCAACCTCTAACTCTAGCTCTGGGTATATTCCAGCTATTTTGAATAGGGAAAGTTGTCTCTTGGGAAACAAAGAGTTGGAAGGGAACAGTAAGAAAAAACTAAAGCTTGTGGGAATCATGTAAAATCAAAAAATGTATATTGGAGACCTGGTGCTCCTATGGAAAAGGGAAAGCTATTCTCAGATATATTTATTTATGACACAGCCCTCCAAGGACTCTCTTTACGTGGACCATGCCCTGCCTTTAGTTGAAAACTGAAAACCAAACCAGACCCTGACTCTGCATCTGAGTTCCTCCTTCTCATTCAGGCTGTCACTGGCTCCACAAGCCTCTACAGTGATGGGCTGCTCACCAGCTGAAACAATGGAGCCAGCTCACACAAAGTCCCTTTCCTTGGCTTCCCTTGTCATAACTGTGACAGGCTGGCTCTTTGTCGCACATAACTCTACCATATATTAGGGGGAATCAACAAGACAACTACTCACAAAAATGAAGACCACACATTCACAGACGAGTTTCCAAAGCCCCTGATTGTAAGAATACCCTAGAATCTCGAAGCTGTCAGAAGGTATTTATTCTAAGTTCACGTGGTGGGTGTGGCTTCTACCAGAGCCAAGATGCAAAACTCTGAGTCTCAGTCCTAGAACTAAGCTTACTGTACTTCACAGAAAGGATCAATAAGCTCAAAGATTTTGGCAGCAGTAGGGCAACTTTTTTTCATTTTGTAGCCAGAGAAAGAGCAAGCAAGAATAATCCTTTGAAAATAAATTAGAGATTACCCTGGTGGTCTGGTTGTTAAGACTTCACGCTTCCACTGCAGGGAGTGATGGGGTTCAATTCCTGGTCCAGGAAATGAGATCCAATATGCTGTGCATTGCAGCAAAAATAAAATAAACAAATTGCTTTAATTACAGAAGAGAAGAAAAAAGGAGGAGGAGGAAGGAAAAATGAGAGGAGAAAAAATGCGGCAAACTTTGGGTAATGTGCAATGTAGAAAGACAGAACTTCCTCAAAGTCTCCAGAATAAAGCCAAGGGTGTACAGTGATCAGGATTCTCTTTCAAAGTGTAGTTGCTCTGAAACTACAGACAGTGTGGCTGAGAACTCCCCTAATGTACCAGTGTGCATGCTTAGCTGCTCAGTCACGTCCAACTCTTTGTGACCCCATGGACTGCAATCCTCCAGGCTCCTCTATCCATGTGGATTCTTCAGAAAAGAATACTGGAGTGGGTTGCCATGCCCTCCTCCCAGGGATCTTCTCAACCCAGGGATCGAACCCAGGTCTCCTGCATTGCAGGAGAATTCTTTAACATCTGAACCACCAGGGAAGCCCAAGAATACTGGAGTTGGTAGCCTATCCCTTCTCCAGGAGATCTTCCCAAGCCAGGAATCAAACCAGGGTCTTCTGCACTGCAGGCAGATTCTTTACCAGCTGAACTACCAGGGAAGCCCAATGTATCAATGTGGCTGTGTTCAAATAAGCAAACAGATAAAATATACACTGATCTCAGAGAGAAGAAACCAGAGGAAATCAGGACAAGATATTGCTTTCAGCCACCTATGATTAAGGGTTCTATGAATTCCCAGAAAGAAAAGATTTGAAAATATAATATATGTTAATAAAGAAAATCAAACATATATTATTAAAATAAGTTTAAATAATAATGTTAAAATATAGATAGCTTTCATTCTGTTTCTTGGGGTCCTGCTGGGCCCAGCCAGGAGCCTGGCTTCCTGAGGGCTAACTGGGAGCCTGAGGGCCATGGGTCCTCCTAGGGCTTGAGCTAGCAGGCTGCCCAGAGTGAGCCCAGTGCCTGCACTTGTGGGAGCCTACTGGCAGCCCGGTGATGGGAAGCCACCTAGAACTGCAGAAGCCACATGAGCTCCCTGGATCTGACAGACACCAGGTGAGCGAGGGGACTGGATTTGTGGGAGCTTGTGGAGAGCCATCTTGGCCGACGGAAATCAGCCTGATGTGAAGGCAGGCTGGCGCTAAGTCTGTAGTGAAGCTGAGGCCTCACTTCCTTCTCCTTCTTCACCAGGAGGGTGTATATCTCTGCAGGGTATTCATGTGTGGAGGATGGATGATGGTGGTATGTGGATCTATTATTCCTACCCTCCTCAATATATCTTTTCTTATTCCAGGTGCCGTAATACCACACCTGAATCTTTGGCTCTTATAAAGGTATTTTGTACATGTATATTTGTTCCAATGAATGTTTCTGATGGAGGATGAGAATTAAACATTTCTACGCCATCATTTTGCTAACATCACTCCTCCTAATTTCAAGACTTTTCAACAGAGATTTTAAAATGTGATGTTTAAAGGCAAAGTATAAAAATATATCCCTAAAAGTTTATGACTTAAACATTATAATTTTTAGGGGCCAGTGGTTAGATACATTTGTGTTTCTTTCAATGCTATTAAAATGACTTTCCACAATAAATAACATTTTGAAGGAATATTACCAAGTAACTACAAAATCCCTAAGCTTGAAATTCAACAGAAATCAATTAAATACCTAAGAACAGCTATCAGGGACTGTTTTAATCACTTCCATTCATGAAAATAGAAAAACAAGTCAAGAAGAACATGAGTAAAACTGTAAAAATTAAAATATGTGCAGAAATTGGAGAAGCACATACAGATGACATCTATCTTGTCTGCTTAAACACTCAGTGGCCATTGTACAAAATATGTCAGATAGAGATGACCTAAATTGTATGCCAGTGGAACAGGACATTTTGAAAAAAATTTAATGTGATTTAGTTATTAAAAGGTAATAAAATCTAAGCTGACTTCAAGGTTTTCTACCTATATAATTAGAAACTAATAATTCCATTGATAGACACGAGAGAATGGAAAGGGAAATTTGTTTAGGTGGACAGGATGACTAGCTCAACCTTAAGAATGTTCCTTCTGAGGTGACAAGAAACATAAATAAAAGTGTGCTTTTAGAAGTGTGTACTCACACACTTTGGTAGTATTTGACTCTTTGAGACTCCATGAATCATAGCCTCTCAGGCTCCTCTGTCCATGGGACTTTCCCAGCAAGAATGCTAGAGTGGGTTGCCATGCCCTCTTCCAAGGGATCTTCCCAACCCAGGGATCGAACCCATGCCTCCTGTGCCTACTATTTTGCAGGTGGATTCTTTACCAGGGAATCCTGGCTCAACCAGGGAAGCCCACTCTTGGGGGTACCAGAGCACAAAAAGAGGATGGAGCTAGAAGCATAACATTTGATGTCATCATTAATACAGCTAAGAGTAGATAGAGATGATTTACATTTTAAGGCAGCATCTTGACAGCAGAGACTGAATAATAGAACAAAAAAAAGCTGCTCAAGTTTTTAAACAAAAATTTCTCTTGTAGACAACCTGGAGATAGTTGTGAGTTCTAAGTCTGACCATCTGTTATCTTTAAATTGTGCCTTTAATTTTAGTTCATTTTCATTTAATGTTATTATTGATATGATTGGATTTTAATCTATTATTTTGCTATTCATTTTTTTTGTCCAACTTTGTTTTTGTTTCTTCATTTTTCTTTTCCTGCCTCCTCTGTGGTTTACCAAATATTAGTATTTGGTTTGATTCTTCTATTAGCTTTTTAACTATATTTGGGTTTTTTTTTTCCTTTTTCCTCATTTACAGTTGTTCTAGGATATACAACATTTATCATAATCTTCTTTGAGTTAATATTGTTTTACTTCATATAAATGACATTTTCAACAGTATGGTTCCATTTACTCCATCTATATGCTTTGTCATACCCTATATTACATATATTTATATTAATATTATCTCTATAGATCCTAAAAATACAACATGGTATAATTTTTGCTCAAAACTGTCACATATATTTAAGAAATTATGAAAAATGAAAACACATGCTATTATATATTTATTCACATGATTACCATGTATGATACTCCTCATTACTTGCTATAGATTGACATTTCCAATTGATATCATTTTCTTTAAATATAAAGAACTTAACCTTAGCATTTCTCTTATTGCCGGTTGGTTCTTTTTTAATTACCTGAAAATTTCTTTGGTTGTCTTTATTCTTAAAGAATATTTTTGGTGGATATAGCACTTCAGTTGACTTTTTTTTTCGTCCAATACTTTAAAGATATCTTCCCCTTGATTCTGACCTTTAGTGTTTCTGATGAGACGTTTGCCATCAGTTTGAAAGTAATGGGTAAGTTTTTCTCTGCTGCTTTGAAGATCTTCTCTTCATCTTAGGTTTCCAGTAGTTTACATATTGTACATCTGGTGTGGTCTTCTTTGTCTTACTTTCACTGACCTTTGCTGAGTGTCTAATTTTATGCATCTCACCCTACTGCGGAAATTTGGGGCCATTGTTTAAGTGTTTTATGCTCCTTTATCTATTCTCTCTTTCTTGTCCAATTGTACATATATTTGACTAATGAATATATCCTATGGGTTACTGAAATTATGTTTATTATTGTAAGCATCTTTCTCTCTCTTCTTCATGTTGGTTAAATCCAAATCAGTCCTGAGACTCACTGATGCTTTCCTGTGCAATATGTT